>NC_090928.1:924986904-925358931 GCF_040938575.1 Ambystoma mexicanum
CGGTGAAAAGGAGGAAGACAGAGACAGAAAGGCAGGCAAAAATGGTAGCATGGTCTGCTAGCCTGGGAGGCTCACTGATGGATCAGTAGCAAATGTTGGGGGCAAAGAAGGACAATATGGGGTGAGGGAGAAGAGCAGACTGGGAAACAAATGCCACCTGTGAAAGTCCAATACTCAGTTTCTCATCACAAAAACAACATGCTCAACACATCATGGCATGTACACCAGAAGGAGACTCATGTTCCCAACATCTATGCAAATATATCTGTTCAACCACAACTCCAGACTCCCCACCACCCGCCAAGCCCACTGTTGGACTCTACAGTTCATAGACATGACATCCATCTCCAGTTGTTGTCTCCCCTCCAACAGACCACACACCATAGGTGAGACATTCCCAGGAAGGGGCAGGGATCACAGGGTGCGACTCTACAGTTCATAGAAATGACATCAATCTCCAGTTGTTGCCTCCCCTCTAACAGACCACACACCATAGGCGAGACATTCCCAGGAAGGGGCAGGGATCACAGGGTGCACTGCCAACACCTACATAGACAACTGATGATCAGTAGCTGTGGGGAGGGAACGATGTACCACATGCATGTGGCCACAATGGACACACAAATACGGCGCAGTCATTCCCAGTGCTGGATTAGAACAACAAGCAAATGGCCCGATCTGTGTTTTCAGAGGCAAGGTCATGAAGGGGAGCAGCTGAGGACTTAGTGATCTGTGAATGGATGTGTGTGTAAGTCGTCTAATTGTAGCAAGGCAGGTCATATGAGCAGATAGGGGCGTGGAGTGGGGTCTGGCACTGGTCAAGTGTGGACAGAGAGTACACCTGCAGGACCCATAGGACACATGGGGCGATGGAGGAGAAGGGTGGTAGTAAGAAGACATCCAAATGGTCAGTGAGGCAAGATGGGAACAATCAGAATGCAGAGTAATGATATACAGAGAATTGAGGTTGTGCATGATGATGTTGTTGTAGAATGTGTCAAATACTAACAATGGGTCAAGTGTGATAAGTGGTGCAGATTTCCATGAATCGCCTGTCCTTTGTGGAAGTGCAACCTGGAAACCAATGCATATGAATGGATGTTCAAGGGGACAAACACACATCTGCACTGACGTTCACCATGACAAAAGGACTGCACCCGCTGAAAATCAAATTAGTGAGAATACATACAAAGATTGTGCTGCACACTAAAACAGACATGTACATGATTGTCAGTGCTCAACCTTGCCTGCTGACAGAGCTGCCCTGATGTGATTCCCTCATCACCTCCACCGGAAACTGTTCCTCCACATTTGTGAATGGAGGACCAGTGCCCGGCAGAGGGCATGGGGAGTAGGGAGGTGAAAGGGTGCAGAGTGGATCTCTCATGGAGTGCAGTCACTGGATGAATCAGGATCGCAGCAACAACCTGTGACATTGCATTACACCTACCAAAAGGAGCAAATCATGCATACTGAACAGATGTTCATGAAGTCCATTAACCTATTGATACCTGTATGTGTCGTCCTGTTGCAGTCATGTGAACCATGTCAGTTGACAACACTGTGCATGGCTGCATGTCCAGTACTTCACTCATTAATCCCTTGAGATGACAACTACACATTTCCCAAGGTTGAAAAACACAATATAAATATCTGCCATGGACAGGGTTAACCAAAAACAAAATGTCCATCCTGGGCAGGGTTATAACGAATGAGAACAATGTGTCCATCCCGAGCATGGGGCCAATAAATAGAGAAAAATACCTTACTGGTCAGGTTCAGGTTCAAAATAAAAATAAAAATGTCCAACTTGGACTGTGGGGGGGTATGTCCGCAGTGGAGGGGGAGGAGGAGGGTGTGTGTCCATGTCCATGTGAGTGTCCCAAAAAATACAACACCAATGAAAAAAAGAAACAGATAATACCAAATGGGCTCATGGACATCACGACACAGGTGGTTGAGGCAGCATGGGTGGAATGTGACAGCCATCGTGTTGTGGATCAGCTGGTGGCAGAAGTGCATCCTGTCCATGGATTACCAATGCCTGGTCTTCATTGGCTAGGGCCAGCCGTGACACAGATGCATGCACCAGCATCACAAAGGCAATGAGGTCATGATGCTCTTCTTCACGAATAGCCGCAGAGTCTGTATGTGCACTCACCTATGATGCATCCACTTGCTAGGAGAGCATCTGCTTCAAGGCGTCCATCTCTTTGGGGATCACCTCATGGCAGAAAGTTCCTCATGCAGTGAAGCCCTCAAGCTCTCCATCTCACCATGATGGGAGTCCCTAGATGCCAACATCTCCTGCTTCAGGGATTCTCTATGTGCCCATGCACCGGCATGCAGGGAGTCCTGCAGACACTTTATATCAGCCTGTCGGGCCTTGATGCTGTCCTCCACATCCAGTTTGTGGGAGAGCATTGAGAACCCATCACAGCATGCACCTTCTTCTCCAGGTCAGCCACCAGTTGCTGCTGATGTCTCTGAGAGGCCAGATGCTCTGCATCATGGTCAGCAGGTGTGGAGATGTCCATGGCCATGCAATGTATGTCCCCGGCCATTTCTTTCTTTCTTCATGTATTGGGTATTTATAATGCGCCTATACACCAAAAGGTGTTTCAAGGTGCAACAAGACAAGAGGGGATGGGGGAACGGGGATGAAGAAAAACTAAAACAGTCCTACTAGGCCTTGTGCCATTCAGATTGTGCAAGTGCAGTAACAAGTAGTGTGGGGGAGGCGGGAGGGGGGAAGTGCCGGTCAGGGTGGAAGGCTCAAGGGTATTGCGATTGCCATGGTGGGCATAGGTGGACAAAGTACAAAGGAATGTGGAGAGTGCAGGGAAGAAGGTCCACATGCTAGGTGCGAGGAGCAGGGCTGGAAGGGCTCAAGGGGTGCAGACACAGCAGGCTAGTACAGGGGGAGGGACCCCAGAGGGCACATTCAGGTTAGGGGGGTCAGCTGATACCAAGTGTAGGGGTAGGCTGGTCGAGGAACGCCAGGTGCACTGTAAGAATCTGAAGGAACTAGGCAGCTAGTCAAAAGAGATGTGATGCATTTACCCTTAAATGTCCTACAACTTCTCACCATGCCAGATGACTGCACACAACATGTTTGGCGCCCATATCCTCTCTCCAGCATGCACAAGTTTACCACGTGTGCCTGGCCGAGGACGGTGGGATACTGGGGTCCACGCCCATTGCAGTGGGACCCCTGTCCTTGGCTGCAGGTCTGCAACGTGCCATTGGGCAGTAGTACCGGAATCTGACTACAACTCAGGGACTGCGTTCTTGCAACCATAACCACCGCAGACGTGGGGCACACCACTGACTAGACCTGTGAAGTCCTGGGCACCTCTGCAGACTCAATGGCCCCATCCAACCTGCCCATTGGGAAGCCTCCTGATCCCTCAATGAGTCATCCACAGCTGGTTCTGCAATCTCACTTGCAGAGTCAGAAGAGTCAGAAGAGTCGGGAGCATGACTGATGATTATCTGTAGCTCCTGTGGATGTTCATGGCATAGGACACCACGTCCTCCACTGGTGGACTGACAGTCGACCTCCTGCTTTTCCTCCTCCTAGTCTGCACCAGAGGCACCATCACCTGCACATGGACAGACAACAACATAATGAGCAATGAGTACCTTGACAAACATGCACATGAGCATTATAATGCAAAAAGACACAAAATGGCTGGACGCACATGCATCATACATCGTGACTTTGTGTTAGGTAAGATTTCCACAGAGCTGGCAAATCTTTCTTTCCTGGTTCAACTCCAGAACATTTTGCTTTTCTAGTGGTATATTTTTCATTAAAACCTCAGTGAGTGGGAACCTTTTTCCACACTCACCTAATCTTTAACTCTTTTTATGGATGTCATTTTTAAGACTCTCCATAGTGTCTTTTTAAAGTTATCATGTCTAACAACGTGTTGGCAATAAGTGCCTGTTGTTGCTGGTTTGCCCTAGGGGCTCCTCATTTAACTTTCTTGTGTTAACCTTGAGTGAAGTACAGTTCCCAAGGGTAGAAAGGATCTTTGGATCCCTTTTACATTTTATTCTGTGAAACCAGCACACCCCACCTTATGTGGAGTGCTGGGGAGATAGAATTGTTACAGTTTTAATGTGAAAGGGGATACATTGTGTTACAGTGACAAGCTTACCTTTAATGGATGGTGGCAGTGATACCTTTTACTAATTTGGTGCACCTTTACCGTGGGCTGTAATCACAGCTGCAGTAAAGGCACCTAAGGGTGCTCATTTTACCAAAATGGCCCCTGTCTTCTTTTTCTGCCATTTTAGTGTTTCTTGTCATTTCTTGTTCCTTCCCCTGACATCCAGGGAGGGAAATTCCTTTGTTTAAGTTTTGTCTTTGGCGGAAGTCCCCTGGACACCCCGCCCAGGCTCCAGTCGGTCTGTAAGCACAGGAAGTGTGGGAGGAGTCCAAAACTCCCTCATCCTTTGTCTTATGCCTTCCTTCAACTGAGACAAATCCAAGTGGGGGGCTGGCTGTCCTGATTGGACAACCAGACGCCCCTTTCTTGTAAAATGCAGGGAGAGAATGCAGAGGTTGTGCTGTAGTGCCTGATAAATACTGGAAACCTGGAAGCTGAAGTCATGTCGACCACTGGAAGAGAAAACCGAAGATGATGACGAAGGAAAAGCAGCGGGAATGATTTCCAGCGACCGGAGAACGATGACCTAGACCCAGAGCCTGGTGAGACCCGCTAGACTCAAGAAGACCTGTATTTTGAGCCATCCCACAGGTTGCTGCAACCTTGCGTGCTTGCAATACCCCAATATCCTGGGACCTCCAGCCACTGTGTGGTGCACAGTCTTCCGAATTCCGAATCTCGCTGAAACTTTGTGGGCATCCTGGTGTATCTCCAGAGATACAAATTGGGTCCAAAAAGTCCCATCACAAGAGTGCTGGACCTTTTAAACAACGAGAATTCAACCACAATTTTCTGTCTTCTTCTGTGCTCCTTGAAAAGGCTCAAAACCCGCAGAACCACAGTCAGCTGTGAGAGAAATCTTGCCTAGAGCCTTCTTCATCGACCCCTGCTGCAAAGTCCCTTCTGAGGTCTTGTGTTCAGTCTCCAGGACAAGGAATCCACTGACCAGGTATTTGGCTGCAGTCCCTGAAGTTCTTCTGCTGCAATCTCTTCTTCATTGCTGAGGTACTGTGTTGGCTTGGGTATATACTTACTTTAAGCCTGTTGGGGTTTCTGCATAGTCCTGGGGTGTTTTCTGTGTTTGGGAGGTTGCTCATCCAGTGCACCCAGTCCCACTGCTAGAATCCTGCTGGGGTATCTTCTGTGAAGCCCCAAACCCTCTTCTAACCCTAGAAGTAAAGTACTCACCTGTTTTCCCAAGGAAACTCTGACTTTTGCTACTAAATAACTTATTCTAACACTGCCTCTTGGTCACTGGTCCTAGTGACCCCCTCCCTTCTGCCACTGAGAACAATCATGCTCCAAGAATAAGGGAAAGACTTTGAAGGGATTGGGACTTCTGTCTAAAAAAGAAATCAAGTGTTTTACTTACTTGTAAAGAGTTGGTGGTTAACTGTAATTCTCAGAGTAAACAGTTACAAAAGTTCTTACTGATCTTGAATGTGTGAAGCACTATTCTTAAAAGTATGGTTAACATCTTTTCTTCCTTAGCCACTGTTTTACCAGTCTAAAAGAAAGTAGATGTAAAGGTATTTTACTCTCCTGTGATTAGGTTGTGCCTCTTTACAAAAGCAATGTGTTGGTTTCACCAGATTATTCCGGAAGGGTAATTGTATGAGTGTCCTCCAACTGTTGGTATCACCAGGTTAGTCCTGTTAGGATAACTCTATGAGTGTCCCCCAACTGGGTCTTGCTTCCCCTGACTTGCTGCTAGCCTGTCCTTCATAAGTCTACATTAGGTTGTTGCCTACCTAGAATAACTATTCAGTAAAGTGTGACATTGGGTTTTACTTTCCCCTTCATTGTGAAATTAAAGTATGTGTGCCATCCAAAACAAGTTACCAGAGTTATTGCTTACCTCAATCTGGGGTTCCCTGATTTCCAAAGCATCTGTAATTGTATATTACATTCTTAGGTTTTACTCACCTGGTATAACTATGTGTTATGACAAAAGTGGTTATAGGTTTCTACTGCACCTAGAATTAGTATTTTACTATTCACCAAAAAGTATATTGTCCAGTTGACTGTGTGATTTGTTCCAAGATACACTGTACAACTGGAAGGGCCTACTGCCCTTATATTACCAAAAGTAATCTGAAAGTAACCATTAGTCTTTTACTCCCAAAGAATAGGCTTGAATTCTACTAAATATGTATAACAAGGTTTTGACTTCCCTAGAACTACTGTTAGGTGTTCCAAATAAGGTCTATACTTGGGTCTGTGTACTTTCAAGTATAGTGTTGTGTTTTATATTGTGATTTCATATAATGTGTTAGTACGTACTTAACCCCTAGACTTATCTGGGCCTACATGTATTTAAATAAATCCTTTATTTTTACAATACACAGTGTTTCAGTGTTTCTTTGGATCATTTGTATTACAATTTCACTTGTACTGTATCTACTGCCCTCTCTTCCTCCTGAGATAAGCCTGGCTGCTCTGTCTACGCTACCCCAAACTCAGGTGGTACAGCCTTATACTAAGAGTGGAGTCTTGTACTGCCTCGGTAGAATGGTTTTACTAAGCCCTTAGTTGGACTTCAGAAAAACTGCCCTAACACTTTGCACAATGAGCCGTACATCACAGATTAATGGTGTTAGCTGACACACGCAGTCATGTATTCACTGATCACCACATACTTGCCTTTCATGTCAGACTGATGTTATGAATGTAGAGCACAATGGTCAAAGCGTTAATTACAGCGTACACATTCATGACATGCAAAGCAGACAGGTACACACATTGTTGTCATTCATCCACAAAGCCTTTCTCGTGGGTTGTCTTCAGACTGTTTAGTAGGAAAGTACATGACTGTCCACCTTCGAATGATGACACACCATCAGATAATTCAATCTATGTTTGCACTAGTGTCTCCCCATGCAGTATACAAGCTAAGGGAATTCAACATAACGCCTAAAACACAGGGCAGTGATTTGTGGGCACTCTGACCCCGGCATGCTGGTCACAACACAGTGCGTCAGCACAGGCAGCTTGGACATGCATCCTGACAGGGGTAGGTGACAGAACAAACATGTACCTCAGGTGCAACTGCTGTGTTTCAATATCATATATTGCATGTGCCTAATGTACAATGGAAATAGACCGGGCACATCAGTGTGGCAATAGTACATTGATGTTGAGGAGGTATTTTTTTGTGTGACTTGGGGTGTGGCTTGGGGGTGATATGTGCCTATCACGGGGTCACATCATGCGGTCTTGCACTGTGCAAATATTTGGTTAGTGACAACTCTTCATACAAGTCCTGGCACTGCTGTGAAGGCCAGTAGACAGTGATGTGTACCTTCACACAAACATGTGCCATGCATGGAAACCACAGAGCTGCCTCCCCTAATGCAGGCCATGTGACAGAAGTGTACAGGGAAGCAAACATGCATTGGCCATGGATGGCGGACAACTGCAGCCAAATTTACTACTACACATATATGTGTTGGTCAACCATCATTTTCCACACATACAATGCACACAAATACCACTCACCAGATGTGTCTTCATGGTGCTCCACGCCTCCCACACCTGGCACCTGCTCACTACTAAAGAGTTGACTCGTGGCCTCTTCATTTGGAGGCAGCTGCTCCTCCTCGGCTGGCCCCCGTCCAGGGGCCAGTGCAGAGGCCAGATTGTTGCTCAGCTTCTGCTTAGTCCTTCACGTGAGATCATTAATCTGCTTCTGGGCTTCTTTTACAGTGCGCCTTTTCACACGACAGACGTTAACGAGTCCCAACACATGCTGCCAATGCGCCATTCATTGGGCAGGAGAATGGCTGCCACCTGCAAAGGAGTACATCTCATGATGGTAATCCATCATATAGACCACGAAGATCTGAACCTCCTCATCAGTTAACCGCCTCTTCCTTTTTCTCTGCGGACACTTTTCCTGTGCTATGTCTTCGGGTGAAGCCTCTTCCTAGCTGGTTCATGGTTGGCCGGACCATGACCACGTACAGGTGCCAGGCCACCTGTGGGCTGGGGCACAACACAACCTCCTGGGGCTGGTGCAGATATATCCTCACCACGTCCCTATCATCTTCCTTTCTCTTTTGGGGCCTTACCACTCATGGTGCAGGCAAAAAGAAAGAATGATAAGCACACCAATATATTGGTCAAAGAAAAATTAGAAAAGAAAGGGTCTACGTGATGTACTACATAGAGCCGTGGTACAGCAAGTCTCAAAGGCACCCCAAGATGTATTAAAGTAATACACAATACTCAGAGGCACCTCAAAAACAAAAAATGCATACGTGATATCCGGAAAGCTTCCGAAAGGTGAAAAGAATGTGGTACACGATACGCAGTGGCACTCCTAAACAAAAATATTGCGTACGCGATACACTGTCGAACTCAAAATGGACACAAATGTTTGCATGTATGCAAGGAGGCAAACCCCTAAAAAGAAAAATGTGGTACATGTTACTTGAATTAAACAGCTTGCGTAGCACCACCAAATGCATGTCATCCAAACTCTTCCATCTTCGGACCTCCTCACGCACAACCAGTGATGCGTGTTGCACCTCTTAAATATCGCTATCACTATGCATAGGCATGCTGCGTGCAGCATTTAGTACATTATTCACTGAGGGCCTTTCCTCTCATCTCCACGCTGCCTTATCGGTTGGTGCCATGGATCAGATTCCTCCTGCCTCCATGCCAATTCTTTTGCCTCCAAACCCCACCATTTGCTACTGCCTATAGTTTGTGAGTGTCTGCTGCCCCGAGCACTGTCTCTGGGTGCCTGCTGTACCATCATTGCATGTTTGCCTGTGGTGTACCTGTGAGGATGAGTGACTACCTCCACTGCCGACAAGGGTCTTCCACCTCTATGTACCTCCACCACCAATGCTCCACAGCACATCAGGAACCGGCTGTCCCATGCCTGCCTCTGGGGCTAACATGTCTGGCCCACCCTCCCCTCCATCGAGCGGCACCCCCAAAGTGAGGCATAGGGCTGCCAACTCCACCTCCAAAGAACTTGACATCCTGCTGGATAAGGTCCTGATATACTTTGATGCCCTCTTCAACCCAGCAACACAGCTTGCGAAGGGCAGATGTATGAGGATCTGGGAGAACATCAACACGGAGGGAGTGTCAGTCCGGATCATTGACGCTGCAAAGGCCACCCTCAAAGGAGGTGCCACCGTGGGTGTGCACCCTACAGGCGGCCATCAGTTTTCACCTCTTAAGATCTGTGTACTGTAGACATTCTACCCAGCACTCCACTCCCAGATCCTTCAGTGGAAGTCATGCCTGGATGCTGCTGGTGAGTAGCCATGTTCTGCACTGCATTACATTGTGTGTGTGCTCTGCATGGGTCTGTATAATTGCAGGTTCTCACTCATGTAGAAAACCTGTGTGTTCCACTGCTTTGCACCAGTAAGCAGCCTCATGCCATTGCTGTGCATATGTGATGGCAGACATGTGGCTATGTAGTCCGGCGTGGGTGTGTGCGCTGACTGTGTGATTGTGTGCACTAGTGAACATGCACATTGATTACTCAAAACCACATTGTTTAACTAACCTCTCCTCCCCACCCCTCCTATCCTACTGTATTACCACAACTGTATGTAAATTAGCACAACTGTATGCAAATATGCAATTATGATCTGCATTGTATCTATATATACACTATGTTTGCCTGTAACAAGTAAGACTGCTTTCAGCGCCACAATGCCCCAGGGCAGATGTGCGCTATACAAATTCAAATAAATAAATAAATAAATAAAAATTGAGGTGATGTTTATATGTGACCATATGGGTATGGAGGACAGATTGCGATGTTGGGTGCATGTGAGGGGCATACATGCCCATGAACTGTATGTGTCTCATATTATGTTTAGAACATTGTTTCATCCACACTCAGCAGCTAAGAAGGAAACATGTGTCTGTCTGTCTGGAATTGACATGTGGGGGCATCGTATTCTCAGGAACTGCAGTGTGTTCGCTCAGACCAATGCATGAGTGACTTGAGATGGCGTGTGATCATGACATTTTGTATTGCTGAGGGAATCACCATAGGGGCTTAGAGGTCAGCAAGTTGTTCATGTAGGTGTGGCAAGCTTTATACTCAATATTGCATGTGTGCATGGTGCAACCTGTAATGGGATGTAGGACTGAGCACGCAGGTGTCATGTGACAACTTTGCCCACTCGAATGGCTATGGTGTTCATGTTGAATCAATGGCTGGAAGGTTTACCAGTCCCATGCATGACTCCTCGTTATCACCTTGTTTGTGTCATTTCCTACAATGTATGTCTATGCAAGCAGACAAGGTGTTCTTGTGAGACATGCTATGGTGGAACAGAGACATGTGCCCAGCAGCATTTCCCATGGACATGCCTATATGTCCAAATTGGGTCATTGTATCCTTGGTGTGGTGACGTCTGCTGTATTGGTTTCATGTGAATGTGGACACGCGTTAGTGTGGTCAGTGGGAATGTGCATGTGACATGGTTGGGAATCATCTTTGTACCTACACTTGTGTCTCACTGTTTTTGTTGTTTACATGGCTGTGTGCTTGTGTGGCAGTTTATAGTTGACTCATGCTGAGTCTATGGTACTATTTATGCTCTGTATGTGACACATGCATTGACAATGCTGACTGATGTCTATATACTTTTCCCCTTAGAGACCACTAGCAGTGCTGTGGAGTATCGAAGAAGGGACAAGGTCTCCAGTCACAGGTGCAAATCACAGCCACAGAAGATCGAGTCATCTTCAGAGGATGATGTGGCTGTGGCAGAGCATACTCCATCAGGTGTGGCTGCTGGGGGTAAGTCAGAGGAGGTTGTTGTCATGGGTGACTTCTCAGCAGCAGTGGGACACAGTGATGACACGCAATGGCCAATTAGAGCAGAATGCTCTTTGGTGGCTTCTGAGGTGATGGAGGTGCATGTGGTGAGGAGGCCATTGCAGGCCAGCCCACAGGGTCAGTCGGGTCATTGTGAAGGGTGTTCAGGATGCACCCATGGCACAGGAACATGAGGTTGCACAGTCCACCATGGAGGGTTCGGCACAACCTCCTGTCCCTGTGTCATCTTCTGTAGCAGTGACTGCTCTCTGTGATGCCTCCACCCAGATCATGGCCCCACTTGGGGCTGATGAGGCCATTCAAGGGATTGTGCACACCTGCTTGCAGGTATTGCCAGGCAGGAGGCTACCATTCGTGATGCTGTTCATGTTACCCGTGTGGATCTGCAACAGCATCACAAACAGATATCTGTCTACCTGACACAGTTGGCAACTGCACTACTCTCGGTTGGTTTTGTTGGCTGGCCCATGCAATGGCCCCCTGCACCACTCACATCTCTGTGTTCCTGTGCCCTACACTGCAGCTTCCATGACAACTCCCACCATGGCCCCCTGCTCACCAGTCCCACCACCACCTGGTCTGGATGTGCCCCTGTCCTCACTTGAGGTGGAAGTCCCTACATCGGCAGCAGAGGTGGTCACCAAGCCAGCCCAGGTGGCTACACAGGAGTTCACACAGGAACAGGCAAAGGTGGTGCAGTAGGCAATTGAGGACAGTGCAGATGCCGTACTTCCCCAACGACAACGGTCATCTGGTTGGTGGTGTCAAGACCTAGGGCTCTCACCCGAAGCAGCATCAGATGGTGGCTGTGCGCAGGTGAATTCCACAGGGCATTGTCACCCAGATGAGGCAAGGTGGTACATAGGCAGCTTGAGTTGGAGAGGCAGCAGGCATGGGATGCAGCCATCCAGAGGACCTGGGCTGAGGCAGATGAGAAACGGGCAAGGTGGTGGGCAGCCATCCTGGTGGAGTCCTACAGGGTGGCGGAGGAGGCAGAGGGCTACTTTCTGGACACCCTGCAGGCCCTCTAGGAACATATGGAGGCCTGCCTGCAACAAGGGGATTTTGAGGTGGAGTCAGTCCTGTTGGAAGCCTTGTCTGACATCTAATCGGAGTAGCCAATTGCCATTGTTAATAGTTTATTCATGTTTGGTTTCTTTTTTGACTTTCATTACATTCTTGGACATCTTTCCCTTCCCATTTTATATCTGTTCATAGTTTGAATACAGGTTTTATGTCATTGAAATCACACTTGTAGCAGTCTTTTTGTCCAAATGCACCTTTAGTTGTACTATGTTCTCAGAGTGCATGTGTCCGATGGATGTAATGTGTGTTGGGTACTCAATGTATGTGTGTAAACTTTGATGTTGGCTGGTGGACATGTGCATATGCTCCTGGTATGTGATATATGTGACATCCATGCTGAGTGTGCATGGGTGGCCTCCTGTTAATGAGGAGTGGTGCTGCAATTTTCATTATCATTTTTCTATCAAGTTTGTCATGGATATGCGTCACTTGCCTACTTTATATGCAGGTTGTTCTTCTGGGTACATGGTATAGATGTCTGTGTGTGTTATTGGTATGGCATGTTTGTGTTTGCAGTACATTGGTCAATGGGCCTCATTACAAGGCGGGCGGAATGGGTTTAACAGCACCGGTAATGGTGCCGGTGCCATTAAACCCAGTCCGCCCTATTACGAGGTTCCCTCGCGGGACTCGGAAAGGATGTCTGGTCAGACCAGATATCCTTTCCAGGTCCCGTGAGGGAACCAGGGAGCTAACAATGGTTAGCTCCCTTCCCATTCCCATTGAGCCCTATGGGGCTCAAATGGGAATGGGGATCAACTTTTACCGGGCTCATGGAATGGGCAATTACTGGGTCCGCCAAGGTCGGCATGACCCGGTAATTGCCCATTCCATGGGCCCGGTAAAAAATAATTACCGGTGGCAGCCGTGCCCTTAATAAGGGCACGGGTACCACCAGCCTTGTAATGAGCCCCAATGTGTTTATGTGTGTTTGTTTAGTTTTGTTTTTTGTCAGTGCTTGACATGTTTCAATTCTTTGGATTGAAATGGACATGTGCACATGCAGTTCATACCTAGGAATGTGTCCATCATACAGATAGAGGTGGCAATTGATGTCTGTCTGTTACCATTCCTTCACCAGGGTCACTGTGTGTTCAGTGGTATTGTGTTAGTGTTGTACGGAATATGTTTTTAGGGGTGCATGGGAGTGGGTGTGTGTGTGGCAGTTTATAGTTGACTCATGCTGAGTCCATGGTAGTATTTCTGCTGTGTATGTGACACATGCATTGACAATGCTGACTGATGTCTATATACTTTTCCCCTAAGAGGGCACTAGCAGTGCTGTGGAGCATCGAAGAAGGGACAGGGTCTCCAGACACAGGCGCAAATCACAGTCACAGAAGATCGAGCCATCTTCTTCCGAGGACGTTGTGTACTGGTGTGCATTCAGGGTTGGATGTGTTGATGTATGAAATGTGTCATGTCTATGCTCTCTCATTGAGGATGCATACGCAATGGTTCATGTGTTTTGGCACATGTTCCACTCTTTTCATTTGTGTGGTTTGTCTAGTGATGGATCATTCACCTCTGCACATTGGCAACTGGAGTTATGGTTTATTGTATGTTGGGTGAATTTCACAGCCACTGGTGTTTTGGGTTTCTTTGACACGTGCTTGTCAATGTGGACGTGCAGGCACCACTGTAGTGGGTAATGTGCATTGTGTGTGTTCACTGTGTTTTATTGTGATGCCCTCATCATGTGTGCAGTCAATGGGAGAATGCTGAATTCCTCACAAGGTACAGCCAACCTACCACCCACATCTGCAATCAACCACTACCTGCTCTCATTTCATATCTCACCTCTGCCACTGGAATGCAGATGAGTCCCATGATTCATGGTTCAGTATATCTGATGAACTTTTTATCCATGAATCACACACTCTCTGACATGTGTCACATCACCCGATGACAGGCCTTCTCTGCTTTGGTGGCTGGTCTAGACCTTGCCACCCTTACCTACCTGTCTCCTTTAGCACAGGCTGGAATGCACCCATCCATTAGTCATGATTAGGCACATTCTGGGATTCCTTGGACTTCTTTCCTTCCATGGGCATGCACTTGCAGTACTTTGAGGCCATTGCAATGGCACAAAGACGCTGTTGAATGTGCAACGTTGCATTGCAGTCCCATGTCACATGTACATTGTTTGGTCACAGTGTAGGTGGTGCAACGGTGTGCTATCCTGTTGATGTGCAGATGAGTGTGGTCCACCAGGGAGTAATGGTATATGATACAGTTCAGGATTCAACAGCAGTGCTCTCAGTTGATCGTCTTGGATGTTGATATGTCGCAGGTATACTTTACG
Source organism: Ambystoma mexicanum (assembly GCF_040938575.1). Lineage (NCBI taxonomy): Eukaryota > Metazoa > Chordata > Amphibia > Caudata > Ambystomatidae > Ambystoma > Ambystoma mexicanum. The sequence goes on from NC_090928.1 coordinate 925,001,297, forward strand.
GTGCTGGCAGGCCAAATGGGTTGAGGTAAGTTGAAGATGCAAATTAAACTGGTACGGGCGCTCCACTGTCACGTCGATGCTCATGGGTAGTAGAAGAGGTCAAGGGTGTGTTGGGAGGGGGCTGCACTGTCAGGGGGATACTTGGGGGTAGAGGCGGTGGGGGTAGTGGTGGAGGTCAAGAGGATGTGGGGAGGGGGCAGTGCTGTCAGGGGGATGCCTTGCGGTAGTGGTTGTTGTGGAGGTCAAGGGTGTGTGGGCAGGGTGCTGTACTGTCAGGGGGATGGCTGGGGATAGTGGCAGAGTTCATGGGGGTATGTGGAGGGGGCATTGTCAAGGGGATACCTGGAATGGAGGTGAGTGGGGTTGGTGTCAGGAATTGAGGGTGCTGCTGTGACTTGGCAGTGTAGGCCAGCATTTTGGGTGCCTTGACTTATGGGCTGTGGCGGTCCGCAGTTTCACCAGGTGCTGCCATGACTTATGGGTGTTCATGTGCAGTTTTGCCAGGTGCAGCCTTGACCTATGGGGTGACACACCCCAGTTTCGCCAGGGTGCATCCTTAACCTATGAGTTAACAATTCGCAGTTTCGCCAGGGTGCTGCCTTGATTTACGGAGGTTTGCGTGCAGTTTTGCCAGGGTGCAGTCTCAACTTACGGGGTGACGGTCTGCAGTTTCTCAAGGGTGCAACCTTGACTTGGGGTGTTTGCTCGCAGTTTCCCTGGGATGCTGTCTTAACTTATGGAGGTTTGCGTGCAGTTTCACCGGGGTGCAGCCTTGACTTACAAGCTGACGGTCTGCAGTTTTGCCAGGGTGCAGCCTTGACTTATGGGCTGATGGTCCGCAGTTTCACTGGGGTGCAGCGCTGACTTGCGGGGTTTGCTCACAGTTTCGCTGGGGCACTGCCTTGACGGTCTGCAGTTTTGCCCGGGTGCAGCCTTGACTTACGGGCTGACAGTGCAATTTCGCAGGGATGCAGCCTTGACTTACAGGGAGACCATGCACTGTGTCAATGGGGTGCTGGATGGTGGGGCAAAGGTAGGCACAAAGGTTATTTAGCAATGATGTTTGGTTGCGTGTGAGCATGTTGTGGGCGTTCTGAGCGCAACTCGGTTTTCTTTACGCATCAGGTTACTTTGCGCTTTGAATTCCATGAATATGCGGAACATGCACAGACACATTTGCACGCAATTAGGCGCAGAGACATTTTAGGCGCACAATTGCAGGGTCTAGCTACTACAAAATATCCACACATTTGGTAATTTAGGGTTTAGTGGTGTATACTGGTATAACTTCACTACAAACAATGGAAACTATTGCAAATGGCAAATTGACTGGGATGAGCCTAGAAGCTGCCCAGAGTGCTTGTGAATAGAGAGAAATATATTTTGAGGATAAGTCTAGGGCAGAGCTAATAGCTGCCCTTGTGGATTACCAGGCAGATTGTGATACTCATGATGACAGTATGGATGGCTGCAATGGAACCCTGCCCCTGGTGAAGTCACAGTTTCTACCAATATGATTGCCACCTCTCCAGGCACTGCAATTCCAAAACCCATCATTATTTCTCAGGGGATTATTGATGATAACATTAGCCTTTAAACATACAAAGTTAGAGACTGAAGCTGAGTTGAAGAAAGAGGAGTTGGCACAGTACATTATACTCAAAGAATGAGATCTTGAACTCAAAGACAGATACCTTGAACAGAAATAGCGACACTGGATGTCAAAAACCCCAGCTGGAGAAGGCTAAGGTGGAAACTTTAGCTAGACAATTTCAGAGTATCAGGTCTCCTGATACAAAGTTTATGAAAAATGTGGTTGGTATGGAAGCATTTCAGATGACTTGTGATATCCATGATGTTGACCATAGTTGACCATGCAGATGGGCAAAGTGTTTGTTAAGTAGAGTCATTCAGACTAGTTATGACTGTATTCTGAAACTGAGTGTAGAAAAAAGAGGCCAGTATGAGTGTATGAAAGCTGATGTGGTTGCCAAGTTTGGACGTATGAAGAGAGAGAATATGTCTTGAGTTGATTGGGTGAGTGCTACACATATGCTGCACATATGAATATGATGGGATGGATGGATGGTTACAAAGTGAAGTATGTTGTTGAATGCTTCCCCTCCTATTTTTTTAGCATTTTTCAGACGCTTGTTCACCATAGCTGCATCAGTACATTGCTGACCAGAATATATTTGACCCCTTTAAGTTGGCTGACAAATGGGTCTCCCACAAGGTGCCCCATAAGGATTCCAGTGGGAAGGACAAGGACACAGAAAGCGGGACCTCTCAGGAGGCTGAGAAGTCCAGGAAGCAGCCACATTCGAATAAACCTAAGCATTCTCTTTCTGAGATCCAAAGGTCTAGTGGGGATAAGTCCCATGCGACTGGGAGTAAGAGTAGAGGTTCTTCTGTTTGTAAGCCCTGAGGAGAAAGGGCGAGGCTCTCCTGTTTGGGGGTGGTGAGTGTCAGAGAGGAGCGGAGACTGCCGTTTCAGCAGAAAGCAGCTGTGCTTTTAAGAACTATAGTTGTGCTGAGTGCTGATCAGCTGACTATAAAAGACTGCCTCCAAAGCCCTTGCAGCGTAAGTCCTGAGGAGAAAGGGCGAGGCTCTACTGTTTGGCTGTTTGGCGAGTTGGCGTTGGTGCACATACGCCAACATGTTTGTTTGCAGCTCCTTTGGTCTACGTAATTTACTTGCTCAACTCGGAGGGCATGCTTGATGCCCGTGGTGTTACGCAAGCGAGAGCTTGTGACCACTACATCCCTGAAGACGCGTGCACAGAGAAAGCGAGATGTGCTGAATGAAGATACAGAGGTGAATCAGCGGTCTCGACAGACACAAGTAAGTTGTTATTTTTCCTGCACTTCAGAGTCTGAGGACCCGACTCTGATTGACAGCGCAGTTGTATACATTAACTGAGGCAAATGTCTATTCAGCGGTAAATGAGGTTATATTGTCTATGTCCTCAAAGCCATCCAAGGCTTCCGTCACCTTGTGCAATAACGATGTGGCCCCCGGCTATCTGAGCCTTGAGCTTAAACGGTGTTGTCAAGACCAAATGACAAGCTCAGAAACTGTGGTGAAAGATGGAACATTGGAAACTTCTAGTGCATGGAGTCGGTGAAGGTTGTCGAGTGCCACAATCTGTGCCCCAGGTGTGTTTTCTCTGCTTCAGACTCCTTCCCTGTGGGTTCTTGCACGGCGTGCCAACAACACGACCAATACGGCTAACGTTTTCATCAATGAGGATTTGAATATCGTTATGGGAGGGCTGATAACTGCCTCGGCGCAGATCTCAGAAGTATTACAAACAGATCTAGATTGTGCAGAGTGGATAGGTGCCTCAGACAATCACTCTACCCAGAATGATCTAATTGATTACAACTTGCTAGGGAGCAATTTGGAGCCCACCTTGCAGACAGCTGGCGCCAGTCGAACTATAATGGCTACAATAGCCAGGCCCCCGGCTAATGTGATAAATATCCGTACTGATATAGATGCAAATGATGATGTATTCTGTGTACTGACACCTGCAGTTGAAGCCTCAGATGCCACGTTACACATTAACAGGCAGACTGTTGCTGCGCAAGGCAGCAATAGTTTACTGGAGCATACAACAATGGACTTCTTGAGAACTGACAGGCGCAATTCACAGAAGTGGTGAGTAAAGTATTGCAAAATTTGGTCCAGATCAATAAAGCACATACTATAAACCATCACGTAGAGACCCCTCCAGATGCAGAAGCTCAAGAAAAAGGGAACCTAAAGAGAAATAACCAACTATTGGATACCAATGAAGATATTTGGGCGAGTGTGAAATGCAAACGAATGAGGTTGGCAGAAGGAAAATGGAAAGGTGACTCAGTGCAAGACATCACCTGCTCCCAGCCTAACTCTCGAAAAATCTTAAGTGGCAAAATGAGAGTGCAAAAGGAAGCTTGTCAGCCAATAAAGAAAAGGCTGCAATTGTCTTCTAGTGATGACCTAGAGTCATCGGACAGTTCAACATTTGACTCATCATTTATGGAGCGCCCTTTTCCCAAGATCAGGAGGGTTTAGGCTGATACCCTAAGGAGCGCTCATATAATCACGGAAATAACTACTAGCACAGACCCATGGCGGTTGCTCATGACCAAGTACCTATAAACGAGTTGCAATCTGTCTTGATTTCTTCATTGGCAATTTCACTCGTGCCTTTTACGAAATTATACGAAAACATCAACGAAAACACAAAGGACTTGACAACATTAGTGCCATTAATGAACTCTAAACTTTTACAACTAGAGGAGTTATTTGGCCAGTCTAACAATGAACAAAATGAAGGTATCAAAAGGTTAGACGCATCTTTTAGATCCTTAAGTGAACAAAGGCGAAATGACACCGTGGATAAAAAACTGTTTGCTGAAGTAGCCAAAGAGGCCTTATCCTTATTTAAACATGAAAATACAAACACAAGAAACAGCATAAACAGCGAGCAACCAACAGGTAGAAGTGCGCAAATTAAGGATTCACTCGCTATTCATAAGGCAGGGGGCAATAATCTAGTTAATAACTCCTGTTCTGAGGAAGCTAAAAGAAAAAGCCAATGCATAAACACGGCTGAAAAAGTAGTCAATTTGGGCATGAATCAACAGGAACCTTGCACTGTGACTGTGGAACCTAGCACAGACTCTTAGAAATAGGTATGAGAACTAAAGAAGACCTCTTAACTGCCGAAAACGACAGAATTGTACCTTGTAATTCACCAGCTCCTAACATTGCTGAGATTTCATTTAGCACGGCTTTTGAACAAGCCAGAAGTCAAGAAAATTTGGCACACTCAAACATGCAAGTAGCCAGGTCCTCAAGGGTTCAAGATCAAGGCCCGGATAAAAATAGCGATGTTAAAACTGTCGCTGATTTGACATCCAACACAGCTGGGGTTTTTGCAATCTTTAATGGCGGCATTCAGATCCCCAAGAAAGACTTAAAAGTAACACAACCAGGTCGGCCCTTATTTAAGAAATCTAAAAACTTACCAAAGTAACTGGCGCAAGAATGTTTTGCGCAATATAAAAGTGGTCCACGTAATGGCAAAGGATAATAATAAGAACATTCGCCCAAACCTGAGGAACGTTATGGATAAGAAAAGCACTGAAGAACTGTTAAAAAAGAACCAAGAGAGCGAGGTGACGTGCATTGACGATCTCTCAGACGATATATTTGTCGATCTACTAAACATGTCAAGTTACGACAATAGGGAAATCGATGAGCGTGATGCGCGTGAAGGGTCTGCTACACTAACTGGGGTAAATGAGAGAGAAGTCGATCACAATACTCCAGAGGTACAACAGGATGTCAGAACAAATGACATACACCAGGATAAAGTTGGTTTGACTCCTTCACGGGCACGACAGAGTATGAGCAAAAACGCTGTTGCCTCACCGTGTATCGCAATTCAGTCCAATGTTGGAAGATTGTGTACTATCATTCCGGATACAGATGATCTGTCATTAAACAATTTGGTTCCCTCGAGTCCTGCGTTTCTCACGCTATACGAGAAAAGAGAGATGATAAGTTCCAAAATGCAAATTCAAACTGACAAAATTTTGAGAGTAAATCATAAATTAGCGGACTTTGCACTCCCCGTCAAAGACGACAGTCACAAAATCCGACAGGACCCGACAAGAGAAAGTCTGATTCAAACACAAAAAGAAAGAACATCAAGGAACCTAACAAATAACAGTTCATCCGCAATCAAAGAGAAAGAGTTGAGAAAGACTGATGAGAGGTATCCTGTGCTCAAGATTATGATAGAACGAGTGGACTCTAGAGATAAGTTGGTTCTAAACCGATGTAACTGATAAAATTACTGCATCATGTTCCAGGTTTACGAGCAATTGATTCTAATGATGTAAAAATAGTAGAGTTTCCTGATGAAGGGCGGGACGACAAAGTGGTGTTGCACTTAGTGTCAAACAAAATTGCATCAACCATTTTAGAAGCAAATGCTATCCTGTTTTCCTTGGGTTTCGATGCTTAAAAACTAGAGGATGTAGCTTTAATGGTGCAATCCAACGAGAATGTTGAAATTGCCACTTCGATGACAACGAACAAGGACCTACAGTCCCTAACAGATGTCAAAAACCGTTCAGAAGACGAACAGAAGGACTGTTCCTGGGATCTAAACCAGAATAACCATAAAAGGGCCTAAGGGTCTTGATGAAGCTAAAGAAAGTGATGATAAAAACCTTAACAAAATGGAACATAATTCAGAATGGCAATGGCTGGCAAAGTACACAAAAATTCAAAAGTAAGGCCAGAAGGAAAAAACTGCACATGTGAGTCTGGTTGCTTCCTGGAACACGTGGGGTTTTACACATTTGTTCAAATTAAATTGGCTTGAAGGACTACAGATTTTATGTTTATAGGAAACTTGGATTTGTCAAATCCCAGTTGTGGAAGGGTTTGAGCTTGCATTTAACCCAGCCATAAAGACAGACAAGGGGCGTCCTATGGCTGGTTTAATAACTCTAGTCAAGAGAAAGTCTGGTTACTGGATTATAAAAACTACAAATCACTCGCCTTTTATCTAAGTGACCGTTATTGGAAAGCCTGACATACTGAACAACTTTCCTGACCAAATAACGTTAGTAAATTTATATTGGAATCACAGTAGAGCAGGCAAGCACCCGTATGTAGATCAAGTATCGACAATCCTGGACGCCTTGGTAGAAGCAGCAAACCTTGCAAGTATAATCATCTGTGGCAATCTAAATATTAGTTATCTTAAGAACTCGCGACCCGAGAAGATGAAACTGGCAAAAGAATGGCTTGCGGAAATGGATACAAGAAAAATGCAGATGTTAAATGGATGCACTCCTGGTGATATACCATCAGAACCAATATGGCGTCGAGCCGTCCTCAATTCAACTATTGACTACATGTTCGTATCGGATGCTCTTCATCCAAGAGTGAAAACCATGAAGGTTGTACAAATGAGTAACAGCGATCACGACATGTTACTAATGGAACCATTAACCTCTGAGAACCAAGTAAGTTCCAACTGGACTCATAAAGTCTCTGTAGAAGCTAACAGAGTAAGATTGCAGTTGGACGAATCAGAAGTCTCTCAGTTTTCAAAACAATTCTGTTCAGGCAGTTCTGAGGTGAAATATTGTCATCTGTTAATGCAATTTAAACAAAAAAATGCAGGTTTAAGACACCCAAACTTTGTGCGTATACATTGTTTCGACCTTGAAATATTGAAAAGAAAGCTACAGTTGCGCTGCGAGATCTGTAAGAATCAAGGATCGGACATACAAGCACGAACAGCCAAAAACCGTGTTGTGAAACAAAAATACAAAAACTGGTTAAAAGCGCATAAACATCTAATGCCGCAAAATGACGCCGAAAAGATGTTGGAGATCTTAAGAAATAAAAATACTGGAGACTTCTGACGATTAATTAACACACTGGCGCCACAAAGGGCATTGCAAACCAGCTTGTTGATAGGCTCAGTGGATCCTACATTTTGATGAGTTATATAAGAAAAATGAAGTCACGGAAAAAACATCGGAAATCAACCATATGGGTTGGGCGCCAACCTTCTCAAAAGAAGATATTGTGAGTGTAATTATAAAGGCAAAAGGTTCTAGAGCTCCCGGCTTGGATGGGTTAAAAAATTTCACTATAAAACAACATCCAGAAATTTGGGCAGAAGTATGTTTAGCATTATTTGAAAGGAAAAACTTGCAATGCCAGGTGCCGAAGTCCTGGAAATCCGCAGTAATTGTTCCTATTTTTAAAAAAGGGAATAGAGCATGCCCAAAAATGACCACCCAGTAGCCTTACTGGATGTGTTGGGAAAAATATACGCAACCTTGATACAATGAAAATTGGTTGAGTGGGCTTCAAAATCTAACCACGTGGATGTGAGACAAGCGGGCTTTGTGAAGAATGTAGGATGTGCACTAAACCTCTTGCTGCTGAATTTGATCGAAATGGAGGCTCTGAGGACAAGCACAAATGTCTATCTCACATTTATTGACTTCTCTTATGCCTTTGACAACATTGACCGTGAACTACTGTGGAAAAAATTGCGAGCTTGGGGTTGCCCAGATGGACTGATGCCAGCGATTTGAGAGTTATATATGGAGACCTCTATCAGAATCTGTCTAGACCAGACTGGCACCTTGTCTGCAGAGATTAAAACCTTTAAGGGAGTAAAACAAGGCTGTGCCTTGGCCATATTCGGCCTGCTTATATCGGACATTGGAGCTGCTATAGACGCTGTGAAATCTTTTCCTCCTAAGATGCACACATCACATCTCAGTTGGCTCCTGTACGCCGATGATTTGATCCTGCTGGACATAACTCCTATAGGTCTGCAGAGAAAATTGGACGCAGTAGAAAAAGATGTAAATCTGAATCATTTAAAGATCAGCACAAAAAAATGCGAGATCTTACTACTCCAAAATCTCAAAACGGCAAGGAATACTACCTGTAAAAAAGCATCCTGGAAATTGGGGCAGGAACCATTGAATATATCAAGAAGTGTAAAATACTTGGGTATGCTGATAAGCGCAAGCATTTATGACTGTCCATGGATCTTAGAGACCAGGAGAAAGTGCAGACAATTTGCCAGCCAAGCGCTTGTCCTCAAACAAAAAATTCTGAAAGTTCTCTCTAAAACCGGTGATGAATTTCTATCAACAAAAATGAATCCTGGTTTTAACATATGGAGCTGAAAACGTGTTGGGTTGCCCACACGAACTATGGTCTACTCTTGAAAACATCTATTGGTCCAAAGTATTGGGACTACCTAAAGGCCTGTCAACAGCTTGCATACGATATGAGTTATCATTGATATCGATACACGCTAGAACCTGCTGGAATTTGTTGTCTTTATTTCTAAAAACAAGATCTACAGAGAAAATTCCTCAATTCGAAATTCTGCACAGTGCAACCGTGAACAAGAATGACATTGTGTCCATGTGGATCAAGCGGTGTGAAAGACTGCTGGTAGAGTTTGACATTGAGCTAGCAACACTACATGGAAATCCAAATGCAGCAAAGACAAAAATCGGAGGGCCGATTGGGAACTGACTAGCTCGAGGAGAATTGCAAACAAATTGATGGTGGACGCACCGGTCGAGGCCAGTGGCTTTAATAATCTCCAACAAAACATTGAACTGTTTCCGGATTCGAATGCAAGGAGACTATTCATGCTTTTTTGCTTGAACTCCTTCAAGACAAAGGAGCGACTCAGCGTATGGTCGAGCAATGTAGACCTAAATACAACTTGCAGGTTTTGTGCAAAAGAAAAGGAGACCCTTAAACATCTGGTGTTGTTCTGTTGCAAGCTCCGGTCAGAGGGAATGACTCATTTGGGACCTTGTATCTTAAAACACCCTTCTCTGAGTGCAGTTGAATGGTGGCAGAAAATGTTTAATGGCATGGACATGAAATTACTAATTTCTTTGACATTTCTGCTAGCTGAGATTGAAAAACTGTTGATATTGGACTCATCATAGGGTAAAGGGACTAATCATAAAGCCTGTGGGAGGCGGAGAGTGTGAGAAGGGTGGGGAAGGAGCTGTTTAAGTTCTGTGTCGTGTGACATTTTAAAGGTTTGTTTGTAAACCAATAACGTTTTTTAAAAAAGCAGGATCCCAGTGGATTCAATTAATTTCCCTGCATTCCTGGCACGTGTTGGGACTGTGGAGCCCTGGACCACTAGAAGGGCGACTTCACATGTAAGAAGTAAGGCACTTGGTGTCCAGGCTGTCAGCCTGACTTATCCTTACTCTATAACTGAGGTGGTGGCCACTGTCCTCCCCTCCTCTCTAGGAATCACCTTTGGTGCTCCTGCAGCGATTTCCTTAGTGTCCCTTAGGGCCTGGGAGTAGTACTGAGACGTACTGGCTACTATCCCACAGAATACTCGGAGATGTTTTAGAAGTGTCCTCATTAATTTCCAGCTTTCCACACTGGTTTGAGAGACACTGTGGCTAGCATGACAGTGCTGGACAGGACACTGCTCAGGCCAGAGGACTATATAGGTGCTCCTCTGAGAACCACCAGGTTAGCTGGTGGGCCCCCCAAACGTTCTTATGTAGCCCTAGTCACCACTCTGATTGATGACAAGAGAGAAAAGCTTCCTATCCTGGTAGAGGACAATGTGTCTGCCAACATCCTGTTGGGGAATTACTTAATTGAGGTGGGGTTGCAGTCACTAGGTCACAGCTCAAACGGGGTCTGACTGATAGTCAGCTTCCCAAGCCAAAGGGGAAACCCAAGGCAAAGAGTAAGAGTAAGAAGAAAACCTCTGTGAAGGGGGCTCCTTCTCTTCCTGATGCTTCAGCAGCACCCGATGTGGTCCAAGCTCCTGAGTCACTAGGCCCAGTGGTGGCCTTAGACTTAACACCTGAGGGAGAAGAGCCAGAGGACCCTCCTCAGGGAGAGGTACTCACGCACTTCTGATCACTCTGACCTCCATTGCTCATTGGCTGAAGGTGGGCCCTCTAGGGTGGATTTTTGCAAGGGCCAAAGAGAGTGCCACTCTCTTGGGGGTCTGAGGTAACAGGCCCAGACTCAGGCACAAGGTGAAGTGCCTAGGTCATTTAATATTTGTTGGGAGGGCTGAGCTTCTTTACAGTGAGCCCACTCAGCCTGAACTTGGTGCAGTGAAGAATTTGGCTGTTTGCAAGGTATACAGGCCCTTCCTTTTGCAGTTGGCACATGAGGTACCCTTAGCAGGTCATATTGGTACCAGAAAGACCAAGCAAAGGCTCCCAGCCCCCTTTTATTGGCCCAGGATGGGAGTAGAAGTGGAAGCCAACTGCAAGACCTTTCCCACTTGTCCATGGTCTGGCAAGACTGGAGGCAGTGCCATTGCCCCACTTCAGCCTTTGTCAGTGGTTGGCAGTGGTTGGCACACCCTTTGAGAGGTTAGACATCAACATTGTTGGTCCCCTAGACCTGCCAACATTGGCTGGACACATGTTCATTCATTTGGAGACTTCTCCAAATGTGCTAACTTTGCTGGATTTCTAGGATTTGATTTTTTACCTGGGAAGAGTGTGAGCCTTTTTTTTCCCACTCTTCCATGTATTTTGTGTGTGTTTTACTTTTGTGTTCTTTGGTTATGGAGTTAAACAACTCCAGTGGCATCATCTTTTTCTGTGTATCACACAGCACCTTCAGTGCAGTGGCACAGGAGTGTCTTTCCAGACTCCCCCCAGGTTTAAATACCTTCCCTGGGACTGACTACTGTCTCCCAGGGCAAGTAAAGTTAAATTGACTTTACTAGTCTCTTTAAATTGACTTACCCAGCACACCCTATCTTACTATGAAGTGCTGGAGGAGTTGCTTAGCTTCTCCTGAGTCAAAACACTCATGTAACAGTAAAATGTTACCTTTTCCTATTTTAAATGGCTGGTGGCATTTGTTTAGATCAACTACTGTGATTTTTCCCGACCGCTAACAACGGTAGCTAAAAATCAGGGGTAGCCATGTTTTTTAATATGGCGCCCCAGACCTATCTGTAAAAACAGACTCCGGTCATCTTTTTTCACCATTTCTTTTAGGAAAAGTCCTTCTTGTGTTTGTCTATGCGTGCCAAACCTGGTTTGGTCCCTTTGTTTGTTCCCTTTGGCGGGCTTCTGTGCTGAAGCCCTCCTCTGGTGCCAGAGTGTCTGGGGTGGACAGGATGTGAGGGAGGTGCCCGAAACTCCCGGTGCTTAGTCTCCTAGGAGACCTGAATGCACTCAGGTGTGATTGGCCGGCTGGCTGTCCGGCAAGGACAGCCACCTTGCTGTGTGAGTGACAGCCAGGCTGAATGAATGGGGGAAAACAGTTTAAAAGCAGGTATCTGGGATTTAGAAAGCAGAGTCGACCACTGGAACGAAAGAACCGAAGAGGAGAGGCAGGAAGAGGACTGCTGCAACTCCTAGATGACAGTTGAAGCCCTGCTGCAGGTCCAAATTGCCTGAAACTCCAACGACAGGGAAGCCCTTCAAGGTTAACTTCTTCCCTTGAGTTTGGTGGGAACAACCAACTCGCAAGCCACCTGGACACTGTCCTATTCTGGTCGAATTTTCTTGAGAGTGCTGTTGAAAACCGGATAGCCAGAGAGAAGGAAACCAGGGGGACTTTAAGGCACTCAAACCTTAAACCGACGATTTGCTACAGCTATTGGCTTCTTCCCTGGGCGTTGCAGGAACCTCCCGATGTCCTCCTTCTTGTCCCCATGACTGAAGAACAGGAACAGCGAGATCTGCTCGAACTGCCAGGAACAACTACCTCAGCTACAGCTTTCTTCATTTAAAAGATACCGTGCAAACGCGGTCCAGAAATCTTTTCAGCCATCGAGAAAGTGCATGATACTTTCCTCAACTACAAAGGCTTGTCCTTCCCGAAACATTCGTCAAACTTTTCGCCTAGTCAAATCCTTTAAAAAACTGTGGCAAAGACTTAACTGTTACTTACCAGAACTGTGCTATCCTATACAAAAGACTCTGAACCATTGACTTTGGCCCAGGCCTGTTGAGAAGAATTGCTGGTTGTATTTAACTTGAAACCTTTGCCCTGCCTATGATTGTATTTGGGCTGTCTATTCTTATAACTTTGTCTTTTACCTCCCTTTCTAAGTATCTAAAGTGCCATTTTGCTCACACTTCATTTATTTTTTAGATAAACTTGTTTAGTTACTTACCGGTTGGATTTTTGTGGTGTATTAGTGTTTGATATTGAGCTGCTCATGCAAGTGTAATGTTTTATAAATGATTGAGTAAATAAATGTATAATATTTTTTCTGAGAAACCTTGAGTAAGTGTTTACTTGAATCACTGCATTGTTGGTCCTTTGTGTAACTTGTTCTACTGATCACTTAAACTCCTGAGATAAGTCTGGCTGCTCAGCCATCGCTACCACTTTACTGTGTAGTACAGGCTTGTACCAAAGGTGAAATTGTGCTTACACTTGTAGTCCTAATTGCCTGTAGTGTTCCCAAAGGGCACTGCAGGTGATTCTGCCTAACATTCAGGTTCTGGTAGATCATGACACCAGGTATCCTGGGGCTATACACGTTTGGACCATAACAGTCAAGGTGGTTGCCAGGGCTCGCTTTGCCGTTTTCATCAGAGTTGGTTTTCCTAAGAGGTTATTTCCAACAGAGGAACCAACTTCATGTCTAGTTAGATGCAAGCTATGTGGAAGGAATGTGGTGTAACTTACAAGTTCTCCACCTCCTACCATCCTCAGACCAATGGTCTAGTTGAGAGGTTTAGCAGAACTCTCAAGGGCATGATGGGTGGTTTGGAAGAGCCCCTAAGGAGGAAATTGGATCTCCTCCTTGCATTCCTGCTGTTTGCGTGTAGAGAGGTGCCTCAAGAGGATTGTGGTTTTAGCCCCTTTGAGTTTCTCTTTGAACATCGTGTGAGGGGGGCAATTGCCTTAGTGAGAGAAGATATGGAAGCAATAACTCCAGGTCCTGCCAAGCAAGTGGGGTCTATATGTTAGGCCTCAGAAGGAGGATAGCATGGGTGATGGGCCAGGCATCAGTAAATCTTAAGGCAATCCAAGAATTGAAAAAGTACTGGCATGACCTTATTGCCTCACAAGTGGACTGGACTGCTTGTCAGGAGATCCGTATGATGTAGCCTACCAAGCCTCGAGCCTAGGCAAATAAGTGACCTGGACCCTTCTGGATAATCTCCAGGATGGGGGAAGTCAACTATCTGGTTGACATACATATTCCTGGGTAGCTCTTCAGGTCTTCCATGTCAGCAGGCTCAAGCCATTCCGCAGAAGATATGAAGTCTCATAGCTCCAGAGCAAGAAGAGGATGAGAGTGAGCCCCTTCCTGATTTGCTAGAAAGCAACCCTCAGAATGGCTCAGTGGAGGGAGTGAATCTCTCTCCAGATCTGACACCACAGCAGCAGAGGATCTGCAGGGCTTTGCTCCAGCAGTATGCCCCTCTGTTCTCACTGACACCAGGCCTCACCCCATGGTGCAGGCTTGATATTGACACTGGTGACAGTGTAGCACTTAAAAGCAGGTGCTACAGGATGTCAGACACTGTTAAGAACCACATCCATGCAGAGGTTACCAAGACATTGGACTTGATTGTCATTGAACCATCAACCAGCCCAGTGGTCCTTGTCCACCAGGCAAGTTCTCAGGTAGGTGCCAAGGATTGGAGGTTCTGTGTGGATTACAGAGGAGATAATCTAGTCACCAAGACTGATGCACTCCCATTGCCCGTGGCTAATGAGCTTGTGGACAAGATCTGTGGTGCCAAGTATGTGAGTACCATTGACCTCATATCAGGCTATTGGCAAATAGCTCTGACTGACCAGGCCAAGAAGAAAACAGCTTTCTCAATACCTGATGGGCTTTACCAGTTTAGCGTTATGCCTTTTGGGTTGAAGAATGCCCCTGCCACATTCCAAATGTTGGTCAATCATGCTCTCAGTGGACTGGAAGCCTTATGTGTGGCCTACATGGACAACATTGCTGTCTACAGTTCCACCTGGGAAGAGAAGTTGACAAACTTGGATAAGGTGTTGCAGGCCATGTAAAGGGGCAACCTCACTATTAAGGCAACCAAGTGCCAGATAGTGCAGGGGACGGTTACCTACCTTGGTCGTGAGGTAGGAGGGGGTCAAATCCAACCTGTAGAGGACTGGGAGACTCCCTCTACTCAAACCCAGGTGAGAGTTTTTTTGGGCCTCACTGGGTACTACAGGAACTTCATTGTAGACTATGGCACCATCCAAACAGCCTGAGAAGATTATTTGGAGTGAAGACTGTGAAAGGGCCTTTGATGACTTGAAGGAAAATCTGTGCAGGGCACCCATCTTAAGTCCCCTGCAACTCTTTATAGTGCAAACTGATGCCAGTGACACAGGAATTGGAGCTGTATTGTCTCAGTTAGATGACAAAAGCAGAGAGCACCCTATAATTTGTATCAGTAGGCAACTCAAGGGAAGATAACACAGGTGTGTCACTTTTGAGAAGGAGTGCTTTAGCATAATTTGGGCACTTAGGCATTTAAGACCTTACCTTGCTGGGTCTGCCTTCAAAGTTCAAACTGACCATATGCCCTTAAAGTGGCGTATAGAGATGAAGGGTAAAAACCGCAAACTTTTCAAGTGGTCTATTAGCCTGCAAGGGCTAGATTTCATGATTGAGCATGGGCCACAGAAGATGATAATGCAGATGGCCTTTTCAGAAGGTATGTTGATTGTCTGGATGAGGGTGACAATCTAGAATGCCTTTTCGAGGAACAGGGTCTCCTAGTCCTTGTCCCACCAGTTCTCCGTGTGTGTTTTCTGTGTGTTTTCTGCATCTGAGGTCCAGCCTGGACCTTTGGCAGTTCAGCTCTTCATTTTTCCTTTTGGTGAACAACACCCATGGGATACCCTTATGGCACCCATGCGTGGGGTACATCCTTGTACCCCTTGTATGTGTTATTTTGGCACCTCTGTGTTGCCCACAGAACAGGGTATGGGGTGGTGGCAGCTGCATGCTGACTTGACAGTGGCTCTGAGTGCCTTACATTTTTGGAACACCCATGCCCTGCCATAGAATTCAATGGATTTCTGAACAAATTCAAGATGGCCACTGTAGCCTCTTGGTTTCTATTGCCTTTACACCTTGTTTCCCAAAGTCCTGGAAGCCCTGACATGGTCCCTTTCCCCCTGACTGGCTATTGGGTGGAAATACCATATATGGTTCTGGGGCTTCCGCCTGTAAGACTGACTGGAAACTTCCCAGGGGTTGTGTGTTGTGAGTACACCCTCATGGTGGGGCCTGTATGAATGGAGTCTGAAGTCAACTCACATTCTGTGTTGTGGGTGTCTGGTTATGGTTGTGTGAGACAATGCATGGGCCAGCCCTGACTGAAAGTGGAATGAACGCAGTGTAGTGTTCTAAAAGGCTGGGTGCTTATTCCAATTCACGTTCTGTGTTATGGTTGTGTGTTTTGGGTGAATTGCCTGAATGCTGTGAGCCTGAATGGCTGCCTGCCTGCATGAATGCACTTGTGAATGATTGGCTGACTGAGCCTGGCTCAGCCTGAGTGAATGGGGAACAAATTATGTTTATCTAGGGACCCCTCACTCACCAATTTTTTCTGAAGCTGAACCCTGAAACTGAAGCTGATCTGAGGTGGAAGTTGCAACCGATGCTTGAATACTAGGTTGGAGGAAGAAGTCTGCAGCTGTATCTCTTAAAGAAATATGAAAACTGCTAAACTGACCCAAGGACAATCCAAGAGAGGAAGTGGTTAGCCAACCTCTTCCTGAGCTACAAAGGACTGTTGTGCACCTGCTACTCTTCATCAGCAGGACCCTGGAAGCCAGTCCTGTGTGCCTACCATCTAGAGAAGGGGTCTTTGTGACTCCACAAGAGGAGTGCTTGGCCATCTCGTTCCAAAGAGGTCCAGTTGTGTCACGTAGGGTCCAGAAAAGTGTTCATGACTGCTGGAAGCCAGATTCCCACGTATCGCTCAGAATAATGGATACCTTGGCATAGGGCTGCTTGACACCCGGAGCTGTGAAACTTTCACCTGATCAAAGAATCTTTCGAGGAACATCCCAGACATGACATTTGACCACTATTTCCCACTGAAGAAGATCCCAGTTTGCTGTGCCAGAGGAAGGTTGATCGGTGGGTTTGCCACCACCAAAAACCGATGATGAGGTCCCAGGGGGCAGTCTTGGTGAGGGTCCACAGTCCAGTCCACTAGTCAGGTCCAGGTTGCCAGAAGCCCTCCAGAGATACATGCTGTGGCTGCCACACCGAAGATTCAAAAGTCGGTAAACCACAAAATCCTGATACCGGACAACTACTTCTTCTACTGCACCCATCATCACCAAAAGGCGTCCAAGGTGCCCAAGGGTCTTAGCTTCTTCAGGCAGGCCATTTCATAGTCAGCAGCGAGTTTCACCTTCGTGGGACATCCCCATCCAGAGTAACAACCCGCCAATGGAGACCACCTTGAAGACAGAAAGTGCAGTCTTTCTGACACTGGGGGTCATTATGAGTTGGGCGGTAAGGGATACCGGGCACAGGTAAGGCGACCGGTGCTGGTAATACCTTACCACCCAATTACGAGGTCCCTTAGCAGGAACCGTAAAGGACGTGTGGTCAGACCACACGTCCTTTACAGGTCCGGCTAAGGGACCAGGGCACTAATAACGGGCCTGCTATTTGCGGGCCCGTTATTAGCGCCTTCCCCATTCCCATTGAGCCCTATGGGGGCTCAAATGGGAAAGGGGAATGGTTGGTTGAATGGGGATTTAACGGGTCCTCCAGGGTCGGAATGACCCGGTAAGTCCCCATTCAACCAGACCGGTGCCGGACCCGGTATTGGATGCAGCCATGGTGCAAATAGCGCCATGGCTACCTACAATCTCGGAATGAGGGCCACTGTCTGTTTCCTCTTTTTCTATAGGATTGGACATCCCAGTGACCCCTTCTTGCAAAAAGGTCCATCCTCAAGGGGTCTCATCGACTGAAGCCAAGAACCGGCGCCTCTTCAATTGCCAAGGCAACAAAGTGCTTCTGCCAGCCTTAGGAATCATCCATGGTCCCCTATTGTTCATGGATTCTGTTTTCCTGTGGCCTCTCAGGTAGGTACTTTGGAGTGGTGGAACCTGTAGAAGTAAAGCAGAACATTATTGAACATTTATGGACTGGGCTGTAATAGACAAGATAAAGTACACCCTAACTCTTCCCTTACAGGTTGCCCGGTGTGGGGATCCTCACACAGTATCACTATTTAAGTCTAAAGAGAGTATACTGCTAATGTTCTGAAACTAACCTGCCTTTCTTCCTTGATCTATGCTGCCATACCTTGCTTATGATTACTATGCTTTTTAAACTGCCAGCTATGGGTGCATTTGTTAGGGAGAATTCTCTAATAAGGCTAATTTCCCAAACCTAGTGAGTCCCCCAGCAGCTTTGCTGGATTTTTGGGGTTTGTTTTTTTCTCCTGCTAAGAGTGAGACTCTCTTCCTCCTACTCTTATGCATGATTTGAGGTATGTCTTTGACTTTTTGTGTGCTTATGGGCTATGGGGTCTTTTACTCCATAGGGTATCATCTGTTTTAGTGTATGTATTACACAGCACCCTCAGTGCAGTAACACAGGGGTGTCATAGTGACCCCCAAACATAGACTCCATACCCTGGGACTGACTACTGTCTCCCAGGGCATGTAAAGTCACCATTGGCTTTACTAGTCCAACATTTTGAACAGAACCAGTACAAACCATCATATTGTGGAAGTACTGGAAGGGGCTAATTAGATTGCCCCTGGGTCTGTTTCCAAGGGGGCACTGTCCAGTCCCCCATTGTCGAGTTTCTGGCTGGTGGCAGTGGTTACCGCACAAAATATTCCACCGTAATATTTCCTATGGGATTTTTCCATTGATTTTAAACGCACCACTTTTTGGTGCAATGTTAAAGATACCGCCGGTTTATTTATTTAATATAAAATCACCGGTTGGGTCTTTTCTCCAGAACTCTTTTCTAAAATGGCATTCGTGTCCGTCTTTGTAACTCCAACCAAGGTCGGGCCCTTTGTTCCACTTTTTGGCGGGCTTCTCCACAGAAGCCCTCCAACTGGTGCCACTCTGTCTGGGTTCCACAGGATGGGTGGGTGGGGGTATTGGCACCCTGGACTGTGTTGCCTTAGCAACTCAAGTCGCACTCTGTTCTGAGTGGCCCAGTGGTGAGCCACCCAGCTCACCACTTAGCATGTATGAGTGACAGCTAGGCTGTTGAATGGGGGTATTTCTGCATAAAAGCATGGCTTTTGGGACTGGAACTTCAGAAGTCGCCACAGGACCTAAGAAATCCAAAGAGGGGAGAAGCTGAGCCATCTGCAATGATGACACCACTGGTGGAGCCCTGCTGCAACGACCTCAACACTTTCCCGACGACAAGAGAAGATCTTCTGCTCAAAGAGTCTTCTTCCTCTGAGCTGGTGGGATCAACCAGTTCGCCATTTTGCCTTCCAGGACGTCTCTTGGTCGAATCACCCGTGCCAAGCACCCCGGCGGCCGGATAGCCAAGCTTCACCACTGTGACCGCGAATAACAGGAACGCACCTTTTTCACCGAACGAACTCCGCGGCTGGTCTCTTCCCTGGGCAGTGCAATGACTCCAAGTTTCCTCCTCGACGAGATCATCTCTTCCCCTGGTCAAAACCATGAACTGCACCCGCTGCCAGGAACAACTGCCACCACTGGAGCTTCCTCAACTTTAAAGGTACTGTGTTCCACCTGGCCTCCCTTTCTACGGTTTGCTAAAGGTGACTCTTAAATCCTTGGCTTTTCAACTGGGTTGGCGCCCAGACCTTCTAACTTTACCTTCTGAATCAACCCAACCTCTTTTGAACATTTTTACAAAGACTTGAATGCATTTCTATCTGTGTGATCTTGGACACATTTCACCTTGCTCCATTTAAAGTGGGCCTGGCCTATGAACTTTGGCTCTACAGTAGGCTCTGCCTTTACTAACTTGTTTTGGTCTTGGAAAAGTGTTGGGAACTGTTTTATTTTCATGACCTGCCTTTTTCTCTCCCTTTTATTTAATTATTGGAGTGCCATCTAAGTTACACGCTCGCATCTGTTTTTACAAATAGTGGTGTTTTGATTTAGACTTGTCTAATAATTCTTAAGGGAGGTGTGTATACTTTTCTGATTGTGTTTGAACTTGCTTTGAGTTATAGTGCTAGTGTATTTCCTTAAGTGTGTGTTAGATAAATAATTATATACTTTTGATACCAAGCTCTGGTCAGTGTTTGCTTGCTCTACTGTTTTTAGCCCTTTTGTGCATCCTCTGTATACTGCCCTACTCTTCTTGAGAGAAGTATAACTTCTCAGCCACAGCTACCAGGTAAATCTGGGTGGTACAGACTGCTACCAATTGGGTTTACTGCTTACTCCTGTAGTCTTAATCTTCTTGCAGTGGTCCCCAAGGGAACTGCCCAGGATTCTGCCTAACAGCATTTAACATTGATTCTAAAAGCGTTGTGTTGTTCCAAATAGGTCATATACACTGTTGCCATTATTGGAATAGTATTACCAAAGTACAACGTGTTATTATGTATATGTATATATTTATCTGAACCTTATTTTATATAAAGAAGCTGTGTTATCACCTAACAGTGTGTGGACATTTCTGTCACGCTGACCTGATTCCCACGGAGGCGCAGGTCTGGCTTCGAGTGCTGATGCTTCTTCTATGGTGAAGTGCAGGACTCTGAAGATGGACTCACTGGCTCGCAGGAATGTTCCCCTGTGCGTGAGAAGGGAGTATTACCTACTGACGGAATAATGCTCAAGCCTCCCACTCCCTTCCAACCCTCCACGATACCCTTCCTCGATTCCCCGTGAAGTCTCACCTTAGGGTCTGGAAGGATGAGTTCTCCATCCTGCTTCTGATGCAGGGGCGCGTTGAAACCCAGTTACTTCACTGGATTGAGTTTTGATGGGAGTTCAAATAAGCTTGACTATTCAGGTAAGGCGCTGCAAGAGTTCTGTAGCAAGTTCAAAAGTTCAAGCTTAATAATAATGTTCATTGTCTTATTGCAGCAAGCGCTAACGCTTATGTCTTTTTCCCCTTAGGGGCCGGGGTTCGGAATGCCGGAGATATGGCGCCGACCCGAAGTGAAACGTGCTGTTCCAGTAAATGACAGGTAATTTCTGGATGAGCATTCGGGTAATGTCTTTGCATTCGCTCATTCAATGTCTTTGTCTTTTTTCCCCATAGGGGCCGGGGTCCGGAATGCCAGGAAGCGGCAGGACCCGAAATGAAATGGGAATGACCCAACAGGTAAGTCTTAGAAGGAAACTGAGCTTTTCGTATTCCCTTCCTTCTCTCACCTTGTGTTCTTGTCTTTTTCTCTCTAGGCTCTAGGAAGTGGCTGCGGATCCGGATGATCGCTGCTGAAGATGGAGGTGCCCAGGAAAGGTGAGTGAAATGCAGCGCTGTAGCGATCGAAGCGAAATGCTTTTAAAATGATGTCTTCCCTTTCAGGATCGTCGGTGTGAAGTCTCTGTGATGCAGCTTTAGCAGGTAAGGTCTTCTTTCTCTCCAATTCTCTCTTAGCAGGTGACCCAGGATGCTGACAGGCGTGGCTGAAGTCCAGATGCAGGAGCTGACACGGTGAGCGTCCAGCTGCGAGGAGCAGAACAACGCGAAGCGTGAGTTGCTGATCGGGCGTGGTTTAAATAGCTTTGGAAGAAGTTCCAGGTATGTATCCTTCCACTGATCAGGTATGTATCCTTCCCCGACCACACCCAGGGGAAAGTAGGTCCACAGGTAAAGTAGTTCCATTCAGGCCTCAAGAGGGCCTGGATGTAGCAGCATGGTCTGCATCAGGTAAGTGCACCTTAAAACACTTGAACACATGTCTAGCTTTATGAGCCTGGCGCCTAAGGCGCCAGGACAGGGCTCCAACATGAGCATGGCGCCTAAGGCGCCAGGACTGTGTCCAAAGGGCCCCAGCTTGGGCCCGCTGGCACTTCCCTGGGGGAAATGATGCCTGCCTCTGGGGTTGCTGGGTCGGACCTGGCTCCTTGGAGGTAGGCATCATGACAGTACCCCCCCTCAAGGCCCCTCCCAAGGTTGTTCCCTCCGGGGGTTTTGGCTTGTTCGGAAATCTCCGGTGGAACCTTTGTATTAATCGAGGTGCGTGAACATGGTTACTAGGCTCCCACGATCTCTCCTGAGGTCCATATCCCTTCCAGTCAACAAGATAGAAGAGTTTGGACTTTAACACCTTGGTGTCTAAAATGTCTTTAACTTCGAATTCTAATTCCCCTTCAATTTGAACTGGGTCTGGAGGCTTGGACAGTCGGGTCCCTGGTTGTACTGGCTTCAAAAGTGATGCATGAAAAACTGGATGAATACGCATGTTAGACGGTAAATCCAGTTTAAATGCCACGGGATTGATTATAGCCTTGATGGGATAAGGTCCTATGAATCTGGGATTGAAGGTTCGCGGGCCCTTGAGGGGTAAATGTTTCGTTGCTAGCCATACCTGATCTCCTACTTGGTAAGGAGGAGTTTTACTTCGGTGCAAATCAGCGTTTTCCTTATACTTTTTCTTGGCTTGCTGTAAATGAGTTGCAGCTTCTTTGAAGGCTTGGGTTATTGTGGAATGCAGATGATTTACTGCGGGCATTTCCAGGGTCAGAGGTGGATCTAGATCAGAGGTCCGAGGATGGTGACCATACAAAGTATAAAAAGGAGTTTGTCCGGTTCCAGAATGCACTGAATTGTTGTATGCATATTCTGCGATCCAAAGGATGTCTTTCCAATTTAACTCGGATTGGTGTAACATGCACCGAAGATATTGCTCGAGAGTCTGATTGGTTCTCTCGGTTTGTCCGTCGGTCTGGGGGTGGTGGCTGGTGGATAGCCGCACATCTATTTGTGCTAGTTGGCAACACTTCTTCCAAAAATGGGAGATAAATTGACTTCCACGATCCGAGACTAATATGGAAGGGAAACCATGTATGCGAACTATATTCTCCAGAAATTCCTTGGCCAGGGTGGAAGCTGAAGGCAAACCTTTTAAAGGGATAAAGTGGGCCATTTTGGAGAATAGATCCACAATTACAAGGATAGTGTTGTAACCAGCACAAGGAGGCAGGTCAGTTATAAAGTCCATTGACAAGGTGTGCCATGGTGCCGGTGGAATATCCAAGGGTTGAAGTAGGCCGGCTGGCCTTTTCTTTTGACCCTTGTTTTGGGCGCAAATTCCGCAAGACAAAACAAAAGACTTTGTCTTTTCTCCAAGAAGGCCACCAGAAGTGGCGTTTGATTTTTTCCTCCGTTTTAGCGATACCAGGGTGTCCTTCCATTAATGATTCATGATGATGGGCAATAACAAGTTCTTGCAATTCTTTACTAGGCAGAAACAACCGCTCCTGGAAGTAGGGTAAGTCATCCTTAACGGTGTAATGAGGACCCTTTTGACTCCATTCCAGTAAGGCTGAAGAGTCTAGAAGTTGTTTTACTTGCGTTTGGATGTCCTCAATAGTTTGCAATAAAGTTAGTCCTAAGATTCTTTGTTCTGGTATGATTGGCACAGGTTCTAAACTCGAATTGGGTTCTTCCATGCCAATCCGGGATAAGGCGTCCGCTTTACCATTCTTGCAGCCAGGGCAATAGGTAATTACAAAATCAAATTCCGCAAAGAATAGAGCCCATCGGCGTTGTCGTGAAGATTGAGCCTTGGCCGTCTTTAAATACTGTACATTTCTGTGGTCCGTAATTACGGTGATGGTGTGTCTTGCCCCGAGAAGGTAGTGACGCCAAGCCTTGAAAGCAGATTTAATAGCCAGTAACTCTTTGTCGGTAATTGCGTAGTTGATTTCAGGAGGAGAACATTTCCTGGACCAAAAGGCCACAGGGTGTAGTTGGTTAGTTTCTGGGTCTCTTTGCGACAGGACAGCTCCCGTGGCCGAACTGGATGCGTCGGTTTCCACAATTTAAGGGAGATCTGGGTGCGGGTGCTTCAATATAGGTGCAGAGGTGAATTTGGTTTTCAGATCCTGAAAGGCTTGTTCGGCCTCAAGAGTCCATTCAAAGCGTTTGTTTTCTTTAGGAGAGCTGTGATGGGTTGGACTGTTCGGGAAAATTCCAGGATGAATCTTCGATAGAAATTGGCGAAGCCGAGCATGCTCTGAACTCCCTTCACCGAGCTAGGAGATGGCCATTTGAGGATGGCGTCCACCTTTCGCGACTCCATTCGGACTCCTTGAGGTGTCAGGATAAATCCGAGAAACTCCACTTCTGTGGTATGAAAAACGCATTTTTCGAGCTTTGCAAATAGTCTGTGCTGGCGCAATTTCTCAAGAACTGCCCTAACATGTTTTCTGTGATCGGATTCTGAAGAGGAGTACACCAGGATGTCGTCAACATAAACAATGACACAGACGTCGATAAATTCCCGAAGAACATCATTCATAAAGTACTGAAAGGCGGCAGGTGCCTTGCACAAACCGAAGGGCATCACCTGATATTCGAAGAGCCCAAATTTGGTGCGGAATGCAGTCTTCCATTCGTCGCCTTCTTTTATACGCACCAGGTGATAAGCTCCTCGGAGATCTAACTTGGTGTACACACAAGCGTCTTTCACCTGGTCGATAAGCTCAGGGATCAGGGGCAGAGGATAACGATTCTTAATCGTTATTTGATTTAGGCCGCGATAGTCTATACATGTTCTAAGGTCGCCCTCTTTTTTCGGCACGAAGAACAGAGCTGAGGAGACAGGAGATTTGGACGGGCAAATAAAACCATTGGCTAGGTACTGATCTAAATACTGACGCAAATGTAGGTTCTCAGGTTCCGTAAGAGCATAAATCCTACTACAAGGTAGTTGAGCATTGGGTACCAGATCGATTTGGCAATCATAAGACCGATGGGGAGGTAACGTGTTAGCCTGTTCCTTCTGAAAAACGGCTTGGAATTCTTGGTATTCTGACGGTAGCTGTACAGGGGTGGAAGTTGCTGAGGCTAGACCCATAACTGGATTTCTTGGGTAACAAGTTGGTTCACAATCAGGAAAACTTATCTTCTTTGCTCGCCAGTCAATTCTGGGATTATGTGTTTCTAACCAAGGAATTCCAAGAATTACTTGAAATTGTGGGGCCTTGATCACATCAAACACGATTGCTTCCCGATGTCCATCCTGACCCACCAGTGTCATTTCAACAGTGGAATGCGTTACAGGCCCTGAGGCTATTTCGGTTCCATCTACTGTAGTAATAACATCTTGGGTTACTTTCGGGCGGAGAGGGAGCTTAATCCTGGAAGCCAATTCACGGTCTATGTAATTTCCAATAGCTCCACTGTCGATGTATGCTTTTATAGCATGCAACAGCTGAGGCTGTTTTGGGTCCACGAGCACCATTGGCATGACAAAATGCGAGGTCAAAGAGTTTGTTTTCAAGCTCGGCAAGCGGACCCCTACGCTTGTCGGGCTAGGTCGTTTCCCGAATCAGGTGTCAATAAATCGTTATCAGTGGCTCCAACCTTCTTAGGTGGTTTAACCGGACAATTTCGAAGAAAGTGACCGGAAGTCCCGCAATACAGGCAAAGTTGCGTTTGCCGCCTTCTCTCTCGTTCCTTCTGTGTTAATGGTCCTTTAACACCGCCGATTTGCATAGGTTCGGATACGTCGGTACTCTTGGAGTTAGCGTGGGTTTTGATCGGTACTCTGGTTTCGTACTTGAACGGATCTGCTTTTCTATTTTGAAGTCTGTGATCAAGTTGAACCACCAAGTCTATGTAGTCTGCGCAGACCTGGGGTGGATCTACTATCTGAGCTAGAACATCCTTAAGCTCTCCGCGCAGGCCTCGATGAAACAATGTGATCCTTTTGTTTTCTGGCCATCCAGTTTCCACAACCAGTCTATTAAAGGTGGCAACGTAGGACAGAAGATCCTGATTACCTTGTCGTAAGGATAGCAGTTCGTTATCAAGGGCCTGTCCTTGAGAGTGTCGAGCAAACAATCTTTCCATGCTGGCCTGGAAACCCTGAAAATTCTGGAGAATGGGATCATCCTGATTTACCAATGGAATAGACCAATCGGCAGCACTGCCACTGAGGTAAGATAGTATAAAGGCTACCTTGGTCTGGTCGTTAGGGAAGGCCCCGGGTCTGCATAGAAAGTGTAAACGACATTGGTTCATAAAGACGGCATATTTCTTGGGATCCCCCGCAAAACGTTCAGGCGGGGCCAAAGGCATGTGTCCAGGTAGATTGATTTGTACCGGGTTATTCAAACCCATTGATGTGGAAGTATCTCCGGAATTAGGTAAAGGAGTGTGCCCTGCCTGGGCCTGCAATAACCTTTTGGCCATGTCATCTGTTCTTTCCTTGGATAGGATCAGTTCTCTTTTGAGAGCGTTAGTCTCCTGGCGGGCTGAGTGCACTTCTGCCCGTAATTCCCCCAAAAGCTGGGCCAGCTGATCTGTCTCGGAAGTCTCCATAGCGCCCGGGTGGGAAATTGTGGGTAGGCTTCGCGTTCTGTCACGCTCACCTGATTCCCACGGAGGCGCAGGTCTGGCTTCGAGTGCTGATGCTTCTTCTATGGTGAAGCGCAGGACTCTGAAGATGGACTCACTGGCTCGCAGGAATGTTCCCCTGTGCGTGAGAAGGGAGTATTACCTACTGACGGAATAATGCTCAAGCCTCCCACTCCCTTCCAACCCTCCACGATACCCTTCCTCGATTCCCCGTGAAGTCTCACCTTAGGGTCTGGAAGGATGAGTTCTCCATCCTGCTTCTGATGCAGGGGCGCGTTGAAACCCAGTTACTTCACTGGATTGAGTTTTGATGGGAGTTCAAATAAGCTTGACTATTCAGGTAAGGCGCTGCAAGAGTTCTGTAGCAAGTTCAAAAGTTCAAGCTTAATAATAATGTTCATTGTCTTATTGCAGCAAGCGCTAACGCTTATGTCTTTTTCCCCTTAGGGGCCGGGGTTCGGAATGCCGGAGATATGGCGCCGACCCGAAGTGAAACGTGCTGTTCCAGTAAATGACAGGTAATTTCTGGATGAGCATTCGGGTAATGTCTTTGCATTCGCTCATTCAATGTCTTTGTCTTTTTTCCCCATAGGGGCCGGGGTCCGGAATGCCAGGAAGCGGCAGGACCCGAAATGAAATGGGAATGACCCAACAGGTAAGTCTTAGAAGGAAACTGAGCTTTTCGTATTCCCTTCCTTCTCTCACCTTGTGTTCTTGTCTTTTTCTCTCTAGGCTCTAGGAAGTGGCTGCGGATCCGGATGATCGCTGCTGAAGATGGAGGTGCCCAGGAAAGGTGAGTGAAATGCAGCGCTGTAGCGATCGAAGCGAAATGCTTTTAAAATGATGTCTTCCCTTTCAGGATCGTCGGTGTGAAGTCTCTGTGATGCAGCTTTAGCAGGTAAGGTCTTCTTTCTCTCCAATTCTCTCTTAGCAGGTGACCCAGGATGCTGACAGGCGTGGCTGAAGTCCAGATGCAGGAGCTGACACGGTGAGCGTCCAGCTGCGAGGAGCAGAACAACGCGAAGCGTGAGTTGCTGATCGGGCGTGGTTTAAATAGCTTTGGAAGAAGTTCCAGGTATGTATCCTTCCACCGATCAGGTATGTATCCTTCCCCGACCACACCCAGGGGAAAGTAGGTCCACAGGTAAAGTAGTTCCATTCAGGCCTCAAGAGGGCCTGGATGTAGCAGCATGGTCTGCATCAGGTAAGTGCACCTTAAAACACTTGAACACATGTCTAGCTTTATGAGCCTGGCGCCTAAGGCGCCAGGACAGGGCTCCAACATGAGCATGGCGCCTAAGGCGCCAGGACTGTGTCCAAAGGGCCCCAGCTTGGGCCCGCTGGCACTTCCCTGGGGGAAATGATGCCTGCCTCTGGGGTTGCTGGGTCGGACCTGGCTCCTTGGAGGTAGGCATCATGACAATTTCTTTGTGGGGGCTTGGGGACTCACTGTACTAAAGAACCAGCCTGCATCACCTCCTGAGAGCTTAAGCCTGGTTTGCTCGTCCATTGGTACCATATAGAGAACCTTGGCAGAGGTGTGTTGTGCCTCTACCCCAACCATATAAGAGGGCAGAAGTACAGATACCAGCCTCCATTCTTTACACCTTCTATCTATGCTACCTTGTATCGGTCCCTGAAAGGGAATGCACATAATTAGGATTCACTCTTAAGTAAGCATGCCATTAACTGATGTCAAACATCTGGCTGAGCAGGGCCTGCTATAAATCAGGAAGCATCAATTAAGTTAAGATGAACAAATACAGAGCACCTTATTAACACCAGTGAACTCAGAAAAATATAGGTAAATTCAATCACTACAAATAGCTCAGTTTAGATATTCTCGCACTGTGTTTATGATCATTCATGGCCTCTCCCCAGTTTGTTCTGCCATCCACAGAACAATGATTCAAAGAACTTGGCTGCAGCCAGATGTTGGCCTTTAACATTGCGCTCAACCATAAAGAACTCTATGTACATGTTCAATGGATGGTTTGGATTTCAAGAGACATCTACCAACCCAGGGTTGAGTTAGTAATTAGCTGAAATGGGACTTCAATGCATAGAATAACACATACACCCGCGTGCATGTCTATTTAAAGGTGCGCAGTAATGTAAAACATTTTTATTTATATCTTGGTAATACTTTCATCATATGAGAAGCAAAGATAGTTCTGGATTCAGGGGACCACAGTACACGTCTAAACATGATACATTAATATATATCAATAATAAATTAACATAGTTCAATAACATTTTCACCTTTTATACTACAGAGGCAGGTTATATGTCTACAGAAGCTTATTTGTTGTATGAGTATGATAATGTATGCCTCAATAGAGGGATAGGTCTCAAACCAAAGTTATGGGGAAAAATGTATTTGGACAACCATTCCCTTGTCACATGGCTAAAGATTTTGGACCTATTTCAATAAGTGTGTGTTTCACTATGAGTGTCAACTTCAGATGGAAACAAATGAGAAAACTCAACCAATTACATTTTTTTATGTCAAATGTATAATCTATAAATATGTCCAGACACATAAAAAGTAGGAAGAGCTCTACTCTAGGATTCTGGAAAATCTGCTGTTTTGGGATAAAACCTTTGGGATGATGGGAGGACTCCCTATGCTGGCCTTGTCCAGAGGGATCCTGGAGAAGAACATTTCCTAAATAGGGCCCGATTCCCTGAGGATGACAGCCGGGAAAGTCAGATTTCACTGAATGAAGCTTCCTGGAGCTGTGTGATGCAATTTCAGTTTTATGTGTTAAGTACAAACCCAGAAGTAGGCATAAAGCCCCTGATAGCAAATTGAAAAGCTATTAGGGGACACAATTCCCAGCTGTAGGGGGTGGTCTGTAAGCAAAATTATAAGGGAAGTGTTTTAATATAAAATGCCATAGAATTAAAGGTGTGAAGACACATGGCTCTATGACAATTGCCAAATTCATAGGACAAGATATGCAAAGTAGAATGTCAGTCATTTTCATTGTGAAATGTAAAATATGTTCTTACAGTAAAGTAAATGAAATCCCTGTGTTTTCACAGTTCTATTTTAAGACTGTAAATGTGAATTGGTGTAAAATATTTCGCAGTTTGCAGAGGATTAGTAAACCTTTGACCTGTAAACCCATAGTTACATAAAAAGAGACAGCCATGCCATACTAGTGAGATGAGAGGGAGTGTAGTTTGTCCTTTTCCCAGAAAACCATGGCAATTCAAATGACTATTGAAATCTTTCTGAAAACATTACGCTGAAAGGAAATGACCCCATATTAAATTGGATATATATTTTAGGTTGATTTGGGTAGTTACATGTTAGTAGTTTCTATACCTTCAGAAAATGACAGTGTTGTGTTCCTATGACTTTGAATAGAACACATATTTCATGTTCTCTAAAACCGAAAGCAGAATCCCCCAATCCTAAGCCTATATACAACTAGTGCAACACATCATACTGTGCATTTTACATAGCTACCTATACTGGACCCCAATAGCACCATTAGCACCATGGGTAGGAAAGTACTACATAAATGAGAAAGTAATTGAATATCTATCATGTACATGCTTTAGATTTTCTCTCACGCCAATACTTGTTAGTTGGCGTAAGAGAAACTCCAGCTAAATGTTCATTTGTAATGTGTGCCTATTCCCAACACTTGTCATAGATGTGAGATGAAATACAGTGTATAATATTACAAGTTGTTGATGAAAAGCTTTATTTGAAGACATGCAAGCCGACAAGCAGTGATATATTGAATATTGGTTGTATATTGTTGTATATAATAAGCTAAATAGACATTATTAATGCTAATGCATGGTTGTCTACTGTAGTTGGGCCAGGAATAGACACCACGGTCTAGTCCTCACCCAAGATTGCAGCAGAGACTATAAAGAGTAACCACGCCCCCCTCTTGGCGCGTTGTATCTGTTTGTTTGTTGCTAACCTTCCAACACTCCGATACTCTGCCGAGTTTCTACCCGCCTTGCTGTCTACTTGTTTTCTTGCCCCCTCGGTTCCTTTCCTTGTAAGAAACCGCCAGCTTGTCATTTCTCCTTCATTTTCTGGTTAAGGTTACCTGTTCTGTTTCCGTTCCCCTCTCACGCCGGGTTCTCACCGGTATTGTTTACACCTCAGCTTTCTGTCGGTTCTATCTGTCTGCCTCTCCTGTTCTCTTGCTGTCTTTCTTTCCTGCTACGCGGTCCAGTCTACTCAGGCTCCGCTTCTACCAGACTTTTGGATTTCATTCTTACCGCGGATTGGTCACGATACGCTCCTTGTCCCTTCCACGCTCCTTTTCTCTACTTACCTTGCACACGGTTCATTTAATTTCTTTCAGGTACGTGGGTTTCGCTATTCTACTGCTTACCACGGGTCTTCCGTTCTGTGTTTTCATACTTAACTTCCAGTACAACTTTTCTCTAGTTCTATGGTGGTACTTTATTTCCATCCTGCATGTACTACTTACAAGACCTCTTAATTTAGTCTGGTGACGTGCCATCCTAATTTCACAGTTCACGTGCCAACTTCCAGTCCATATCATCTATTCTTTGCTCAGTTCTACTACCAGATTGGAATCCATACCAGCTTCTCAGAAGACTCCCATCAGTGCTTCACCTACCAAGTGAAATACCCAGGAAGAAGGACCCTCTGTACTATTCACATCTATCAGGGTTTTTTATTGCCCAGAGGCTTTTTCCCTGTTCTTAGGGTTTCTAGCTCCTCGGGTTCCCCTTAGGTAGGTTCCATTCCCTGCCAAGATGGCGTCTGGGGAAGCTAGACCCTACTTGCACGATAAGAAGAAGAAGACACCTAAAGAAGAACCGATACCCGATCACAAGAAATCTAGAAGGAAGACCTTCACAGATTCCAAGGACAGTTCATCTGAAGGATCAGGTGAGGAGGAGGTTGGGGAGGCACGACCTTATTGTGACATCTACATAGGCAACTAAAGAGAAAAAGCTGGCAGCCCATATCGTATTGTAGCAAAGTGGCATGTACTTATTTGGAAAGAGTAGTGTGGGTGACTTCCCCAACATAAAGTCAGGGGACCACCTTTGGTTTTGATTTAGTAGTTTGATAAAAACGGATTATATACAGACCATATACAACCAGTTTCTTGTCCCAGAGTTTTGGCATGGGATTGTAACAGTAGTGGGTGTTAAATCAGACTTGGCGGCTCCATGAAATAAATGGTAAGGTTAAGATATCTTTTGAAAATGTATAATATTCCTTTAAAGAGGTCCGTTTTGTTTTTTCTCGGGGGTGGGGGGAGTGACCAATGGCAATTCACATTTTTCTGAAAAACTGGATTAAGTTGGTAGCTGTCCTGAACATGTATTTTTCACAAATAAGGAGTAGCTAAAACCAGCCAAATTAAAGAGAATCCTGCGGTCTAAAAGGGTGAGGGGGAGAAGGGTCAAGTTGCAGAATGTGGTTTAAAGTGGGGGTAAAATACCACTCGTATAACGTTATATAAATGAAACCTCATTGTTGTTTGAGAGCTTGAAGTGTGCTATGACATAGCCATTTTGCTATCTGGGGAAATGTTTCTGGGTGCAGAACCATTTCCAGATCATATGTTCTTAAATATTGACAGCTAAGCAATTAGTACAGTGTTCTGATACCAACTCCTCCAATTCAGCATTTCCGTTGGGGTGAAACCTGTGCTGGCAGTAGGTAAGAAGCAAGAAAATAAAGACAAGAAAGATCACCATTCTCCCTTTTTATATATATCCAAATTGGCTTGGAGATAAAAAAAGAAGGAGCGAGAAATCGTTGCTGTCGGCATTGATTCCACCAAAAGAAGACAATGTTATATATAAAAAATTGCCCTAAACACGCGTGAATAAGAAAGAGTCCTCTAGACGAGGAAACATGGTTTTTGTAAGTAGATAAAAAAAAGACATCTACGATAAGAAATCGTATGTCCTGATGAAGACCCTGTTTGTGATTAGATGAAAATGTCTTTTTGGACAGACATATTGCATTTTAGGGGCCGAAACACAATGTGTCGACCTACATTCCGATTAGATAGATATACTAGTCAATTGTCCTATCTGGGTGATTTGTTTATCCCCACAACCTGCCACCTCTCTTTACAAGATATAAAATCGAGTAACTTCTAGAATGAGTTTGACCATCCAGATAGAGTGATCAGAACAACTTATTGCAGTACATGAGTAGTGTAATGTGTGGTTGGTTCTAGTTTGTTGTGATTGCACCAGAACCACACTGTTTTGTTTTGTTGTGGTACAAACATAAGGAATAATTGACACTTCTGTACACTAACCCCACAGTGTGATCAATTTTTAAATATGTGACTGGCGTCCATGAAAACTAGCAAAGGGATGGCACCCATTTTGCTTGTTGTGATGCAAACTGTGTTTTAGAAAAAATAATGAATTATTAAACAGTTTCTTAACAGATTTCTGGTGAGTGTGTGGAGGAGTTATTTAATCATAGCACAGAGCATAGCTCAAGGTCATTAAAAGCGTGGAAACGTGAGGGGTAGCCTGTGTCCTTTTCTCTATTTCAGATTGCATTGTCTCTTCCCCTAATGAGCCAGCCCCTGTAATCCAATAAGGTGGGACGTATACATAGTATAATCTTTGTTTAAAAGGCTTTGATACTTTTCTTTTTTTTAAACTTTTATTTTTGTCGGCAGAGGTTCACAAGGCACATACGTCAAGGCAACAAACAAATAAATCAAGCATAGCATAAAGCATCATAATGGTTACAGAATACAGTTCCAACAGTGGATATAGAGCATCAACAATACAGAAGAACACAGCAAAAATCACGGTGCATGGATAGAGACCGGAGACAAGGCAGAACCGGGCGTGTTCTCACTTTGATTGTTGAGATATGTATTAAATTCACTCCAGATGTTCCTGGAGCGAGATTGGGTGGGCAGCATTGTCAGGTATTCCTCCTCACAGTTCCGCGACCATGTGAGCATACCCAGCCATTTCTGAGAGGCCGGTGGGGAGGAGCGCTTCCAGTTCTGAAGTATACATTTTTTGGCAATCATGCAGCTTATATTCAAAAACTTTTTGAAGCGCTTAGTTTCGTCAGACCCCCAGAGCCCAAACAGAACTGCCAAAGGATCGGGATCAATTACTGTTTCAGTTACCGCACTTAGTGTATGAAGGACACTGTCCCAGAAACCGGACAATTTGTTACAGGTCCAGAACATATGCAAGTGATCAGCACCCACCGCCCTACATCGCGGGCAGAGGTGCACCTCAGAGCGAGCAAACCCCGATGTCCTGCGTGGTGTATAGTAAAGCCTATTGAGGAGCTTATATTGCATGGCACGAAAACGGAAATTGAGGGGCACTTTTTGTGTGTGCCAGCACATATCCTCCCACAATTCATCAGATATTTCTAGACCCAGTTCAGCCGACCATCCGTTGCGTGCCCCAAGAGTCGGAATGGGGATAATATCTTGTAGGATTTGATACAGTGAAGAGACGACGCCACGTGCCCCGCCCGAGTTGGCGATGTAGGCTATCGCCGGGTTGTCTGGGGGCTCATCCGGAAAGGAGGGCCACATGGTGCGGAACGTGGCGCGAAGCCTGTAGTATTGGAGAGTCTCTAGGGGGGATCTGGTGTGCCCCAGTCTCCAGGTTTGGGGGCCTATGAATTTGCCCTCGGGATAGAAGTCAGACAGGGCCCGATACCCCAGTGCACCCCAGTGTCGGGCCAAAGCGGTATCAAGCGTGGGCTCCAGGCCCGGAAAGGCCCACACGGGAAGCCATTTGTAATATGGGGAGGGCCCACTTGTCGAGTGTAGCAGACGTGACCAGGCATACAGAGTCGCAGCAATGGGGTCAACGGGGGACTCAGATGTGTAGCGTCGATGTAGTATCAGGGACATCAAGTTGATACCAGCGGAGGCAAGCCGTTCCAGTTTGACATGTGGGCGCACTGGGGAACCCGGGTACCAATGAGTAGCATGCTGGGCCTGGGCCGCGATCCAATATAGTTCTAGGTCCGGAGAAGCAGTACCACCCCGTTTGTATGAAAGTGCCATGTCAGTCCACTTCTTGCGCACCGCACCGGAGTGCCAGAGAAATAGTGCGCAGAGCGTATGCAATTTAGTGAAGTAAGCCCTCCCGGTCCATATAGGAACGTTGCAAAAGGTGTATAAGAGCTTGGGGAGCAAGATCATTTTAATAAGGGATAGACGACCAGCGACGGACAACGGGAGAGTGCGCCATCGTGAAATTTTGGTCTCAACTGTTCGTGCTACAGCTGAGTAGTTATCGGCAAGCAAGGTGGGCTTAGTGAGGGACATCTGCACCCCAAGGTATCTCACACCCTCAGGGGCCCAGTGCAGGGGATACTCGGTGGTGGGCTGCAGGGTAGCCTTAGCGAGCGGGAAAATCTCCGATTTGGAATAATTAATCGTAAATCCGGAGTGGGTGCCGATCCGGGTGATGTCTCTCAGTATGGGATCGAGATGGGTTGTGGGATCTCTGACGTATAGTAGGACATCATCAGCATATAGAGATATTATTTCAGGATCATCAACCAATCGTAATCCTTTACTCGAGTGCCATGCTCAGATAAAGTCCGCCATCGGTTCTATCACCAATGCGAAAAGGATCGGGGAGAAGGGGCAGCCCTGTCTGGTGCCTCTGAATATGGTGAACATCTTGGATGTTAGTGAGTTGACTCGTACCCGCGCAACGGGGGAAGTGTGCAATAGTTTAATGAACCCTATCATGTTAGGGCCGATGCCCATTGTTTCGAGGACCAGCCACATATATTTCCAAGAGACCATGTCGAAGGCCTTCTGAGCATCCAGCATAACCGCTACGGCCTGGACTCTTGGTCTATACGGGACATGACATTGAATAATCTCCTGATGTTATGGGAGGTGGACCTGCCGGGGACAAAGCCTGCTTGGTCCTCTTGTACCAAGTGCGTCATAATGGGCAGAAAGCGGTTAGCAATGATCTTAGCAAAGATATTTGTCTCTAGGTTCATGAGGGAGAGAGGTCTATAGGACCCGCACTCGTCCTCAGGTTTACCTGGTTTGAGCAGTACCGTGATGGCCGCTTCCCGCATGGAGGGGGGAAGGATAGCGGTTCGGAGTGCCTCATTCCATACCTCCAACAGCCGGGGGGCCAGAATAGCCACGTGCTCTCGATAGAAGTCTGCCGTGAGGCCGTCAGGTCCCGGCGCCTTGCCTATAGGCAAGTCTGAGATAGCCGATACTATCTCGTCTAGTGTGAACGGGGTATCCAGCTGGTCCCGGGTCTGTGGGGAAATTTACGTGGTGGGGATCTGGTCAACGAGTTCTCGCATATGTTGTTCAGTGTGCTCTATGGGCTGGGAATAAAGGGATCTATAGAACTTGGTAAATATCTCCAGTATTCGATGGTCCGCACACTGAGTGTCACCGTTCTGATCTTTTACGGAAGTGATCTGCGTGTGGCCCAGTTCCCCCCTCACAAGTGTTGCAAGTGTCTTACCGGGTCTGTCCCCCTCCCCATATCTCCTAGCGGCCTGCGGGCGGCTGAAATAATGAACTTCGCTGGTTGCTAGAGTGTTAAACACCTGGAGCTCGTCAGAGATCTGGGCCAGAATGGTGGGGTCAGACCCGGAGGAGAAACATTGCTCCAACCTTTTCAGTTTGGCCTCAGACTGCCCAAGGGCAGCTCGAATAGCTTTCAACTGCCCCGCCTCCCGGGAAATAGACATACCCCTAATGTAAGCCTTAAAGGCCTCCCATCTGACCGTAGCGGTCGTGTCTTGAAGAGAGTTAAGCTCAAAGAAGGACTCAATGTCCGCTAGAATCTCAGATTTAAACACAATGTCTTTTAGAGCTTCGGACTTAAAGTGCCAGGTGCAGAGTGTTGGGGTGGGAATTCCCAGCCCCAAGGACAGTATGATTGGAGCATGATCCGAGAATGTGCGGGGCAAAATGCGTGTATCCTTCACCCTACCCATGACCTCTCTCGAGGCCACAAACAGATCTATCCTGGACGAACTATCGTGTACAGAAGAGTAATAAGTGTAGTCCCGCTGCTGGGGGTGAAGTGTTCTCCAGGCGTCACAAAGCGACTGCATGTGGCCATGAAGCCTGTGCGCCGCGCCAGACAGAGCTCTGCGTGTAGTGGCAGTTCTGTCCAGGGCAGTGTCCAGTATAAGGTTCAGGTCCCCCCCCATATGATCTGCACCCCCACAAAGCCCAGCAATATGGTAGTTACAGTGTCAAAGAATTCTGGAGAATCCACATTGGGACAGTAAGTGTTAACCAGCAAGTACTCTTTATTGACCAGTGTGCGTGTATTATAACATAACGACCCTCAGGATCAACATAGCTTTTATGTAGCACAAACTTGATTGATTTGTGGATCATTGTGAGAACGCCCCCAGATTGTGTGGAGTAAGAGGTAAAGAACCTGGCAGAGCCCCATGATGGGGCAACAGCCCTCGGCATGAGGCCATTGGAGTGTGTCTCTTGTAGAAGCAGTATCTTGCAATTGTGTCTGTTAGCATATGCAACGATCCTGCGGGCCTTAGTGTGGTTGCTCAGCCCCCGAATGTTCCAGGACATTATGACAGTAGCCATTTCAGAAGTAGGTATATACAGACACAGTACCCATAAATCAGTGAACATCCCAGCTCCCATGATGGTATGAGCTCCCAGAGTTGGAACAGCAAGTGGGCATGTGGCCCTTCAGCATGCGCGCCGCGAAACCTTGTGTGCCTTTTTGTAAAACAACCCCATTCCCACCTCCCACCCTCACCACCAACCATGGATCAGCAGTGTAAACATCGCCCACTCCTAACAGCGCACAGTTGGGCCGTCCCGAACCTGGCCCAATCTGCCCTGAGGCCCAACTGGGGCCAACACACACCAAAAAATTGAGAAAAAACAGTGCAATCGCAATGGGGTGCGCCGTTGCCGTGCACCAGCACGCTTGGAGCCAAATGGCTCAGTTGCAAAAACGAACAGTGGTGGCGGACTCGCGGCGCAGGACCCGCCCGCGAAGCAGGTAATCGGGGACCGCACACGAGCCCCTACGGTTCTGAAATAAACCAAAACAGTTTTGACAGTCAAATATCGCACATCCCCGCATCTCAAATGGGGGGAACGGGGTATGTAACTGAGGGATTACAGAAATTGAGGTAGGACAACAGAACAATGTGAGACCAGCTCTGTGGAGCGCGTAGTATGGATGTGTACACAAACGCTGCAGCTCGCAGGGACTGCAGGGGCAGAGCGGCAGAATAAACAGAGCAGCCTTACCAGTACCACAGTGCAGATTAAGTAAGCAAGTTCAATAAGTGTCCACAGTCCGTGTCATTCACAGTTGATTAGTGTCCACTCAGCCTTCTCCAGAGCCCTGAAGCGGTATTTGCATCTCGATGAATTTCACCGCCTCATCTGGGACTGTGAAAAAGTACAGTTTGCCCTTATGAGTGAGTTTGAGACGAGCCGGGAATAAGATTGCATACGGTACATTGTGTTCCCTGAGCATTTTCTTGATGCCAAGGAATTGGCGCCTCTCCTGCTGCACCGCCACCGAAAAGTCAGGGAAGATCCTGATGACGTGAGACTCCAGTCGCAGCTCCCCTTTCTCCCGCGACAGGTGAAGGATGAGGTCCCTGTCACGATAATTAAGAATCTTGGCTATAATGGGTCTGGGATGTCGCCAGGTCGGGGTCGCGGGACAAGGGCCCAGTGAGCCCGCTCCACCGTGAAATAAGGGGAAAGGTCCGGGTCCCCCAGAAAGTCTTTAATTAGTTGTTCGACTGCATCTTCCATGTGCCCCTTTAGGGCAGTTTCAGGGAACCCAATGATGCGAAGGTTGTTTCTGCGGGAGCGGGACTCCAAGTCATCACATTTTGCTTTAACATTCATCATGTCGCGTGATAAGGTGGCCACTGTGTCCTGAAGAACGTGTATCGCATCTTCATTAGTGGAGATCCGGTTTACGGCCTCAGTGATTCTAGATCCAGCCTGATCTACCCGGGTCTTGAGCGAGGCGACATTCGCATTAATATCGTCAAGATTCTCATGAAAGGAGGCAAAGTTCTTAGCCATCGATTCCATCATGGCGGTGAGGTCCGGCGCCGCCACCCCCGGATTAGGGTCGTTGTTAAGTTCTTCCTGCGGAGGCGACGTGTGGCCCACCTCCGGTCGAGGGACCGTCTTAGTGAATTTGTCCATGGCACCCCCTTTAGCAGATCCTTTGGAGCGACTCGACATGGCCGGAACCAGAGGGGGGGAGGTAGCAAGATGAAGGGGTCGGGCTCTGGGGGCCTACCGGGCCGCCGCGGGCACCATAAAGCTCAGTCGGTTCAGGCAGTGAGTCGGGTAACATCGCCCACTCCTAACAGCGCACAGTTGGGCCGTCCCCAACCAGGCCATTGGAGTGTGTCTCTTGTAGAAGCAGTATCTTGCAATTGTGTCTGTTAGCATATGCAACGATCCTGCGGGCCTTAGTGTGGTTGCTCAGCCCCCGAATGTTCCAGGACATTATGACAGTAGCCATTTCAGAAGTAGGTATCTACAGACACAGTACCCATAAATCAGTGAACATCCCAGCTCCCATGATGGTATGAGCTCCCACAGGCAGTGAGTCGGGTATTGAAGAGATCCCGTGAGGGCACGACAGCTCTCCCCGCCGGCTCGTGCCAGGCAGCCCAGCCCAGGCCCCCCACAGCCGCTGATGGTGCGCCGGCATGCCTCAGTCGTCTGCTGCCTAGGCCTGCAGCGGAAAGGATTGTCCGGTAGGACCGGGGCAGGAGCGAGCCGGCCCACGAATGTAGTGTGTGCCCCAGGGTGCCAGGGGCAGAGCAGCCGGCAGCGAGTCCGGCGGGAGGCACCCGGTCAGGTCACGATGAGAGCAGGGCCCAGCGAAGGCCCAATGGCGGCGAGGCACAGCGGGACAAGAATCTTCCGTTCCGAGTGTCCGATTTCTCCCAGAACTCAACGTGCGGATAGAGCTCGATGGCCACAGTGTACGGATCGTAGCAGATACACAGGATCCAAAGCAGAACCGCAGATGTCAACGGATAAGAGGCGGCTGGGCACGGAGCTCTTACACTAGGCAGCCATCTTGCAGGCTGCTCAACAGCGCCCCCGGCCTTGATACTTTTCCAAAGCTGCACAAGAATAACTTTTTTCCACAGGAAAGAGAAGTTATTTTCATGTTAGGGTTAAATACCACATGTAACTGATCTTATTGTGATCACTGGCAGGGAAAAGGAGAAATAGAAGGCAAAGCCATGTATATGCTTTTGCCATGCTTCCACAACCATCACACCCGGCTACTCACTGATGAACCCTTGGCTCACCTTTCTGTAGCTAGGACAGCCTTTTACTATAATACGGTAAGTGGTGCTGGACAAGGCAGGACCCAACATGCAGAATACAAATCATTAAACTGCAAGAGGTACAGTAACCGACCTGACGTAGTTGTGCAAATGTGACAGGAAACGCACACACCTTTAAATCAGAAAAAACATTGCAAAGCAATTGTTGCTAAAATACTGCACAGGTTCAGGAAATGAGCTGTTGATTTTGGCCATCAAAGTTCTAGAGATTTTAAGAATGCATACTGTGATGAATATGTGCTTATCCACTTGTACGTTATACTTCCTAAAATGAACATCTTTAAGCAGATCAAGCTCATACTGTAGAACAAAGTAGTGGAATTTGGTTATAGGTGCTTAGTTATTGCTCAATTCCACTTTTTCTCAAAAACCCCTAACCATTTTGCAAACAGTTCTATCTTTGAAAGTGCATGAACAGGTTATAAGGAACTGCTAATTTCAATGTTTTCATATTCAAAACGTACCATGTTGTCTGTGTTGTGTTACACACTCTAGGGTCCTACCACTCACTATCCCATTACTCTCAAACTCCTGTCATGCCTGCCTATGCGACTTCATTGTTGAATGCTAGTGCCTTTGATGTACAGGGAGCAATAGCTTGCTCAGGATTGGTTTCAACTGAGCCTCTGCCTTCATGACCACTCACAATAAGCATTACGCTACAACCAAACATGATGAGGGTGAACCCGTTTGTACAAAAAAGACCCAAGAACAATGCAATGGTACTGATGACATAAACCGTGTACAAAACATTTCATACATGTCAGTGATTACTACAGGTTAGTGAACCTGACACGTTCCCAACATAAAACATGCATAAACATTTTCAATCACAGTAACCATTAGTGCATTTTTGAAATGTCTAATGAATCAGCAGTATGTCCCGTTATGCTTGAGGGGCGACTGGCATTGGTATTGATTGAAACTTCAAAGAATTGTAATTGTCTTTTATGTGTGACAGACACTGCAAATTATAAAAAGTCGACACAACTGTGTTTCGGCTTTAAGCCTATTATGATGGCTGTAGGTAGGACGGCCTTCATCATGACCAGGAATTGTGGTCTGGGTTCAGACAAACTCTTGTGTGGTTGAATTCTATAAAAAAACAAATATAAAGTTCTAAGTGTGGGTCCTTGTCCGGGATAAACATATATAAAAGCTCCAACAGTAGCCAGAACAATGTCTCCAGGAGGAGAGACATACCGTGCCTGAATAATGTAGCATGTGACTTTAATATTGTAACGCGCCTTTAGCTGCAGCCACACCATTCCACCGGAAGTGGATGTGTAAGGACTGTAGTTGTCCTAGTTCAAGACCTGCTGGTAAAAAAGGCAGGCCGTAATTAAATGGCCCTAACCAGCATGGATGACAACCTCCACTTGTAAAAAATGAGGGGTATGTAAACATCTTACCCGATCAGGTCACGTTTACATCGAACTCCAAGTAGAGGCACCTATGTAAGAGTTATCTATCTTGTAGGAGGACCGCAGATGGTCTCCACAAGGGAGCGTTGCCTCAGACACTCACGCATACTCCTTCTTTGGTGCACGGATGACGTGGCCACAAAAAGGTGTGCATCTCAC
Organism: Ambystoma mexicanum; assembly: GCF_040938575.1. Classification (NCBI taxonomy): domain Eukaryota; kingdom Metazoa; phylum Chordata; class Amphibia; order Caudata; family Ambystomatidae; genus Ambystoma; species Ambystoma mexicanum. The sequence continues at coordinate 925,042,286 of NC_090928.1, forward strand.
ATTTAACAAATGGGTTTATTCTTGCATATTAATTAAAATATCCATCCACACACCTGAGTTTAGAACTTGCGCTTTTGAGCAGGTGACCCTTGCAGCATGCTGACTCACCTCTGCATTTATTCCCCCTACCCCCCAAAGGTTCATTGTGTAGAAGAAGCTACAGGGAATGCAAAAAGTTCCTCATCAATGGGGCATTGAAGTTATACTCTGTGCATGGGATACCACCCACGAGTGGGGTAAGTTGTTTACATTCCCCCCATTTTTGACAACAAGTGGAGGTTGTCATCCATGCTGGGAAGGACCATTTAGTTACGGCCTGCCTTTTTTCAAGCAGGTCTTGACCTAGGACATCTAAAGTACTTACGCATCCACCTCTGCTGGATTGTCGTGGCTGCAGCTAGAGGCACAGTACAATATTGAAGTCGCGTGCTACATTATCCAGGCACGGTAAGTCTCCCCTCCTGGGGACACTGTTCTAGCTACTGTTGGAGCTTTTATATATGTTTATCCCAGACAAGGACCCGGATTTAGCACTTTATGTTTTTTTTTTATATAGAATTCCACCACAGTTGCGTCGACTTTTTATAATGCACAGTGTCATAATGCACAGTGTCTGTCACACATACCGGACACTTACTATTCTTTGATGTTTCAATTGATACCAATACCAGTGCCCCCTCAAGCATAAAGGGACGTACTGTTGAGTCATTGGACATTCCAAAAATGCACTAATGGTTACTGTGATTGAAAATGTTTATTTATGTTTTATGTTGGGAATGTGTTGGTTCACTAACTTGTGGTAAACACTGACATGTATGAAATATATTGTACAAGGTTTATGTTATAAGTTCCGTTAAACTGTTCTTAGGTCTTTTTTGTACACCTGGGTTCGCCCTGATCATTTTTGCTTTCAATATTCTGTGTTACCTGGGGAGATCAGGGAATAGCCCCCTTTTGGAACAGAAAATACGCACAGCACATAACTGTTTTGTACAGATGTCCTGTTTACCAGAGCAACAGATGCCTTTTTGTTCACATTGAACTGCATTTATATTCTAGTGCACTGCCCTATTCCTGGCACCAAAGCCACCACCAAAGAAATCTCTTAAAGAAGGCAATACCTTACATAGCATCCATGCACCTCAAAAATTACAAATACTTAAAACATTTTAAGGGCAACACATGCTACACAAGTTCCTGGATCCCATCAGTGGCTCAATACACCCTACCACGCCTTCTTAGCAACTTGATGCCCATCTTCGCTGTCTAGCACGCTCATGACTTTACACGTTTCAAGAACATTAATCATATGACCCACATGTACAACAGTGCACATACTTTGAAGAAGTATTAAGAACACAGGCAAGCAATATTGAACGTGATGGAAATTATTGAGAAAACGCTTGTAAACTAGTGACTAGTTTGTGAAGAATTTCCCTCGTAAGTAATCCTTTCTGTGACATTAAAAACAAAGGAAAACATCAAGAAAGCAATCAGGACTCACCTTACAGGAGCACTATTGAAATCCCAGATGGGGTTCAGTCTCATTGAGCCTCTCAAGTGACATGTAGCTTACCTTTCTAGGTACAGTAAATGGTCAGAATATTGGTATGTACATTTAAAAAGGGAACATACAATTCTTTTAAAGAAAAATAATTGTATTTATTTATTTATTTATTTATCTGGCATTTATAAAGCACGCTAAGCTCAGGGGCATCAAGGCGCTGGTTACAACAGAAAAGAAAATGTTACATAGAAGGCAAGTCAGTACTTGTGAGCTTAACGTGATGCGGGAGAGATTATCAAGGGCATTTGTCTAGCAGGCTGGATTAACGGCCATCTCTGATTTCTTGATCTTGTGAGAAGAGCCAGGTTTTTAGGTGCTTGCGGAAAATCCAGTATGAGTTTTCTGATCTTAAGGTAGGTGGGAGAGAATTCTAGTTCTTTGCTGCTATAACCGGGAAGCTGAGACCTCCTGATCTGTGAAGTTTGTATCTCAGTGTTGTAAGGCAGTGCATGTAAGTTGAGTGGGTAGGTCTGGCGGTGTGGACTTTGTTGAACCTTTGTGACAAATATTTTGGAGTAGTGTTGGAGATGCATTAGTGGGTGATAGCTAAGGTTTTAAACAATATGCGCTCGCGGTTAGGTATCCAGTGAGCATTTCTTCTGACTGTGGGGATGTGGTCCTTGTTTGGGATGTTCAGTGCTGCTCTCAGTGCATTGTTTTGTATAATTTGCAGCTTGATGATATTACACATACTAGTACCAGCGTATAAGGAGTTACAAAAAACAAGTCTGGTTGTGAAGGCAGCTAAAGAAGCTTTTGCATTAATTTACTTAGTTATAGACAGATTGGAATACACGTAGACATCAAGGGTTTTGACTTCTTCTGAGACCGGATGGGGATGCCATCAAGAAGGAAGGATTTGTAGTTTTCATCAAGTTCATTTAAGTGAGCTTGTGGCCAAACCAGGAGCAGCACTGTCTTGTCATCATTGCAGCACAGAGCGTGTTGTGCCAATCAGGTCTAGATACTGAGGTAACCTAAGGTGTTGGTGTACTTTGCATAGTCTCCTGTGATAGGTAAGAGGATCTGGGAATTGTCTGCATAGTTTAGGGCGGAGATAACCTGCATGTCTAAGAGGTCACAGAGTGATTTTGTATTTAAGCTTTGCATAACTGCTTCATTACGAGTTTGGTGTTGGGGTAAAAAAGTGGCAGCAATTCCATCCTATTTTTGGTGGTAATGGAATTATTTCCATTATGTATGGGACTGGCGAATTCCTAGTTTAGAGGAAAAGTGAAGGGTTCCCCTCCAGCAAAACGCTAGTGCTGAATCGTCCAATTTTCCTAAACAAATATTCAGATTTACCGAAGCGAATGTAGCACTCACAGTAAATCTGCCAAAATTCCCATGAGGTCCTATGGACTACAGAAATGGGGATTTACACCATCCTACCACCAATCATAACCCAGTGGTAAGAACCACAGGGCCGCGTGGCAGTAACAGTAAATGATATTCATGGTAATTCAGCAGATTTTCCTCTGCATTACCGCCAAACTTGTAATGATGTAGCATGATTTTAAAATGTAACATTTAATACATTTTTCTAACAAACTGAAGGGAGCAGCCTGCTGAAAACTACGTTCCCTCTTTGAGAGATAACGACCTGCTTCAAATACAATTAACATTTAATAGTGAACTTCACTACTTAGGAACATAAAATCTGGAAATGGCTATGAGCCCAGACACTTCAAATGCATTTAAGCACATCAGTGCAGTGCAGCTTTAGTCTCTGGAGACCAATTCAATGTACTCCCACCATGCTGCTCAAGCTTAGACAACTATGAATGCTTGCAAAGTCTGGTTTCTTGATCCTGGTTACTCACCTCTTTCGCAAGTACAGTTTTGCTCAGTAAAAAAATAAATGTATTTATACCAGGATATTGGTTCATACATTTGGGTGTAGGTTTTGATAATTCCAGGATACCAACTGATGATTCTTGTATCTTTGTGAGGTCTACTCCGAGGCCAGGAATCAAATCCCTGAGTCCATTTTACCAACCCTTTGCATCCGTAAAAGATGCCAGCCAAATGAATTGGCCTGTATTTGTTGTTTAGCTCATCGGTTTTGTTCCAATCCATGCTACAAAAAGATGTCTTGCACTAGGACAAAGTTTGAGAACATTTGTTATGCTACTGTATGCCAGAAACCTTATTCTCTACTTGGGTACAAGTAATGTCAAGTTCCTTAGAAGTTGAATATTGCACTATCCACTTGACTCAGTCACAGGGTTGTGTGTTGTCTTCACAGGTCACGAGAACAGGACATTTGGAGGAACCAAGTGCACCAACTGAATTGGCTAAGCAATGCTCAAGGTGAGATTTTAGTGTCCTTGACATACAAGGAGAATGATTCACTGCTAAGACACAAAGGAGAATGTGTGCTCTAAATCCAAGCCCAGAGTGACACAAGGAAGGGATGAAGTCCAAACAACCTGACTGAGTGAAGCTTGGAATCATGCCAATGAACAGCTTGGCAGGTGACACTGCTCGTTGACTTCTGTAATGCACCAACTAATGATAAGCGTAATCGATGGAGGGATATTTTGTGCAATATGATACGATTTTGTGAAAGTGTTTATCAAACAATAGACCACTCAACAGGGCAAATGACTTCAATCCATCTTATCGGACACTTTAAAACAAAAATAGGTACATCCTGTCTGAAAATGAAGAATACCTTCCTACTAGTAGAACAATATTGGGTCTAATACGGCCAGATGAAGAATGTATATTGGTGCCTGGGGCAGCTAAAGCATCTACACTTAAGGCTTGCTACAATCTGGCCTTCCTGATAGGGGGTGAGTGTTCCAAAAGAATTATAATTGGCACTGATAAAACAAAAAACAGCCATAAGTGCTGTTTTGATAAATCCAGCAGGGTGGCAAAAAAGAAGGATCAAGGAAGAGTCAGGAGAAAGTATAAGGGACTGCTAAATCAGAGGGACAAATAATTGACCCAGAATGTTTGGGAATCATTCCATGGGGCAGCACTATATAAAAATCAGAAGTGCTTTGAGAATGGTACTCAAGCTTACACCAACAATTGAATCAGGCTAATAAGCTGGGGCACTTGGGCTTCACACGTTGCCAGGGGAACGATATCTCTGGCAAGGAGAAAGATCATGAAGGCAATGTGTGAACTGCAAAAATGGGAAGGCCTCGGTCCCTGATCCCATCTCCATGGTATTAGGTAAAAGGAGAAGTAATGATCGGGGGTTTGTTGCGAATTCCGAGAGCGGTAATAGCCTATGGTCACATTCCATTATTTTGTACTCAAGCTCAAATAGAACCGAATTTTTAAAAAGATTCAAAGAAGTGACCCAGCGTGTTATCGTCCTATCTCCCTGCCGAATCTATAAGAGGGTGCTGCATGAGCGACTCAGTGGTTAGGCTGATTTAAATCATATAATTTTCCAGTGCAAATCAGATTTCTAAAAAGGGAAAGACAAGGCATTGAGCGAGCTCATCCAGATGGCTTGCAAAGTCATCTGTCAAAAACTGTCCATGAGATTTCTGGGTCTTAGCACAGCTTTTGACTTTGTGTCAAGAAGCAAACTTTGGAAAGGTCTTAACAAATTGGAAGTTCCAGTATGACCCCCAAACTGCGTAATGGCATGGCACATGAAGAATAGCGCATATGGGAGACTTGGCATGGGAAGGAAAACTACTATTGGCTTAACATTAACACATGGGGTCCAACAAGGGAGTGTTTGGCCCTCTATCATTCACACTGTCTATTAATTGGGCGCAGCTCTCCTTCTTAAGAAATACACTTGATGTCTAAAATATTGCAAACACAGCAACCCCTTCTCTCTAGCTTGTGGATGATGTCGTCCTAATGCCAAAGAGAATTAGCCCTGATTGGCCTTGAGGAAGATTTTAACCTCTTTTGCAATTTGTACGGCTTAAAACTCAAACTAGTACAACAAAGGTGATGGTAGTTAGGAACAGTGAAACCCCCAAAGTTAAAACATATGATACAATGAAGTCAATTAGATATAGTTAAGATATTTGACCACTTGGGGATTCAATTTTCCTCCACTTCATCTTGGGCCCCACAGATAACGATATCAGGAACTAAATTCAGACAATCGGCAGGGGGGATTCTTTCACTCCACAGAAGGATAAGTGGGTCTTTACGAGATCTGCCATCGAAGTCAGAATCTTCAGCCAGCTGGTATATGGGAAACACAACTGTGATGCCAATGGGAAGAAGAGCTTTGGGAGTATGGAAAGATGCTTTTTGAAAAGCTTACTGGGAGTGTAGAGGGAGGTGTCAGACAAAATAGTGCACATGGAGGTGAATCTTGGAACCATGGAGGAAATTCTCCTAAATAAACTTTTGAAACAATGGATAAAGCTATGGGGCAAGCAGGGCAGGATGTTATGTGGTATGTTAGGCAGGGAGTTGCATTCTACACCAGCTGGCTGCATGGCGAGTTAGTTGAAAACCATGAACATTGTGTTGATAGAGGAAGGACTGAGCCAACGGTTAACAGATGCTGCACTATACAGGCAAATGCCAGTGCAATAATAAAGCAAGTCCTAAAACCAAGGGCAGATCAGTGCTGGCCACAGGCACTTAGAAATTGCATTATGAGAGAGTATTTCCTTGTCGTGTCAAGGGACGGTCTTCCTGCTTATCTGGATTCCATTACCAAATAACCAGAGAGACGTCTCTGCACAAGGCCAAGGGCAAACACACCTCTCAGGATCGAGGCCTAATGAGCATCTCACTGATCATTGCAGGTGTAAAATGAGGCTCAAGGAAAATGCAATACTACTACTATTGTGCCCATGGCATAGGCACTGGATGAAGAGAGGGTACAAGCTCTTATAAAGGATAATAGGCAAAGACATTTCCAGGACGGTCTTCTCCACGCTTATAAACCATGATCAAAACAATGATCAGCATAGAATAGTTACATTAAAAAGGTTAGGTCTGTACCATATTGAAAATGTGTATATTCTGCATGTATTGCTATACAAAAGAGATTATAATGTGTGCAGCTGATACATATCTATTTCAAAACCGATGAAAGGTCTATAAAATGCAATTATATAACCCTGTCATTGGTTTAAAATGCTGTACATACCTTTAGTATTTTTTTGTGTGACCAAGATGTCTGGATTTAATGTACTGGGTGGTCTTGATTTTGCATGGGACTTCACACATTTCTGATTGTGCCCTAGTAATGTCCCTTTAAGTGTAGGCCCTGTATTGTAAACACGTTAATTTAGAAACAGGAAATCGTGTTTGTATTTGCCTTTATGCACTGTTTTTCTTATAAAATCGATCAGAATTACTATGCCTCATTGATTTGGACTGAAGAGCGAAGGAGGTTTGCCTTTATGTACTGTTTTGCTTATACAATAAATCCAAATGACTATAGTCATTGTTGTGGAGTGAAGAGCGAAGGTGGTTGTGCGTCCCTGTAGTACAGGTGCATGCAGTGTGGAGCTCCTGCCTACTCTACCCTTCACAGATTATGAACCAAGTTTCAAGCCTGCTGAAAGCCTCACTAACTGGGTGAATGTCTCATCAACTAGGGAACCACTCAATCAACTGGGCACCTGGTTTTTTATACGCTTCATTAATGTTAGTTTGATTGACATGGTGGCCACTACTGAGTGTATTTTATTTTGTTGTTATTTATTTGTCCATTACTTGCTATTGTAACCCCTGCTTTGTGTGACCGGTTTAAGAATTGTGTTTTGCTGCAGGAAATTAGTTCGTGGTACCGGTGAAAGTGTTCACTATTTATTATCACTCAGCTTCTTAAAGGTTTTTATTTATTTGCTACTTTTTCCAGTTTAATGTTCTGGTCTTACACGTACCATGCAATAGTCACTGGACTGGAGTGGACGTGTTAATTGAGCAGTGCATTTAATATGTTTTACTAATTTAAACATGTTTGAGTTCGAATATAAGGAGTGATGTATTTGGTATTATTATTTATTTCATAATTACTCCTTTATTATATACTGTATTTATTATGTGTATTATTTTTAATAATGTATTAATTACTTCTTGCTTTTGAGAATTACATCTACATTATGTACAGTAGGTTCTGCTTATCCAACAGGAATAGTCAGGGGGTTCAGCATCATGTGTCTTTGAGCAGTGTTGCCTTAGAGAAACTGCATCTCTTTTTCCTAGTGAAGATCTAGGGCTTCATTGCCAAAAATGCATGTGTCATTTGACATGTATTAAAGATCTTGATGAACCCCCTCACCCCACCTTCACATCACCAGCTTCTTCAAAACTAATTTTGAGATAATGCTGACCTCTGCCCACTCACCTTCCCTCCCATTCACACCTAAGTGCTGAGGGTGAGCTGGGAGCAAACCTTAAGCCACTCACTATTGGGATGAATCTTGAGCATTCGTCCCTTCTCCCGAGAGGGGAGCCTCCCCCTTGGAGGATCAGGAGGTCAGCCCGCTCAGCAAGACCCTCCCTAGAGGTCTGGGTAAGTCATCCTCCCTGGTAGTGACTCCTCTTTTGGGGACAAGGACTCCCATTTGGTACAGAATTCCTAGTTCAGGGTACGTTATCTGCCTACATGAGAATTGGAAAGACTGTTGTTACTTCTGTTTTGAATACACCAAACAGTGATATTTCTTCAATTTTTGTTAGCTTCAGGTGATGCTGGATCTCGCTCGAAGTCCACAGTCAAAGAGTAAAGACAGACCCTTTTGTTTCTGATGATGTACAAAAAACACAAGAAATTTTGAAACAGGGAAGATCCTATGACAGGAAGAGGTCCTGCAGGGTCTGAGCCATGCTAGATTGCAGAGCTGGCGGTGGCCTGGAGAGTGAGGGAATCACTAGCTGGACGCCAGAAGGCTGCCGCCCTCACTCATCAAGAAGCCAAGGACAGGAGAGAGATGGAGATGAGGTAGGGGACATCTCGCCTGGTGGCATGGCAACATTGAAGCCAGGGGGGCCTGGTGTGCGTTAACTTATGCCAAGACTGGGTTGTAGTGGAGAAGTCGGATCCTTGATCTCCACACGCCTTATTCTTGGTAAAGGGAACCAAGTGTTGGGCCTGGCAGAAGCCAGCGACAGAGGCCATTGCTCCAGCCTCCTTCTTTTTGTTAAGTTTTCCTAAGTGGTAGGTCCAGTTAGTCATTAGTATTTGGACAAAGGACTATTTTCCTTAGGACTTGGACAATAACCCTTATGTTTAGCTTATCAGGCAGGGAACTTCCATCATAGCAATAGGGCTAGTTTGGCATTTTATTTTCATTTTGAATAAACACCCTTGAACCATGGCACTACTCCTTCTTCTGGTTCGCCACACTATGTATACAATGATATTCAGGCCATCTAATAAGGAGACTTTTGCACTGCTCCACAACTCATTCTCCAGGCTGATTTTCAGTGGGCTGGATCGTACAGTGAGTTACAACGCCCACCTTTCAGCCAACTAGGACTGCATCTCTGCCTGTGTTTTTCCACACAAAGTCATGTGGACAGCAGACGTTTCCTAACTTGTGGTGATAATGTTTCGAGAGCTGCCTAAATATTTACTGTTGACTTTGGTTCAAGACTTTATCAGTGCATCAAAAGAGCCACGCATCTGAAGGCTGCACCTGCCCCTCACACGGCACGATACCATTTCAATGCACTGTTCAGCCAGAATCATCTTCTGCAACTTAAAGGGCACAATCTTCTCTGCTAAACCGAGACTTTCACTGTCTATTTTGTTCCACAGATCTATTTTTTTGCTGTTGAGGTTTTGAAATAAATACGACAGCACAATAACAGTATATATGTCCCCTAACCACGAGTTTAGGACAATTCACTCTCCTCAGAGATGGAGCAAAGGAGGCAACAGTCTTCTCTCCCTCCCAATCTGGCACACTATGCAACCCCTCGACATTTACCATGACGCTCGCCCCTCATCATCATTCTGAGAGGGGTCGCTATTAAGTGTCAGATTGGTAGCAGCATCCGTTGGTTTATTGGTCAAGTAGTACTTGTATTGCCCCCATATGTCTCTGGGCCTGGAGGGAGCCAATATACACCCTCTATAGCCTTCCTCCATGTCATAACATGTTCAATGTCCTGCATACAACTCTGTAGCATCTCCCCCATTCCTGTGCAATACAGTGCTTAGCCAGTATTATCAGCAGCCCAACCAACCATCATATGTGCCCCGGGACGTTCCTTGTTTAGCACTGGAGCACTGTTATGGGAGTCCTTTCCACTGGTTCCCCAATAATATCATGAATTGTCTGAAAGACCCCATCCCAAAATGTGGCCACAAGGTTGCATTCCCAGGCCAGGTGCATGAAGGAAGCCGGCGAGTATGCATATTTTATACATGCATCAAAGTGTCAGGACAGAATTTGTGGTGTGACGCCAGTATGTAGTATATTTGGTGATATGATAGTTTATTTATAACGCGCTTAATACCCAGAGGTGTGTAAGCACAGACCGGGGATCAAACCTGTGTTGCTCCATGTCATCTTGCTTCCAAGGCGAGCACGTTGCCGCTGAGCTATCCTCCCGAGAATTTGTAGTGTATCAGGTTTACCGACTGTTAAGTGAGATGATTTTTGTTTGTGAACAGCAATATCTCCACACCTTGTCTTTTATCGACTGATGTAGGGTCCTTTCCCATGTGCCGTGGGGCTTCAACAACCATCAAGCAATACTATTCAGGATCCCAACATACTGGCTGGATATCAAGCTGCCCTCTGCAACTATAACCCGGTGTAGCAGTTGTATGGTCAGAGGCTGTTGTGGGAACGTGCCAAAGAGCCCCTTAATCTAAAACTACTGAAATGAAGGAAGATATCTAGGGCAGAGGACCCCACAACTCCTTAAACTTATACAGGGCCATGAATTGGTAATTTGGGAATATATCAGAGAATTTGGTTAGGCCCATCCCTCCCATAAACTAATCATTTATTTTTCACTTGTCAGAGGGACCACCTGTATATGTGTGATGGGAAACTCTGATGAGTAAAGTAATGTATCTGCCATTTTCCCTACTATTTTAGAACAGGCTAAACATGTGCAAGTGTAACGCTCACCTGATTCCCGTAGAGGCGCCGGTCTTGACTGGGCATATACCGTATCTTCAAAGGTGATGTGTAACCCACGGCTGGCTCTTTGGGCTGGACCTCTGTGCACTGTATGTCTGGCTCGAAGGGTAAGATGTCTGCAGATAGAAAATGTGGGATTAATGAACTGGGTTATTGAATGTCTCTCACTTCTTCCCTTTCTCTTATCCTGTAGAACCCCAAAGGATAACGCCCTCACCTTAGGTAAGTGAACGCCGTGCTCTCCATCTGCCTCGAGGCAGGGTGCTGTAACCAGTTTCTTCACTGGATAAGGGGAGCAGGCCTCTTGACTTCAGAGGACTGCTGTCCGTCGTTTACTGCACGAACGGTAAGTTTCGAGTAATTCTAATGTCTTTAAAGTCTTTAGTAATGATGTCTCTTGTTTTGCAGGGTTCCGGCAATTGCGGATGGCGGGCTGAAGTGAGTTGAAGATGGAGCCCGTGTGATGAATAGAAGCGCCTGGAAGCACGTAAGTAAGCGCTTGTTGCCTGCTTCACGATGCGCTCTAACTGGCTTTTTATTTTGCAGGTACAAGTTCGGGGCGGCTGCAGGGTGCCGGAATACCCACTGGGTTAGATGTGGAAAGGAGTAATGGCACGTGAGTATTAAAGTTCCCCAATGTCTTTAAACGCACCTTGTTTTGTCTTTCAGATGCGGGATGCAGCGCCGAAGGCCTCAGGAGCGTGCGAAGAGTTGGTAAGCTTTTGTCTTTCAGATGCCGGAATGCAGTGTGAAGACCTCCGGAGCGCACAAAGAGTAGGTAAGCCTTTGTCTTTCAGATGCCGGAATGCAGCGCGAGGCGTTGGTGACAACCGATGGACCAGGTAAGTGAAGAGCTGTCACTGAAGACCGTAATGCTAACCTGTTCTTTCTTGTCTTTATAGGTGTTGCTGAAGACTGGATTCAGGATGGTAAGCCTTTTTCCTTAGGCCCAGGATCAGATGCAGAAGACACGATGAGCGTTCTGCTGCTGAGGATGCAGAATAACGCAAAGCAAGATTCATCCATCGGGTGTGGTTTAAATAGCCTCCTGTAGTGCTTAGGTGTCTCCTTCCACAGCCACGCCTAGGTAAGAAAAGAGTTCCTGCTTTCCAGAAGAGTTCCAGTGTTCTGAATCTACGGAGTGGCTCCTGCCCCACCCAACAGGAAAAATAGTTCCAAACAGAAGAGGATCAGAGACTCAACTGGCAGGCAAGTAAGCAGCATGGTCTGCTGCAGGTAAGTCTACCCAAGCATTATGAGCCCGGCGCTTCCAGCGCTGGGACTGGGCATATTTATGAGCCTGGTGCCACTGGCGCCAGGACTGGGTCCAAAAGGTCCCAATTGGGACTGGTTGGCACTCGGAACCTGGGTTATGGATCTGCTTCCAAGGGAGTTGGGAAAACCCTGACCTTTTGGAAGCAGAGATCATGACAGTACCCCCCCTCAATGCCCCTCCCAAACCGGGCTTCTCCGGGGGTTTTGGCTTGTCAGGAAATGTTCGGTGAAATCTTTTGATTAGGCGAGGAGCGTGGACATATTCAGCAGGTTCCCAGGATCTCTCTTGGGGGCCGTAGCCTTTCCAATCAATTAGGTAGAATAGTTTAGATTTGGAGATCTTGGAGTCCAGAATGCTTTTGACTTCAAACTCGAGTTCTCCATCAACTAGGATAGGTTTTGGAGAATTGGTTAGTCGGGTTTGAGGTTGCACGGGTTTTAATAGAGACGTGGAAGACCGGATGTATCTTCATGTGCGGGGGCAAGTCCAACTTGACCGCTACTGGGTTTACTATGGTAGTGATGGAATAGGGACCAAGATATCTTGGGTTGAATGTGCGTGGCCCTTTTAGAGGTAGATATTTGGTGGATAACCAGACTTGATCCCCTACTTGATATTGAGGGGCTTCCTTCCGATGTTGATCTGCTCCTTTCTTGTATTGTTCTTTAGCCCTTTGAAGGTGAGAAACAGCTTCCTTAAAGGCTTGGGTGATTGTAGAATGCAGGTAGTCTACTGCTGGTGTTTCAAGATCTTGGAGGGGATCCAACTCCGAGGTTCGAGGGTGACTGCCGTACAAAAGAAAAAAACGGGGTTTTCCCAGTTCCCAAATGGACAGAGTTATTGTAGGCATATTCGGCTATCCAAAGGATGTCTTTCCAAGTTTTTTCAGTTTGTTGCAGCATGCAGCGTAAATACTGTTCCAGAGTTTGATTGGTCCTCTCGGTTTGTCCGTCGGTCTGAGGGTGGTGACTGGTTGATAGTCTCACATCAATTTGAGCCGACCGACAGCAACTTCGCCAAAAATGAGAAATAAATTGACTACCTCGATCCGAAATTAGAACCGAAGGAAAACCATGCAGTCGGACAATGTTTTCGAGAAATTCTCGGGCCAGAGTTGCTGCTGTTGGCAAGCCTTTGAGCGGAATGAAATGCGCCATCTTGGAGAATAAGTCCACGATTACTAGAATCGTATTGTATCTGGAGCATAGAAGTAGATCGGTGATGAAGTCCATAGAAAGCGTATGCCAAGGGCGAGGTGGGATGTCAATAGGGCGTAAGAGGCCTGCTGGTCTTTCCTTTTGACTCTTGTTTTGGGCGCATACTCCACAGGACATTATAAAGTCTCTGATATCTTTTTTCCAAGACGGCCACCAGAAGTAGCGCTTGATCTTTTCTGAGGTCTTGGCCATACCGGGATGTCCTTCCATTAAAGAATCGTGATAACAAGAGATTACTTTTTTCTGTAAATCTGTGCTGGGTAGGTATAATCGTTCTTGGAAATACAATAAGTTGTCCTTTACTGCAAAGTCCTTTCCCTGCAGATGCCAATTCTGTATGTCTGCTGGAGTTACAAGTTTCCTGGCTTTATCCTTAACTTCCTCTATGGATTCTGTGGCGATTACACCCAGAATTCTTTGTTCGGGAATGATTGGTACAGGTTTAGGGTTGATCAAGTGTTCTTCCACTCCCATCCAAGAAAGGGCATCAGCTTTACCGTTTTTTGTACCAGGTCGATAGGTAATTATGAAGTCAAACTCGGCAAAGAATAATGCCCAACGGAGTTGTCTAGAGGATTGGGCTTTTGCGGTTTTCAAATAATGCAGGTTTCGGTGATCCGTAATCACAGTAACGGTGTGTCGGGCCCCCAGCAGATAATGCCGCCAAGCCTTAAAGGCAGACTTGATAGCCAGAAGTTCCTTGTCAGTAATCGTGTAATTGATTTCAGGAGGTGAGAATTTGCGGGACCAAAATGCCACGGGATGCAACTGATTGGTTACCGGGTCCTTTTGTGATAGAACTGCCCCCATGGCAAGGCTTGAAGCATCCATTTCCACGATGTAGGGGAGTTCGGGGCGAGGGTGTTTTAAGATTGGTGCAGAGATAAATTTAGTCTTCAAATCCTGGAAAGCTTCTTCCGCCTCGGTAGACCATTCAAAACGTTTGTTTTTCTTTAACAAGGCAGTGATGGGCTGGACTATTCGAGAGAATTCGGGGATAAACCTGCGGTAAAAGTTAGTGAAACCTAACATGCTTTGCACACCTTTTACGGAGGATGGTGATGGCCATTTGAGAACTGCATCGACCTTCTTTGAATCCATACGCACTCCGCCAGGTGATAATATGAATCCCAAGAATTCAACTTCAGTCACGTTGAAAACACATTTTTCCAACTTAGCGAAAAGTTTGTGTTGACGCAATCTTTCGAGGACCATTTTCACGTGTTTCCGATGTTCAGATTCCGATGAAGAATAAACGAGGATGTCGTCAATGTAAACAACAAAACACATTTATGAGCTCTCTGAGGACATCGTTCATAAAATATTGAAAGGCGGCCGGGGCATTACAAAGTCCGAAGGGCATGACCTGATATTCAAATAGCCCATAATTGGTGCGGAAGGCCGTCTTCCATTCATCTCCCTCTTTTACTCGTACCAAGTGGTAAGCTCCTCTAAGATCCAGCTTTGTATATATGCATGCTTTTCTGACTTGGTCCAGGAGTTCAGGGATCAAAGGTAACGGATATCTATTCTTAACGGTGATCTGGTTCAGGGAGCGATAATCTATACAAGTTCTAAGGTCTCCTTCCTTTTTTGGAACGAAGAACAAAGCTGAAGAAGCAGGGGACTTGGAAGGACGAATAAACCCATTTGCCAGGTATTGATCCAGGTATTGTCGAAGGTGAAGGATCTCAGGCTCGGTGAGGGCATAAATTCTACTACAAGGAGGAGTAGATCCAGGTATCAGGTCGATCTGGCAGTCATAAGACCTATGAGGAGGTAGAGAGTTAGCCTGATCCTTCCGGAAAACATCTTGGTATTCTAGGTATTCGGGAGGTAACTGGGGAGTCTCTGAAGAAATTGCTGCCAGTGCAACACCAGGTGGAGGGTGACAAGTAGAGACACATTCTGGAAACTGGACCGTTCTTGCTCGCCAATCGATCAGAGGATTGTGTTTCTCTAACCAAGGTATTCCTAGAATAATCTGAAACTGAGGGGCCTTGATCACATCGAACACGATCTTCTCATGGTGTCCATCTTGACTTACTAGCGTCACTTCTTGAGTGGTATGCGTTACTGGCCCTGAGGCTATCTCCGTACCATCCACCGTAGTAATGACGTCCTTTACAGCCTTGGGACAAAGAGTTAGATTCATCCTCAAAACCATTTCATGATCCACATAATTGCCGATGGCACCGCTGTCGACGTAAGCTTCAATTGCATGTAATCGATCCGGATTATCAGGGCTAATGAGGACCATAGGTATCACGAAATGCGAGGTCACGGAACTGGTTTTCACGATCAGCAAGAGGACCTCTATTCTTGTCGGGCGAGGTCGTTTCCCTGCTCAGAGTTTGTAACTTTGGTAACTGCAGCTCCTACTGCCTTCTTGGCAGGTTTCACCGGACAGTCTCGAAGAAAGTGCCCTGAGTTTCCGCAATAGAGGCATAATTGCAACTGTTTTCTCCTTTCCCGCTCCTTTTGTGTTAGAGGACCTTTCAGACCCCCTATTTGCATGGGTTCCCCGGAGTCTACTCCTTTGGAAGGAGTTGGCGGTTTGGAAAATACTTGAGCATCAAACTTGGAACGATCGGCCTTCCTGTTCTGCAGTCTGTGATCTATTTGAACGACTAAGTCTATATAGTCCGAACAATCTTGTGGGGGATTCACTACTTGGGCTAACACATCTTTGAGCTCTCCGCGTAGACCTCTATAAAACAGCGTAATCCTTTTGTCCTCAGGCCAGTGAGTTTCCACTATCAGTCTGTTGAAAGACGCAATATAAGCCAAAAGGTCTTGATTACCTTGTCGCAACGAAAGAAGCTCATTGTCCAAGGCCTGCCCCTGTGAATGTCTTGCGAACAGTTTTTCCATACTGAGCTGAAAAGCTTGAAAATCATGGAGGACCGGATCATCTTGATTTACTAGAGGGATCGACCAGTCTGCCGCATTGCCACTAAGGTACGAAAGCACGAAAGCTACTTTAGCTTGGTCAGTTGGAAAGGCTGCTGACCGGCATAAGAAATGCAACCGGCACTGATTGATAAATACTGCAAACCTCTTTGGGTCACCAGAAAATCGTTCGGGCGGAGCCAGAGGTACATTCCCAGGTAGGTTGATCTGCACTGGATTCATAGAGGATGTAGAAGGAAGATTTCCCCCAGATGCGGGTAACGGGGTCTGTCCGGCTTGTGACTGTAGCAATTGTCTAGCGAGATCATCTGTTCGCTCCTTGGAAATAATCAGTTCCCTTCTTAGAGTGTTTGTTTCCTGACGGGCTGCATGCACTTCTGCCCTTAGTTCCCCAAGTAACTGGGCTAGCTGGTCGGTATCCGAGGTTTCCATAGCGCCTGGACGGGAGTTTCGTGGTAGGCTTTGCGTTCTGTAACACTCACCTGATTCCCGTAGAGGCGCCAGTCTTGACTGGGCGTATACCGTATCTTCAAAGGTGATGTGTAACCCACGGCTGGCTCTTTGGGCTGGACCTCTGTGCACTGTATGTCTGGCTCGAAGGGTAAGATGTCTGCAGATAGAAAATGTGGGATTAATGAACTGGGTTATTGAATGTCTCTCTCTTCTTCCCTTTCTCTTCTCCTGTAGAACCCCAAAGGTTAACGCTCTCACCTTAGGTAAGTGAACGCCGTGCTCTCCATCTGCCTCGAGGCAGGGTGCTATAACCAGTTTCTTCACTGGTTAAGGGGAGCAGGCCTCTTGACTTCAGAGGACTGCTGTCCGTCGTTTACTGCACGAACGGTAAGTTTCGAGTAATTCTAATGTCTTTAAAGTCTTTAGTAATGATGGCTCTTGTTTTGCAGGGTTCCGGCGATGGCGGATGGCGGGCTGAAGTGAGTTGAAGATGGAGCCCGTGTGATGAATAGAAGCGCCTGGAAGCACGTAAGTAAGTGCTTGTTGCCTGCTTCACGATGCGCTCTAACTGTCTTTTTATTTTGCAGGTACAAGTTCGGGGCGGCTGCAGGGTGCCGGAATACCCACTGGGTTAGATGTGGAAAGGAGTAATGGCACGTGAGTATTAAAGTTCCCCAATGTCTTTAAACGCACCTTGTTTTGTCTTTCAGATGCGGGATGCAGCGCCGAAGGCCTCCGGAGCATGTGAAGAGTTGGTAAGCTTTTGTCTTTCAGATGCCGGAATGCAGTGTGAAGACCTCCGGAGCGCACGAAGAGTAGGTAAGCCTTTGTCTTTCAGATGCCGGAATGTAGCGCGAGGCGGTGGTGACAGCCGATGGACCAGGTAAGTGAAGAGCTGTCACTGAAGACCGTAATGCTAACCTGTTCTTTCTTGTCTTTATAGGTGTTGCTGAAGACTGGATTCAGGATGGTAAGCCTTTTTCCTTAGGCCCAGGATCAGATGCAGAAGACACGATGAGCGTTCTGCTGCTGAGGATGCAGAATAACGCAAAGCAAGATTCATCCATCGGGTGTGGTTTAAATAGCCTCCTGTAGTGCTTAGGTGTCTCCTTCCACAGCCACGCCTAGGTAAGAAAAGAGTTCCTGCTTTCCAGAAGAGTTCCAGTGTTCTGAATCTACGGGGTGGCTCCTGCCCCACCCAACAGGAAAAATAGTTCCAAACAGAAGAGGATCAGAGACTCAACTGGCAGGCAAGTAAGCAGCATTGTCTGCTGCAGGTAAGTCTACCCAAGCATTATGAGCCCGGCGCTTCCAGCGCTGGGACTGGGCATATTTATGAGCCTGGTGCCACCGGCGCCAGGACTGGGTCCAAAAGGTCCCAATTGGGACTGGTTGGCACTCGGAACCTGGGTTATGGATCTGCTTCCAAGGGAGTTGGGAAAACCCTGACCTTTTGGAAGCAGAGATCATGACAGCAAGCCACCACATCCGCCACACCTGCCCTCCATGGGGCTTTGTGCAGAACGGCCGATTTGCGCAGTGAGGGGGCCGCTATTGCCCGTTCAATTTGAACATGGGCTCTGTCGCGGTTGGGGGATTACCAATATGACAAAGATTGCACTTGAAGAACGTCCCAGGGCACAAAAGGACCATTCAGAGCTCAATAAAGAGGCTTCGGGAGGAGAACCATTTTAATAAGAGATATTCTCCCTATTAGTGACAATGGCATGTTCTGCCACTAAGGGTCGCTTCTCTAGCTTCAGCCAAGGCCCTGCCCTAGTTCTCATGCCATAGTACTTAAAGGCTTCTAGCTATCTCCACCCCAAGATATCTGGTTTTTACCACATGTCATTCGAATCCCAGTCTATGCGGAAACTCAGAGGTCTGGTCCATTAGTGAGAAAAGGACTGACTTCTGAGTACTCATTTTGAGCGGAGGAAAGCGGCCAAATTCGGAGATATTCTGCATTGTTGGCACCAGATTGGCCTCATGGTCCACAGATCTATTTTAAAGATAACTCCTACAATATTTAGAAAATAGCAGGCAAGAAAAACATAATAAAATACAAAGAGCATGTATTAAAATAGATACAAATGCACACATTACATATGTGTTGTTTCCTCATCCGCCTTCCTTTTAGTGGGTAGAAATAGGAACTTTTTAATATGGACTATTGTCCTGCAGCAGTTGCCTTATGTAAGTGCTTGAGGTCAATTATTGTAGACACAATGTATGTATCTTGTTCATGTGTTTATAAACCCACCGTTATAATCCTTTGAGGCGACCCCACACCATTGATTGGATTTACGTCTGGTGACTCCGATGGACTCTGAAACCATAAAAGACCCTTGGGGTCATTACATCCCAGGCGGTAAGTACACCAACTTTACCACCATGGTGTAAACTATGTTTACACCATGGTGGATGGCGGATTTACCGCCCCATTCCAAGGTGAGTGGGGCAGTAAATCCCCATTTCCCATTTACCCTTCCCCATTCCCATTTTTGCCCCATAGGGCATAATGGGAGTGGGGAAGGCGCTAATTAGGGCACCGTAAATTACGGTGCCGTAATTAGCACCAAGGCGGTTTAGCGCCATGGATTTTAACGCCTGCTAAAAGCAGCCGTTAAAATTGGAATCAGGCGTTAACGGTTAACGACGGTGTTAACCCTTAACGCCTGAGTTGTAATGAGGCCCCCTGTCTCTCAATGAATTTGGCAGCACAGTAATGTTTTGTATCACTATTTATATTCACCCTAGTTTTCAGGTGTTCAGGGATGAAACCTTTGCACAGGGAAATGGGCTTCTTGAAGAAGGCTGTGTACAAATCTTGGAGAACCGAATGTGCATATGCACAGTTGCCCTATATGTGCACCCCACCTTAAGTAGTATCCAGTACTACACCCACAGCAGCAAAACCTGCAACAGCATACTGAGCAACACACTCTCATCCTCATGCCTAGTTATCCTTTTCTATGTCTGGTGTGGTAGTAGATGGCAGACCATGTGATGGAAATCATGAGAGTGAAGAGCCGTTGTTGGATTTCCATAACCCAGTGCCAGTGCCAAAATACTCCCCAAAATACTCCCTCAGGTTGGCATGCATCTCTTAAGCATGAGGGTAAGGCAGGTATGGCAGGTGAAGTGGTTATGAGTTGCAGTGCACAACACATAACTGTAAAGTCATCTTCAAAGTGGATGCTTTAAATAGAGTAGGATGGGAAGGCTAGAAGACTTGTGAATACGGCTACATTTAAATTGTTTCATTGAGTGCCATCTTAAGTACCGGTATCAATTCTTTGTGCTTTAATGAGGGACTTTTGCTATTCTTTTTTATATAGGGCAGAACTCACCCATGTGAAAAGGTACAACCACTTTGCAAGAGTATAGAGATGGTATCAAGTGCTCTGCAGGAGGTTGACATCTCCATATTAGAGGAGAGCACTCAACCCACAGCAATTTAATCCAATTTTCAAAGGAAAGATATTAAAAATGTAGCCCAAAACTGTAGTACTTGGACTCTTCAACAGATAAAAGGACAACCTCCAGACGCCAAGTTAGTGCACAGAACCTCACAAGCTAGGTACTGCCACAAGTGTGCATATGCCTTGACTGTATATGTCTATCTCTGTTTTCTTTTTGTTTTATATTGCTTGCAGATTGAAAACAAAAGAAACTGATATGAAAAATAAGGTAAATTCAAAAAGGCATTGGAGGAGGTGAGTTTCGAGCTCAGCTAACAAGACTGTTCCCTTTTCGGAGGTGAGCATTTTAATCACTTCACAACCAGTACCATTACCTTGAAGTTTGTAGGAACACATATGAGCCTCAAAATAGGCGGGCACATCATAATATGCTGAGTTATCAAAGAAGAAACAAGTTTTGTGGTTACGCTCATCTTGTGAGCATGTAATCAAGTTGCTTCACCAGATCAGAGCATATCTCTCTATTGTAAATAGAGCACTTCTGGCATCCTCACTTGTGAACTCACGGTTAGACTATTGTAATAGTCTACAGTTAGGTACGTCACAAGGAAACCTCCACCACCTCCAGACCACTCGAAATGGTGCTGTGAGAACAGTGTTTGGACTATTTAGGCACAATCATGTCACAGCCTTTACAAGGGAACTGCATTGGCTTCCAGTTAAGCAGAGAATAAAACACACAATATTGTCTTTCGCTTTTAAAAGTCAGAACATGTGTGCTCCCCTTTACCTATCCAGGAGATTGACATTGAAACTTGGCCATCGAGAGCTGAGCTCCTCTAATAATCTTCATCTGACTCAACCCTACTTTTGTCTAAAAAGATTTAAGAAGCTACCTTTGATTTCCATTCTCCGCGAGAGTGGAAAGTCTTACCTCCTGCTATTAGAGCATTTCAGTCCTTAGAAAAATTTAAGAGAAGTATACAAACTTTGCTCTTCAACTCAGCTGACTAATGGTGTAGAGGTGGAGTCAAGTACCCCCCTGTCAAATGCTCCACCCCCATGTTCCAGTAAGAATGCCAATACCGCAAAGAACCTTTGAGACAAGATATCCATTAAGAAAACCCTATATAAATGCACGAAGAAAGGCTGAAGTGCCAGAAGAAATGTGCATTTAAACACTGAAGGAAACTGAGGACATCATGCGAAATAAGAGCTGACACACCTAGAAGAGATGGAAGAGGTGAAAGAACATAAACATTCTCTAAGAGTTAAAGAGAAGATGGTAAAGATGAGCAACATTTTGGGCTCGAGATGAAGATGCTCATGCTACAGAAATGCTGAAGAATATGTAAATCAGTTTACACTTGTACAGATGCAGTAACGCAATTAGGGAAAAATAACCATAAGACTGGCTACGTAGTCAATGGTTTTGCGGCAATGCACCATGTATACATATAGGAATGTATAGAGTCTGGATATTCCATGATGCACTTTAGCAAGGGTTGAAACCCCATGGTTGGAAAGGATTTCAGTGTGTGGCGCAGTTGGAAATTACTGATGGCAAAGTGAATTTTGAGAAAGGCTTCGCTGGCCCAGCACCAAGAAGACGAGGTCACAGTGAGTTGGGCGCCTGTCAAAAAGGCTACAATAAATGTGAGGAAAGAACAAACGCTTGTTTGAAGCAGAATGAAAAAAATATTGAAGGCATCTGGAGTTCATCATTTAACAGAATTAAATGTAGCAAAAGGCTCAAAAGAGTGGTCTCTAGTCGCATGGGTGAGATTAAAATAGCTTGGGTCAAGCTACACCAAAACCAGAAGACAGAACAATGCCATACTTCCTTTATTTCTCAGGTGCAAGCAGCTTCTGCAAGGCCAAGTTCAAAGCCTTAATTGACTGGCAGACTGTAGGAGTGATGATAAATGTTGGGCTAATTGGTGGGGAGGTAAGACCACGCCAAACCTACATGCACCTGGAATGGTAGCCTACGTGCTGCTAGTGTGTGGAATATTGCAGAGGGTATAAGAGTGCCAAGCCAATCATAGAGGGCCACGTAATAGACAGCCCTATAGTTTGTGTAACCAATTAATCATCATGTATTTATTGACGATGATGATGACCATTTATTAGGGATGGGCTTAGTTGCCCAACTGACTTAAGATACCCAATCATAACGTCTGGCTATATAGAACATATACTTAGATTTTCCCTGAAAGCCAACCACCGTTACTCATATGTTTTCGTATTTTGCCACCTAGTATGACATCTGCAATTACACATTTTTGTTATAAAAGAACTGTTTTTTCTGAAATGTGTTGAGATCGTGCTGTGCGATGTTGGATGATGTCTGTTGTACTCCCTGATTTAGATAATTGATAATAAAACAGAATGCAGTTTTGCCAACTTCCTGAGTCATTTTGAATATTGATGTTTGAGTAGCTTCTGCATCCCCATCCACCTCTAAGGCATCCTTCACTAGTTCTGATCTTTCTGCTTCTTGTTGCTTTGCTCTTCCTCTTTCTTGCTACGCTCTGAGGCCTTCGGGCATGTAGGGCCCTACCTAAAAATTAAAATAAATAAACATGTGAGACTAATCTTGGCATGGCCAAAAACTTGTGCATGGGCAGCATGATTTCTGTCTTCCATCACAGAATTAAAAGAGAGTGGAGAGGTTCCATTAGTTGCTCATTCTGGCCTAAACAACTAGTGGTCACTCACCAACAGAAAGAGTTTCATATTGATGCAAAGGGTGCCTCGTATTTCAGCTGAAATTACAAATGTTTATGGCAAGTATTGTCTGTATGCAGTCACCAAACAGCAGAGTGACTGCTCTAACTCAGCCACTCTCATCAAGCATCATACAATTTATTTCAATCATGTGTCATAGACTTCCCATCTAAATGCATCAAGCGGGTCAGGCCAGCATTGCTTTCGAACTAAGTAGTCATCTAGGCAGTTTGATGCAGGATTTATACCATACTGACACATTCCCAAAATAGGTAAAATTTAAGTAAGTGTCTCTAGAAATTAATACGATTGCCTTGAAACTTTCAAATAGATAGAAATGACTACCAACATTACTCAAATTATGTGAAATTATACTTTTGAATGTTATGGCTCGTCTGCAGGATCACTGGGTAGAGTAGAGGCTAACCTACTTTTTGTTGTAAAAGAGGCCAAGAGTAGGCTATACTTCTAAAAGCGGTGTGAATGTGATAACAGAAGCAAATCAAACAGCAACAGTACAAATTAAAAAAGAATGTCCAATCAGCGTTCTTCAATAATATACATACACTTTAATTTAACAAAACAATATGCATATAATTGACTTAAAACACTAACAACAATCCATGTATCTGAAAAGAAAACAGAAAATGCAGAAAATATGTATGACAGCATTCTGGGTACTGTCAATGTCAGTTAAAAGGATAGTTATTGGTTGAAAAGAGGTGCAAAAAGTGGTTGAAAAGCCACTACAGTCCAAAAGTGGACCAGGGGTCTGAGCCCCTTAACAATACTTTATTTGAGTTCTTGGGTGATTCAAAGGCTTCAAACCCATTTTGTAGATGGTTGGATTACCTTCCAATGTGGTTGGTCACGTTGATCCAGACGGTGAGTTGGTGTCGAGCTGGGTTAGAAGAGGATCTCTGTGCAGTTTGATGCAGCATTTCAGCAAAGCAGTTCGAAAAGTCTATCAGGGTTGGTTCAATGTTCAAGTTGGTCCGCGACCAACGGAAATGGTCGGTTGAGTAGACGAGCGATACCATGCTTCCAGCAGTTCGAGTCAAGGTTCAGGTCGGGTTGATGCAAATGGCCTTGTGGTTTGATGTATTGCTTATAGATGCAGCACTACAAATGCTTAAGCAATGCTGAGCTGTTGTTTGGCGATTAGCGTTGCTCTGCTAGTGCAATGCCGTGGCAAACAACTTCGAAGGACGTAAGCTTTGGTTCGAAGGTCGACTAAAGTGCCAAAGGAAACACTATGGGTCCTGTGTTATTCAAAGGCTTTGAACATGGTTGATACAGTTCAAGGACTGTTCTAAGTGGAAGAAACAGGATTCCAAACTGCTTTGGTATTCTCAGGGTTCTCTGAGTCTCAGCCTGGGGGCTCCAAGGTGAGTTCTGGTTCATCTTCACTATAAATCAAGAGAGCTTGGCTGGCATCTGCAGGGGTTCCTTCGCCAACAGTGAGGAGCCATGTTCCAGTAGGCTGGAGGAGTGTCAAGCCTTGGTCCAAACAGCAGTCACCCCCAATATTTCTAGGACATGGTATGGACTAACCTCTCCTCTGCCTTGGATGCACCTACCTTAACCTCTGTGGCACAGTACTTTGGAATGGGCTAGGGTCCAGAAAGGTTTGCTTTATGGTGTTTAGGGAAGAATCAAACAAGGTAAAAGGCCACAGGGTATTGTAAGGGATCCAGTCCCTCTCATTATGAAAAGTGACTTTTGCCTTCCTGCATCATAGCCAGAATGCATTTGTCTGCAGGAAGTGGCAAGGAACGCAAGGAAAGAGAGACCCACATAAAAGCAGTATGGTGAGGCCCTTTTCAGCTTCACTCTTTCCTCTCTGGCTACTCCAACGCCAGCCCTTTCCCAAACCTACAGCTTCAAAGGCCATTTGTTGTGCAACATCCTGATGTGAGGTTGGTCTTTGTTTTATGTATGCCTATTTGAAGAATGGTTCCCAGGATATTTCCTGGCTAAAGCTCCTGGGCTTGAGAGAAGGTGTTGATTATCCTCCCAGAGAATCAAAGGAGAGCATCATTGTGCCTTTTGTCTCACTTTCTGTGCAGACAGACAGTCTAGCCATGAATCCCCATAACCTTAACCGAATTAACATGCATGGGCGTAGGACATGGGGGCACAGGGGTGATACATCCCCCCATAATTTTAAGTGGGGGGATCCAATGGCATTTACCCCCCCAGTTTGTTTCCCCCAGTTTGGCTCTCTCCTGACTGATGTGTGCAAACTTCAGACTCTGAAGTTTGCACGCAGCAGCCAGCAGGCGCGGCGGGCCGGGTGGATTCGTTCTATTAGATTTTGTTTTTGTTACAAGTAACAACAACTCTTGCACCGGCACGTGCGTTCCTGGCCCTCCTCCCACTCGCCCACCCCTGCGCCTACGCATTCAGGGTATCACGTGCCCGGCAGCAGGCCGGCCGCCGGGCTCCCAGGAATAGGCACATGCCAGGCTAGTGCGCAGTGCACTGCTACACAGGTGCAGCCTCCTCCTCTCCTCACCTTCAAGAAGCAGCAGGCACTGATGCGTGTTGTTTTTCTGAGTGTGATCTCGCACTGCACACCGACTCAACCTCCTCCTGTGAGTCCTGGGCCCTGGCGACTCTCGACGTCGACGAGAGAGACGGTCACATCCTTACTTTGTCTCTAGGCAAGTGAAAGTGGCCCCAGGCCGCCCCCTGACCAGCTGCTGCTTTTTTATTTTATGTAACGGCATCAAATGTACTTATTATGAAATGTATTCCACAAATATATGATGTGTAATGAATTATGAGCAAAGTAAATTTAAAAAACAGATCCTCATGAGGCTAAAGGACAATTAAACGGAAAGAAGGGATCATATGCCTGGGAAGTGAACTTGCTCAAAAGTCAAGTGTGCAAACTCTTCCGGGATCATTTAAAATGGACCAGAAAATGTGTATGTTGATAGAACGTAATAGCATTCTGGCAGTCGGGGTGGAGGACATTAAAAACGCCAGCGGACCGCTTCACCTGCGAGTATCGGCTAAACCCGTAGGAAAAGGGGATGAACCCACAATGTTTCTCTGAACATATGCTATAAAGCGAAAATGCGTCGAGCGGAATTGAAGGACACTTTCGGTCAGACCCTTCTAACCAAGATGGTAGACATATCAGATAACGAAAAAATCCTGCTAATAGTTTAAGGCAACAAGTCTGGAAAATATTCATTGCCTCAATGTCCCTCTTTCTGGATCCTGGTACTTAATCAACATCCATCACAGAAACTATTTTCCAACTCTTCTTTATCCAGCGCTTTCCCTTCACTGAGGGCATAAATACCTACCATTTGCCACAATACCACAGGGCCTAGAAGACTGCAGGTAATGGCTTCCATCATCCCCCCTTATGGGGGGGCTTAGAAAGCAGCATTACAATGGTTCCCTTGCAGACCCGGATCAAGCGCAACTGGGATCTTGCTGGAGGATGGGAACATCCCATCTGAGAGTCAAGCGGGCGAAGCTATCACAGCGGATGTTTAAAGGGTCTCCTCAATAGTCTAGGAGATGATGGAGGATTGCTATGAGGCCATGGACTGGCCTGAGCCTGAGGGCACTGTACAACAACCTACAGACTTGTATAGGGGGATTTGGGGGGTGATATTCTGCCCGAGCCAATGACCCTGGTGCCCTCTGGGCCCAGGAGGTAACAATCCTGCCAGAAGGAAAGTGCCATTTACAAGGCAGGGTTTGGTGGTTTGAGGGCCAAAATGGGGCATGATGTGCCCTCTGGTGTTGGCTGGTTTGTAATTGGTTTAGTGTGCCTCTTGCTCTGCAGAGAAAAGGAACAAAAACATACAGATGCCCTGTATTTCTGTCTGAGGCAGGTACAAGAAAACTCTCTGTGACTGATGAGAGTGACTAAAAATCTACTTAAAACAAGTATTTAAAAACTGGTCCTGTCTGACAAAAATGCAACCGTTCTGTAATCGCTGAATATCTCTGCAAAACACTTGTTTGCGAGTACTACTATTCCAGTCAGAGAATAGAAATGAAAAACGGTCCTGGGCGTAATTCCAGGCCCTATGTGGCAAGAAACACACTTAGGACTGGAATTGCATCTTTTAGTTATATAAAAGAACACAAAAGAGGACTGTGATCGTTGTTGGAAGTATGGCTTTGTGAAAATGTATTGGTGTGTAAGCGTGGTGGGGAGAAGTTGGATGGGCAATGAAAAGTCAAGAGTACAGAGGGGTTGGGTGAGACTGAATGAGGGAGAGGCTTAGGTAGTGGGGCGTTGCGCATGCTGTGGTACTGCCAGTGACTATTTAATATGAGCTATTAAATAAATGTCCCGACATCTCCAACGGTTCAAGAGCATTGGGGTACAGTTTATATTTGGGAGGCAGCACAGAGAGGGAACCACTGCTGTGAGTGGAGCACGAGTGAAGAACCATAGAGGGCAAGGGCAAGGGGGTTGGTGGGCACAGGGAGCTCTAGTACTGTGCACAGGGACCACAGGAGTGTTGAGACACAAGGAGCACTGGAGGCACACAGAAGGGCCGGAAGACGTAGTGGGGGAGTGCAGTCCACCCGTGCATATTTCCACATATTAATACTAACCTGCTATGAGTGGTGCATCTGATCTGCCTCTTGTGGTCTCGCACGGCCAGTGTCATTCCCAGAATTGTACTAAAGGTGGAGAGGAGAGTCTAATGCTCCCACATGTGCATGTGTTCACTCGTGTTCTTCTATGCGGACATAGGACCTCAGCCTCTCTACTGACAACAAGTAGGCTTGGAATGTGGGCTAGCCTATTGAGCTTCTCCCGGTTGCCAAGACTCCAGGGCAGTTAATCACAGATTGTCTTCTTTGGAACATGTGTTGTCCCCCACTCACTTCTGGGATTAGTCACTAGTGTGTGTGTTAAGAGCTTGCTCTGATGTTACTCCTTGATGCTTCTCAACAAAATGTGCATTATCAGCAAACTTGGATGGTGCCGTGTGGAAGTTTCTGGGGGCCTCCAGATAGGGGCTTGCTGTTACGAGTGGCCACAAGCACAGCAAGTAAATATACCAGGACAACATGCGATTGCTAAACAATGTGCTAATAATTTGAAAGTGATTGACCAAATCCACTCATGCGTAGTTAGCATGCCACTACATGTTTGTCCATCTGTTTCCACATGGAGTGGTGTAATTGTTGATAGATCTAAGAAGTCAGAAGGTTTGTCCATATTGATTCACATACAATTACAGATATGTGTGTGTTTGTGTAAAAAGGCATATTCTGTGGGGGCATGCTGTCCCTGTTTGCAAACACTCATGGGAGTAGTGTCGGGAGTACTATTTGTGGGAGATGCTTCGTTGTGGTTTCATCTTCACACTATCTAAAGTGTGGGGTTCGGTCGTTTCAATTTTATATCTGGTTGTACATTGTTGTATTCTCTTTTAAAATGGGGGTCCCCCCATACACCCCTTCAATTGGCCATGCCCACGCCCTGCTGCCTTAGCTCGCTCCGGCAGACACACACCCCCTACATATTTGTTGCTGCAGAGATCAAAATGTGACGCCCAAACTATCCACTTTCAAGATTGTGTGGATGAAATGTCTGCATGGTGCACACCATATCTCGCCACAGTTAGTGCCTATGGGTCATAGTAGAGGGGTGTTTTTTAAGCACCCCTTTTAGGCTCCATAATAATTCTATCAGTCTCTACACTTGTGTTGTTGAGTAGGATGGCGGCAGCGGGAAGCTGTAATTTAGGTGTTGCTTCAAGACTTACAGACGTTTTTTAGCACGTTAGTAGTCCAATGTCTAGTCCTCTTGTCTAGGGAGGATAGCTCAGGGGCAACGTGCTCACCTTGGAAGCAAGACCACATGGAGCAACACAGGTTTGATCCCTGGGTCTGTGCTTAGAATTCTCTGGTTATTAATCACGTTATAAATAACCTATCATATCATATCAATGTACCAGTATGCAACCCATTTGGGTTAAGTCCTACTGCCATTTTGTTTTGGGCCATGCCTTTGTGAGGACCACAGTGAAGGCCTAAATGGCTCTTGGACTAAGAAGGGCTCTTTTTGAGTCCACTTTGAACCACTCATTATGGTTTAGAGTGGATTAGGATGGTTTCCTGCCCCTGAAAGCCCAGCACACATCCTGCATGGGTGAACCCGATTGGCATTTATTTTCGGGACGGCATAATTTGTTAACCCCAAAACATTGTATGTCATTCTGGTGTGTGATTGGAGGGCTGACAGACAACACATGTTTCCAAAGCCATATGCAGGAGGCAGTAGCTACTGAGTGCAGGCAGCAGACAGTGTATCCCTATCAAAACACCCAAGAAGTCATCAAACCCGTCTCTCCTGTGCTCCACCCCACTGAAAATACGCTCTGTAAGCCTATGATCTAAGACCAGCAGCAATTGTCTGAGCACATTTTGAGCAACCTGGACAGCGTGCTCTTGCTTGCCGACTGCTTGCATCACTATGTATGTTGAACACCACCACAATCCTATCAGGTAGTTCCATCAGGATATTACTGCCACCAATATGGGGAATCAAATAACAAAACCTGATGCTGTTTTGTTCTCAGCCATGCATGTGGCCACCTGTCAGTGCACCACTTTCTCTTTCAGTGTTCCGCAAAACCTGCTGCATCTGAACACATCTGAATTTCCTCCACTCTTCAGGCTACCAAGCAGACAAACCTTTATAGGAACTCTCTGCACACAATCAAATCTCCCTGATTGTGTGCTTAACCTTGGCTGCAGATTGCATCTGTTGCCCGCTTATTGGAATGGCCTGATTCCTGCATAGCACCCAACGAGGGTTAATGACCTTGCAGAAGCCCCATGTACTGCTATTTTAATTTTGTGAAAAGTCTTTGACTAAAAAACAATAAATAAATAAAAAAAGAAAAGTCCCAAGGTGTCCCCTTTCCCACCCAGATTTTATGAGTCTCCTACGCCCCTGCTGGCCTGGCTTCAAAGGGTTGACCCTTGTATTATATGAAATACTGAGTGCTTTGTTCATTGTTGGCTCTTATCAGTCACCATAACAAATTAGGCATAGCTCCTTTCTGAGTACACCCTGCCATACGACTGATATGGCCACAATGATGATATTTTGGACAGAGAGGCAGAGGTTAAATGCAACCGCTGTCATCAGTGACTTTGGGTCACAGCAGCTCTCAAAGATGCACATCTGATCTTTGAACCTGCCCTGTGACACTGGATAGCACATGCTGCAGTTGTCAGAAGACTGATGCAACAATGCACACGTGTGCACTATGCTTTTGGCAGAGAGCTTTATTAAAAGGGTGTTTGATCAGCAAACCACCCTTTCAGCGATAGAATACCTGCATCATTTTATTTATAAAAAAAGATCAGAAATGCTCAGGCTAACTCACCAGATGGCAATCCTTCACGAGTACCCAGAAATGTGCTTTCTGAGAGCTAAGCAAGGCTTTCACCATTGCTTGCAAAGCAGCAGTATGAAAGAAACAAGGAATGACATGTTCACTGCTCTTTCATACAGACAAAGGCAGGTTGGACTCTTTAATCCACTTTTCAGAAAGCCTTAATACAATATTAAACTTTGAAATCAATCGCCAGACTCAGCTATGACCTGGGTGGCTTGCATACAGTCACTGCTTATAACCATGGATGTGAAATCTTCCACTAGTATTTCCATTTCCAGAGACAATAGCCGTGCCTGATCAAAATCGAGCACATTGATGATGCCAGTTAAGGAATCTTGTTTTGTGGAATGTGCATGACCTCAGACTACAGATGGAAATAGCAGCTTCTGTCCTCCACCATGAAACACGTGTGACCAATTCATTAGGCAAATTGCTGGAAAAGAACAGAATTTCAGCGGTGTAAACCCTCCTGTGAAATTCGTAAAACATCAATGATGCAGCTGTGCTTTAGGAGTATCAATCAATTAAAATAAAGTGTTTGCAAACTTTACATCAACACTCAATAAATATCAGGTTTCACCAAGTGAAGGGGTACCCGTCATTCCTGAGAAGTTGCTAAACATTCAGAGATTGCTTTGTATTGTTCTTATCATGTATATCATTTTTTTTATTTCTCGTTTATTCTTATTTTTCTGAGACCTTTGTCAGATAATATTTTAATTGGCCTGAATTAACTACATGCGATTTCTTTGTATGGCTCTCTCTAGTGCACTGAGACCTTGGGGCTTCACTGCAATAAAGGCTTAATATAAAAAACAAATAATAATAGTTTTAGTTTTTGCCTTAAAGTTCCCAGGTGAGCAATCTATGGTGTGTTGGCACTAAATGCACTGATGTGTGTATTTCAGAGATGACTTGGACAACACAATTGTCTGTTGTGGTGCTCCTTTCACACCCATGGAATACTCTGGAATACTCTGAGATCCTCCTGCTTCACCTCACTGTTGTTATCATAAATTACGGCTCACACACAGACACAAGTCTATGACTGGCACAAAAACTTCTCCATGCACTATGTTATTTCAACTGTGCCCTTTACCACACACCTTTTTATGAGCTGGTGCTAGTGGTGTTAGTCCAGTGACGTGCATACCCTGCCCGTAATTGCCCTTTGCAGTTGGGAGCTATTGCTGGCCACATAAGCACCCTGCAGCAGGCATTAATACACAAACCGTGCCACCTCGAGACCAGGAATGACTG
Organism: Ambystoma mexicanum; assembly: GCF_040938575.1. NCBI lineage: Eukaryota > Metazoa > Chordata > Amphibia > Caudata > Ambystomatidae > Ambystoma > Ambystoma mexicanum. The sequence continues at coordinate 925,073,586 of NC_090928.1, forward strand.
TAAAATGTGAAGTCTTTCGTTGGGAGACATTGAAGATGACAGAGGACAGAAATGGTGGAATTAAACTCGAGTGATCAACCTTACTGCTGCATTGTGATCCACCTGATGGGGTAGAACACATTGGGGGTCATTACGACCCAGGCGTTAACCAATGGTGTCATTAGCGACATGGTTGACGCCGGAATCCGCCATGGTGAATGGCGGAATTACCACCCCATTCCGAGGTTGGAGGGGTGGTAATTCCTCATTCCCCATTGGCCCTTCCCCATTCCCATTTTTGCCCCATAGGGCTCAATGGGAATGAGGAAGGCGGTAATTACGGTACCGCAAATTGCGGTACCGTAATTACCTCCAAGGTCCCTTTGCGGGTCCCTTCCTTAACGGCTGATGAAACCAGCCTTTATGGTCGGGACCCACAAAGGGTCCTCGTTATTGGGTGGTAAGGGATTACCAGCACCAGTGCCCTTACCGGTACCGGTAATCCCTTACCACCTCGGTCGTAATGAGGCCCATTGTTTGGAAGACTATTAAAGGCTCCCTGATCAGTGCAAGGTACTGCTAGCGCGTGTACTTTTCAATAGAAAGTTAGGCTTGAGTTTCTTCGGCAAGTGAAGTTAAGTTACAAGCATTCTTCACGGTTTGTAGGGAGTGTTTCAGTTTAGGTTAACCAAATGCTTCAGTGGTCATCAAATCTAGAAGACTCTTTTCGGGCAGCTCTTTATCCCACTGCTGAAAATACTCCTTTGACTGCAATGACACCCTTAGACTGGTATTAGGAGAAGATGTGGCACAAAAACAGATGCGGCACACAGCCAGATGCAAAATTGTCTTCGCACCATAAAGTGATGTCCGAAAACACTCTTAGGTATAGTAGGACAATGGTGTCCTGATCTGGCCTAAACAGCTACACTTGAGTCTGAAAACCTCTGGCCCCCAAATATTTAGTCCACTCTATAAGAATGCAGATGAAGTCATCTATACGACTTTTAGATGAGTGAGTCTTTTCTTTGAGCCAGATAGGGCCGTTAACTTTCTTTCCACAGCCAACGTTGCACTTTAAATGGCCCTTAATGTATCAGAAGTGTTAATGCATTTTTGACAAGGGTACCTTGCGCTGCTGGGCATCATATTTATATAGTCATCAGCATCCCTATTGACAAATGCAATTATTTCAATCCAATCAAAAAATGTAACAACATGTATTAAACAAAGCCAGCATGGATTTGTCATTGTCACTCCTACACAGGGCCCTGGGTAATTTTACAACACTTCATACATGTAATTACCAACATAAAACAATTGCCTGACGAGATGATATATTTAAAATGATAAATGTGTAAATTAAATTTGAATTCACCTTTAACTAGAGGATTGTAAGTTTTTGTCATAAAGGATATACAACCACCCACCACTGCCTCCTTAAAAGGTGAGAAAGAGGGGCGTGGTCTGGCGCCGTGGACGATGGCCACCTAGAACTGCCGCTCCGACTCACCACACTATAATAACAATATTTCATTAATTTACCGGTTTGTCTTCTTATCCTGTTTCTGCTCTGAAGGTGTAGTCACTATCGGACTGCTTCATTCTGCAATCGCGACTTTAATCCATTTCACCGCGGGCTGGTGCACAGCTCTTTTCCATTTGAGCGCCTGCTGCTCCCGGCTGTGGCCATACCATGTAAGAAGACGCCCAGCGTTCTGTCGACTTCTCGGCTCCCCTTCTACAACAGCGCCACCACCAGTGCACTTCATTTGCTGGGTGCTGCTTTTCACTAATGACTTCAAGTTAAGTTCCTATTACGGAATTCATATATTTGACTTTGCATTGTTTACCTCACAAGTTTTTTATTGAACGCATGAACCTTGTCGCCCTTACTGTAGTGCAATAGCTGCATTGCAGTATGAATAAGGGGAAGAAAGGTGCCATTTGAAGATAAGATAATATCCCCCTCTAAAAAATGATCACACAGAAGGAAGTTTATTTAAATAAAAGGGAGAGGGGAAAAAGAGAAAAAGGAAAATAAGGAGAGAAGATAAATGGAAAACAGTGTGAAGGGATCATTTTAGTTAAAGAAAAGTCCTATACAAATATAAGACATCTGAACAACTTATAGACATTTGAGTTCATATTCTATATATTCTCTTTGAATGACCCCAGTAAGTGCATGTCCCAAACCTTCCACTACTCTCTGGAGTCAACGTCTGCTCATTGCGCAGCCTTTGCGACTATCCTCTAAATCATTCAGTACACTGCTAATTTCTGGACCTACGGCTTGGCTTAGCATAAACTGCACCTCCATATCCGTTGTTTTTATCCTTTCTATCTCTTATCCTGGTGCCTCCGGTCACAATGGCAACTGGGAAAAACAACCAAAAAACAACACCTGTCACTAAAGACACCAACCTTTTGTCAACAAACCTGAAAAGGTCAAAAAGCGATTTGCCACCTCGGTTTAGCGGATTCAGCCATTGAAACCGTTTTGCAAGAAATTAGAACTCTAAAACCCTTTATTGAGACCACTAACCAAAAATTTCAACAACTGGAGGATAGATGGAAGGGCTTTGTAGACAGAATGGAGGAGGTGGAAGGAAGGGTTGGTCTCGTGGAGGATGTTTCTCCCAGGTGGAGCAGCTTGAAAAAACTATTAAAATCCTCCAGACACATAATGAGGATGTAGAAAATCGAAGCAGATGCAATCATCTATGCATTTCATGCCTGCAAGTAGGCCGTGAAGGCTCAGACCCCATTGCATTTATACAGAAATGACTTCTTGCTATACTACATCTAACTATGGAAACTTCATTCAACATAGAGCAATCTCATTGTATTGGTCCTTTAAGAAACTCTGCATCCCCTCGCCCTCCTCCTCGAGTTCTTATATTCTACTTGCGTGAATATACTCAGCTCCAGCTAATTATCTCAACATTCAAGGAGAAAAATTCTCTCATTTGGCATAGAAACAAATTGCATATCTCACAGGACGTGGCAAGGAGTACAGCTCTACATAGAAAATAATTTGTATCCTTCCGCCCTGCATTAAAGCAACTTAATATAAGATACGGTTTATATCACCCATGCTCCTTCAAAGTTACTCACGAGGATCGTACTGCCATGTTTGATGACCCTGCTGACCTGAAAGCATTTATTAGTTCCATCAAGACTGAAGATATGACTACTTCATCACTGGCTACTGCTGCTAACTTTTCCGGATCTTGAGATTTTTGGTACCTCGCCCATCTTGGGCTTCATTCAATATCGTTACTAACGTGACATTATAACATTGGTGAGTCGGGCACTGTTGTGGCGTCGCTCTCCTGCTGTGAGTCATCTTTTTTTCCTTTCGACAGCTCGGTTGGTGTCACCTAGTCCTTTTTTTGCCTCATTTTTCCCTTTTTTCCACTTTCCAGGTCTGTTCCCCTTTTTGTACCCAATGTCATATATGCTTCTATATTCTTTTTGCTGAGGTTTTTTACTCACCTTTTGGCTTCAAATTGGTAATCCACGATCATACTTCCCCTCCCTATCCCCTCATCCTTTTGTGTTTTCCACTTGTGTCTAATCCTTGTCAAAGGAGGTTCCAATCATATCATTACTTGACTGTTTCATATTGTTCTGGCATGTCTTATTTCATACTGGTTTACTTGCATGTTTTGCTCTCATTACAGGCTTATACCCTAATCCTACTATCACCTAATTTTTCTGATGGTATTTAAATGTGTAACATGGAACATTAAAGGTTTCAACAACCCAATAAAGAGGTGTAAGATTTTATCCCATCTCAACAAATTCAAGCCATCACTTGCATGCATACAAGACCACATCTTTCTAATGTTGAGGCGATGAAGCTCAAATCCCTCTGGGTCAAAGAGGTCATTGCAAGCCCTGGGATGGGCAAGAACAATTATGTTGATATACTTCTAAGCAAGAAGATATCTTTCAAGATTTTGGGCCAAGATGCTGACACCAACGGGTGCTGGGTATGGGTCAAGCTTTTGATTGGGTCTGTTCATGTTTCCATTCTGAACATTGATGGTCGTACCCTACCTGACTCCTAGATCGGAAATCTAATTGTGTGTTCAAAACATTGAAGACCCATAAATCCTTCATAGGTTGTCTTGCTGAGGCGGACCTAGTTGACTCATGGAGGTTCTCCCATCCTACACAGTTAGACTATACATTTCACTCAGCTCCACACAACACACTCTCCCACCTGGATTACATATTTTATTCCAAATCTCCCACGGGCACTATTATTGACTCTTCGATCTCTAATATTGTTATTTCTGACCATGCCCCTGTGAGCACTACCTTCAATTTTGACGACATCAAAAGGCCATCGTACAGATGTAGATTCAATAATTATTTGTTGCAAGACCAGTAGTTTATTGTTCAATTCAATTGTTCCTACAACAATTCTTTTCTGAAAACCATGATAATGACACTTCAGTAGTGAACAATTGGGACGCTTTCAAGGCTGCACTTAGGGGCCATATCATGGCTTATTGGGGTAGAAAAAAGAGGTTACGTAGAAAGAACCTGATGATCTTTATATCCACTTGACTAAAGCTGAAAAACATTATCAGGACTCCAACGCAATGAACCTTCATCTGGTCATGGATTCAGGCTTCCAAATTAACTATGAGCTCACTGAATTAGCTGCTGGAACTATTTTGAAATATAAGACCAAGATTTGACCAAACATCCAACAAAGCCGGCAAGTCACTTGCCCCTTGTCTTTAAACCAGGAAATAAAGAACATGGGCCTGTGGGACATTTTTACCCATGCATACAAGCCCTACCATAAAACTGTGCAGTACTGGCATGGAAAACATCATAATGGCCAGAACTCCCCAAAGAGTGCACAGGGAAAACATGAAGAATAGGCTGCCACCCATTTTTGCCTATGTTGTGAGCACAGGAGGGCACTGCCTAAAACCACCATTGGGCTACACACACAGTAGCCTGAAACCATTGGGAATGGCAATGCTGATTGCCAAAAAAGCAACTCAGAACTGTGGGGAATTCATTTTCTTAATCCCAAAAATGGTTGCATTACCAGTACTCACCACTATCAGAAAGCCGGCGTTTTAAAACCACCAGACTTTTGTGTAAAACTGCACAAATGAAACAAAACCAGACCAAGGAAAGACTTGCTAAGAGGTGGAAGAATGTAAAACCATATTCTGAAATGACTTGAAGGAAGTAATTATTTAATGTATAGGTACAAATTGTCAGTTTGATTTGAATGTAGAAAACTGGGAACAAAAAGTGACATTTAGCTGAAACCTGGCTTAATGAAACTGAATTCTGCCTGACAACTACCCCCGACAGGAGAAACCTGTTCAGCCACTCTTCCCAGGCCTAGCTGCATCCTTCTGCCCCTTGCCAAAAGGAGTTGTCACCTCTCTAATTAGATTAGGGGTGGAGCACCTGGGAACTGGAAGGAACAGAACAATGCAACTCCCTTGACTCAGGCAAATGTTATATTGGGGGTGTCGTAAAGTGGCTTCCTCTTAGGGGAAACTGGGAGGGGCACTGCCTATGCTAGCAGCTGAGCTTGGGAGAAGTGGATAAACCAGTTATTCCACCCTGTGATGTGGGAAGCCACACCCCTTTTTGACCAGGGCATCATTTTAAAAAGATAGATAACTCATAGGTCGGACTTGTCAGAATTATATAAGTAATATCATTATTTTTGTGATTTTTCTGTGAACATTTTGAGAGGCGTTAGGACCCTGTGGTGTATTCTGGGGGGTTGCTAGCGGAAAATAGGGTCTCACTCCAAATGTCTGCATGTTAAAAATCTGACACTTCATCAATTAATGTCCATACTCCTTGCGCACATGTGTGTAATTTTGGGTAAATGTCCGATATTGCAAAACCAGTTAAAAAGCGCAAAATGTTGTCATTTTTGAATGCAAGACCCCAGGAAGATCAGAGGCGGACAAGCATGGACCATAAGGAATATATAATGTGCACATGTAATTTCAACAAATTGTATATCTGGAAAAGATGTATTTGAATCAAATATAGATTTGTGGGCAAACTGACCAGGGGAGGATCCTCTGACCCATAAACAGACCTCATCATGATGACAATACATTTCCTTCCCCCAATCATGGGAGAGGGGAGAATTGGGCCAATGACAAGTAGAGAGGGGCAGGATTAGCTAGGCCCAGGCACACACCCATTTTCAAAACACATAAAAAGAGACTGCTGGGACAGGTAGAGACAGTCAATTCCATTTGCTGCGGAGCATGCTGACCGACGACTTCACATCCAGAGATCCAATACTTAGACTTCCAAGCTAGACAGAGACTACAGAACTTTGAACCAAGAAGGCCCACTCAAGCAAAAGTATTTGTCAGCAGGCCTCAAAATCATTTGCAAACTATTCCACAGCCGGGCGAGCTGTCTGAATTCTTTTGCCAAGAACTCTTGCCAGTACCCAGAAAGCAGTGTTACATCCAGAATCCACTTGATCCGGACCGGAAAGCAGAGCAGTATCCAGAACCAGAGGCCGCTGAATCCAGAGAGGCTAGACCAGCAGAGCAGAGCTGACCCAGATCGCTGTGAGCAGAACCGGTGCCTGATTGACCCGCCGAGCAGACAGAACCGCAGCTGGACGTGTTGACCAGATCCGTGACAAGGCCTAGTTCAAATTTATATTGTGAGTACCTAGCAGAACTGTGCAGAACCAATCTCTTAGTTAAAATAATCTAACCCATAACTATTTTAACCTAAGTAGAACTGCCTCCTAGAAATCGTGTCATCTGTCATTTTTTAAGCTGCACAACTGTCACCTGTCAATTCTGCAGCTGCAAGCTGTCACCTGTCATTTTGAGTTTACTTTAAATCTGAAAAATTACCTTTATTTAATCGTCCATATCTCTGCAACCGTTTGGGCTAGGAACAAGATTTAACTTTCCTTATACTTTTGCCGTAATCGCGATTCACGCACTCGCAAATTTTGCCACGATTTGCGATTTGGCCTGATTTCTTTACCTGTAAAAAGATAGCAGCTTTTTGCTTTCCTGTGCTAAAATTCGCTTGTCTCTTAATAACCATCCCTGAATCATTGCTAAAGTGAGCCTGAGCTCATCCCAAGTATCTCTCACTCACCCTGAACCTCCTAAAGGGAATTAAAAGCATTTTCAGCATATTTTTCATCCATTGCCATCACATTTAAAAAGCATTTTGGGCCTGTGTTTCAAACTCCTACCTGTTTCCTCTAAGCTTGCTGGGGGGGGAACTGAATTTCGTATTGTATTTGATTGCATTCCTGAGAACTGTGTGCTCCTCTTTCCATCTCCTTCCATTTCTTACATTGCATAGGGGAGGGGGGTGAATTGCCAGAGAAAAAGTGATTATCTTATCTTTTGCTAAAATCATATCAAGTATTTCTGTACTGCATTTTATTCCTCATTGCTTTTCCCTTGAAATCATAAAAGTATTTTTGCTACTTTATCCATCCTATACTAACTCCTCAGAAGTGTGCTAGAGCCAGATTACCCATTGTTGATCAACATCATATGTCTAAGTGTACTATCAGATATTAATTTATTATAAAGTGTGATATATATATATATTGTTTAAAATCTCAAATAAACCTTTTAATTTGCAAAACAAACCTACTTCTTGGCTCAGTGGGGTCAGGGGGATTCTAAGAGGGGGGTGTTATACAAGGGTGGTCATCCAGAGTACTGAACTAGACATAAAAATACATTAATAAGGGTTTTCCTCAGCATCCCAGACTAGGCATTGACTTGGCTGTAGTGTTGATTGAATATCGCTTACAAAAGTGGGGGCTCGTCCGGGATATTCTGGGTTAGATTTACCATTTGTGCAGATTAATCCAGTGTGCCAACTGACCAGATACACATATCCGGTTAGATCACCACGCTGTTTTACACTGAAAGCACCCCTCAAAGGAACGCTCTAAGGAAACGGTCTGTTTTGCAAAATAAAATACAAACTTCTGTAAGTCAGGAAGGAACTCAAATTCCAGAATGACGACCTTGGTAGATATGAAAATAGCCAGAGAGCACTTCTTACATAAGCTATTTGTGAGAGGTGAGTGGACTCATCAGGACCAAACGGTCTGACTGCAGGCAATTGCGCAACAGGTCACTGAAACAGGGTCAGATAAATGGAGAGATCAGGGTCCATTACATGTGGCCCTGAGTGAATTATACATGGCTCCTAAAGTTAAAGATGAACACTACAAGATGGTTAGGATAGCGGCATATTTGTATCTATATATGGGAGCCATGCAGGACAAATGTGCTGAAGGCAAAGATCTGGCAAGTAGGCAACAGCTGGCGTTAGAAAAGGCCCAATCTGACCTGGTCTCTTCTGAGCAGAGGCTGCACAGGAGCCAGGAGTCAGAAAATGATAGTAGGCAGTATATCATTAAAATAAAAGAGGACATGGATAGACTGCAACAGGAGAAGGCTGACCAGGATACCAGATTTCTGGCCTTGCAGAAGGAGTACCAAGAAGGTTTGGACTCCCTTCTACAGAGCCAGAAAAAGCTGGAGCAACAACTGGACTTCAACAGGGCATGCACAGAGCAGGTAATTCCTGCAAATTCGATTAGACAGAGAGAAAGAGGAAAGCAATAAATTGATTCTGAAAGACCTGGATACCCAGGCAGAGTTTGATCAGGAGCGCCAGAAAGCTGGTGCTTTCCAAAGGCAAAGGGGCGACCTGGCGGCACAGATGCAGGCTCTTAGTCAGGAAAGGGATGCCTTAGGCCAGGAAGTCTGCCACTTAAAAAGGAAAATGGAAGAAAATCACCTGGCTCTCCAGGGACTGGGTGACCTCCAAAAAGAACACCAGAACTTGTTAGAGCACACCAGGAGGGTGGAGGATGCTCTGGCAAGAAAGGAGCAGGCCAATAGTGACACAGCTCAGGAGGTAACCCTCCTGCAGCAGAGACTGGCCCAGTACTCCAGGACCAATCAGGAGGCACAGAGAGAAAATGAGGCTCTCTGTCAGCACAATGATAGGCTCCAGCAACAGGTAGCGATACAGGAGAGACTGATAGAGTCTAGTAAGGCCTTAACTGAGGAACTGAAAGCGCAGGCTCTTGCATTGCAACAGGAAGCAGGGTGGATAGAGATGAGGTTCGCTGGGAAAGAGAAACTCCTGAGCATAACCTCAGGAGCCCTAGTACCAGAGGCCTTCATCTCTCCCAGTCCCTGGACTCTGCCACCCCCATGTCCCCTCGCGCATATGAGCCCAGGGCCACGGGGATGGCAGATTACTCTGCAGCTAGAAGTATGGGGCTCATAGGCCAGTACCTCCCAGGAATGGATGGGCGGGTATCCGGGTATGGGCACCCAAGCACAGTGCAATTAAGTGGGGAACCCCAGGAGAGTAGGTCAGTGGGGGGATACCCAGCAAATCCTGGTAGCAAGGAGGGATCTGAAGACTCCTCTGAGTGTCATAGGACACAGGAGACCAGGTCCCCACATTCTGCCAGCCATTCCCAGGCTCGCAGAATCCGGGAAAACCTGGAAGATCAGAAGGGCACCTCTGGGAGCAGTGCTTCTGAGTCAGAGGATGAATGGACCAGGATTACCCGAACCAAAAAGGCCAATAAGGCAAAAAGGGCCTTGCTTAAGGACCCATTGAAACAAATAAAGGCAATCAGGAGTGTCATCACTCCTTATCATAAGAACGCCAAGTATTCCGTTTGGGAACACTTGGAGCTCTATGAGCAAATGATGGAGACTTTCCATTTGAAGGACAGCAGTAGCTGCATCCAGTACGTCAAATGGACATTCTCCCCAGAATACTCCAGTTTCTTTGCGGGGCTGGAGGACCAAAATCATTTAAGATGGTCCACCTTTCAGGCGGCCATCTTGAAACATTTTTCTGTTCACAGAAATCCTCAAGAGGCTCGCAAGGCAGCCTACAATTTGCAATGTGGGGAGGATCAGGCCCCACAAGAGTTTGTGCAAGAATTAAAACATGCTTTTGCGCAGACCACCAGAAGGGTGCGCACGGATAGCACAGAATTTATCAATACGTTTTTCCATGCCTTACCCAAATACATAATGACCCAGCTCGTGAGAGATTTTCATGAGAAAAGATCTTTAGACTGGGTCATTGAACAGGCTACCCGGATCTATGAGGTGCAGAAGCCTATCGAAAATAAAAATAACGCGCCGAAAAACCCCAAAACCAACAGCACCCCTGCTGCTGCCAAGGTGGCAGAGGTAAAGGTTGCCCCCGTTTTAGATTTGGAGATGGGGGGGCCTAAAAACCTGCCTGCACCAAATAATTCACAGCCCAGAAGGCCCTCGGGCCAGTCACAGACAGGGAGTCGAGGAGGTAGCCCCACAAATGGGGTCCCCCGCTCCCCTGACTATGTAAGTCCCCGCTACAAGGGAAACCGGCCAATCCTGGGTTATGTGTGGACTCCTCCAGCCCAAGGGGGGGGATCCAGCCAAGCACCTAACCCAGGGAACTTCCCTCCCAACTTCCCACAGGAGGGCAGAAATTCTCCAAATCCTGGGCAGAACTTTTTCCCCAGGTATCCACCCAATTTCCAGCCCAAAATCATCCATCCTTCTTTCCCCAATTCTCTGAGCCCAGACAACCTAATCCGGAAGAGGGGAGGCCAAGGGTGGAGGGGTACCAAAATCTTCCCAACCAGGGGTACTACCAGAGAAGGGATAGCTACCCTTCCCGGGATCAGCCCAGGGGAGAAAATAGAGCCCCGTATCAGCCTGAGCGGGTTTCACAACTTGAGCGCCAGGTCCAAAATATGGCATGAGATCTGGGTCACATACTGAGGGCTCAACAGAACCCTCAGATGAGCATGCCATGACAGAATGCCCCAAACTCTGGACCTGGTGCTCCAGAACAATGACGGGGGCAGCACCCCGATAACCCACCGGTTCCCAGGGAGGAGGCACAAGGGGAAGGGGGGTGTAAAGCCTTGGAGGAAGCTTCCTTCCCAACTTGTAAACAGTCCCTGGAAAACCAGGAACCGGAAACAATATCTCCTGCCCCTGAAAGCCTGCCTCCCAAGGAGCAGAGGGGGGGTAGGAGAAACAAAGGACCCAAACAGGCCCAGTTTTTGGAGGAGGTACAGATCTTCCAATTTGAGGGAGAGGGATCCTTTCGAGATGGGGGAACTCCCCCCAAAGAAAAATGGGTCCCAAGGGATTCCAACCCAGACTGGGAAGATATGGAGACTGAGCTACCGCCGCCCATCATCTCATCCCAGAACCCACCATACCGAAATCCCCTGGTTCAAACCCATCCTGGTGACTGCCTCCAGAAAGGGCGGGGTGGCCCAGAACCGGAACCAGGGGAACCCACAAGGGCTCTGATCTCCAGTTGCCAACTTTTTCTTTCAGATTCCCAAGGCTCTCCACAGAATTCTGCCCAAATCTCGTCGCTAGCAATGTCCAAAACCAGAAGGTTAGCCCACCAGTTGTCCGAAAATGTGCATTATCTGTGCCCCCTTGAGGAGAAGGAGGGAAGATACTATGCCCCGGTACAAGTACAGGGGCAGGGTACAATTTTGGCACTGGTGGACACTGGATCCCAAGCTACCCTTCTGTCCAAAAGGGCCTTTGAGGAACTAAATGCAGGAAGGGGGGAGAATTACCGAATTCCTCTCACCTCTCTTCCTGGACAACTGCAGAACTTTGACGGGAAGGAAATTCCCGTTGAGGGGAATGCAGACTTTGACACTAAAATTGGGTGACACAAGGTGAAACACCTGGTCATAGTAGTGACTCCAGAGGGCACCCCTTGTTTACTAGGGAATGACCTCCTGAGAAGGTTGTCACCCCTAATAGATTGTGTAAACAAGGTCCTCTGGACCCAGACTAGCCGACCATTAAAATTAAAACAGAGTGTCAACCATGTTAGTTTAAACGGCACCTGCCACATGGTTGAACAAAAATCTGACCAAGTATAATTTCACTTCCAGAACAACCAAACTCCAGACGTGACAGTAATAGCAGTAGGACAACAGACTGGTGATGGGGGGTCCTCTCTATTTCTGAAAATCAACCTTCCTTCCAGTTTAAGGTGGTATTCCACACTGGAAGGAAACACTCTGAAATTCTTTACCAATCCACAATCAGACACTCCCACACCTACAGTCCAGAAAGATGTGAAATCAGCTCAGAGCCTGGCTGATATTCAGCAAATTGGAGATCAGTTGTTCATCCCTGTTCAGTTAAATGATGGGAAGGACTCTGTTCTCGCTCGAGTGTGTGTGAACAACGGTAAGAGCTTCATCAGCGAAGCTATGTTCCGCCAACTCCCAAAAGATCCGCCATTCCCACATTCAAACTGATAGACAAATGGGAAATGGACCTGGAAGCACCTAATTCCAAACATCTCCTGCCAAGCAGGTGTATGCTCAAAATCTCCATTGGCAACAAGAGCATAGTCCATAATTGTTGGGTCGTGCGATATGTCACTGCCACCTTTTACTTAGGCAGTGACATTGTCAATCGCTTTGCCATTAGTTTGGACCTAATAAACTTCAAAGCTTGGTCCCGATTAGCGGATAATCCCATGGGCTTTGATGATCCAGAAAAAGCATTTAGGTCAGCTCAATTTCTACCTTATGCAGTTGAAATTCAGATCAAAGAGGAAGTCACCATCCCAGAAAGGACCCGACAATTCTCCCTGGAAGTGAAAGTTAAAAGAGGACAAAAATTGAAAAACCCTGATGCTTACATTCATCTAAATGCTTCTCTCCAACAGCAAGGGTTAGGGGTAAACCCAACACCATTAGTCAACATAGAACATGACACCATTCCAATAGAGGTGGATAACAGCGACTTAAAGAGTATTACTCTAGCCGCAGGCACCATTATTGGAATGGCGGTTGATGACCGACATTTTTCCATTGATCTAGGAAATGAACTGTTAGGACCAATCCCCAAGGACTGTTTTGACAGTGACAGTGATGACAACACAACACCAGACAGGATTTTCACCCGGCATGGGGGGAACTTCCTGGTGTACACTTCTTGCCCTTATGGTAAGGAAGATGTGACTTCTGACTTCAGGAGGGATGAGGTGATTTTCCAGGTCCATGAGGGCTTCCTTTCCCACCTGAAGCCTCCAGTCCAAATCAGCACTCTGAGCAGAGACTTCTCCACCTAGCTGGAGGAGGCCGCTGAGATTGCCAAACCGAAAGTCTTTCCAGGCTTCAGGCAGATGGTGGAAGAGAGAGTCAACCTAGCTGATGCCTGTGTGACTCTGGAACAGAAGCAAAAGTTAAAACAAGTTTTCTCGGATTTCCAAGATCTCTTTGCGGTAGACTCATATGACTGTGGTCGCACCGACATCCACACCACAACAATTCCCACGGACCCTGGAATGACTCCAGTGTTTGTGAAGCAATATCGCTTGCCTCTCGCATCCATGGAGTCCCTTACTGAAATAATTAAGAGCCTTGAGTCCCGGGGAATAATCCGTCCAGTCCACAGCACTTTCAATAATCCGGTGCTGGGAATATTGATGCCAAACGGCCAGTGGAGACTCTGCGCCGACCTTAGAAGCTCAACAAACGGGTCCATACTTCCCGATGGCCTCTGCCCTACATTGACCAAGGGCTGGCCCAGATTCAGGGCTCACAGGTATTCACAGCAATAGACCTGACCAATGGATACTGGACCGTGCCTGTCAGTAGGGAGGACCAATACAAACTGGCTTTTACCTTTGGGGGCCAGCAGTACACATGGACCCGGACTCCCTTCGGATACCTCAACTCCGACAATGAATTCAACATTTTCCTACATAAGGTCATGCCCGACCTGGGTGCGAGGGGTAACCTGGCTTATGTAGATGATGTCCTCATCAAAAGTTCATCTGTGGAGGAACACATAGCAGAGATCCGTTACGTTCTGACACAGTTGAGGGCCGCCGGAGCAAAACTTTCCTTTCAGAAAGCACAGTGGTGTAGAACCCGTGTTAATTTCTTGGGGCATGAGATTACTCCTCAGGGTCTCTGTCCCCAAGAAAAGAACGTGGAAGCACTCCAGAAACTGAAAGACCCCACAACTCTGCGGGAACTAAGGAGCCTCCTTGGACTGACTAATTACAGCAGAAAGTTCATTGAAGGCTACGCAGAGATCACTAGACCCCTGACTCATCTCTTGAAGGGGGTGGGGATCAAGTGGGAATGGGGTCCAGAACAATCCGAGGCGGTAAGACAACTCAAAAGAAGCCTCTCACAAGCGCCTTGCCTAGCTTACCCTGTCAGAAACAAGGAGTTTTTCCTGGAGACGGTGTTCTCTAATACGTGCTTGACGGCAGTATTATACCAAAAGCATGACAAGGTCAATAAAGTAATCTCCTATCTGTGGAGGAAAAATTCAACGATTGTGAGAAGGCACTCCTGGCAACGGTGTGGGCATTGAAGAATTACCGCCTGTTTATCCAGGGGGAACACATCATAGTGGAGACTCCACACCAGCCTCTGCAATATTTCCAAAGTGACAGAATCCGGGCCGGAAATGTGAGTAATTCTCGAATTACTTCCGGGATTCTGTCAATGCAAGGCTTTCCTGTGGAGGTCAGATATGGCCAAAACAAGAAGAGTCCCCTCGCGCAAGGTCTGGCTGACTTGCATGATTGTGCCAGAGAAAACTGTCTCGAGGACGAAAGTCTAAAAATCAAGGACAACATGGAGGCATACCTTAATTCCCCACACAAAGTCTTTGAAGAAGACAAGTGTGAGGGAATGCCCACTGTCTATGTGGATGGATGTTCTTACCATGTTGACAACGACGGGGAGAAAGAACTGGTGGCTGGGGTAGGGAATGCATGGGTGAAGGAGTTCCCAGAACCCTCTGCTGGATACAAAATTGGTCCCCGAAGTAGTCAGGTGGCAGAATTGATGGCTGTGCATCAGGCCATCCTCACTGCTGTCCAGCATAAACTGCACTAACTGGTCATAATCACAGATTCGGATTATGTATGGAACGGGTTCGTGGAGCACCTGGTCAACTGGAAAACCAGAGGCATGTTATGCGCTAATAACAAACCCCTGAAACATGGGAAGTTAATCCAAAATATTGATGATCTGGTCACATCGAATGGGATGACCATCTACTGGAAAAATATCAAGGGTCATTCCAAAGTAGAGGGACCAGACAAAACTGGAAATTACTTAGCTGATCAGCTGGCCAAAACCGGGGCCATCCAAGGGGATCTAATAGAAATAGAGTTCCTGTGGGGGAAATCCAGGTCACTGCTATCACTAGGTCCCAGACAAATGCTCACAATGATCTTTCAACTGCACAATGGTGTAAGGAGACCCCTGATGCTGATTTAATTACAACTCAGAAGGGGGATCAAATTATTGGTAAGTTTTACCAACACCTTGAGGACCCTGAGAACTTTCCCCTGACGGATACCGATTACATTTGGAAAGAGGACCTAAGAGTGTTGATGAAATGTCCAAAAATGTTCTGAATCCAAGATGGTTTGTTGGTAAGGAAATCCCAAGCTGGCCATGATCAGTGGGTGGTTCCTACCTCATTCCGAAGCCTGATGTTAAGTCACGCCCATGATGCGGCCACCGCCGGTCATAGGGGGTTTCACACAACACTGGAAATCTTAAGAGAGGTTGCATACTGGCCACACATGGGGCAGGACCTCGACCAATACTTGAAGGGGTGTCTTGTGTGTGCACAATTTCAGCCATCATCCCTCACACACCGTGCGCCTCTTCAAAAGAGGGGGATGACACTGCCATGGTCAGATTTGCAAATCGACTTTGTAGGCCCTGTGATTCGCTCGTCTAGAGGAAACAAGTACATGTTGACCGTTACATGCTTGTTTACCAAGTGGGTGGAATGTCTCCCGGCCCCAAATTGCAAGGCAGAAACAGCAGCTGCCCTGATGATTAACCACATCTTTTCCCGTTTTGGTCTACCTCAGAGGATTGAGTCAGACAGGGGTAGCCACTTCACCAGTGAAGTAATGACAAAGATGTGGGAGATACTGGGGGTCAAAAGGAAGTTACATATTGCTTACAGGCCAGCTTCTTCTGGAGCAGTGGAGAGATATAACCGAACCATTGTGAGCATCTTAAAAAAGTTTGTGGCAGATTCTGGGCCAAGTTGGGATATCCCATTACCTCTGGTCCTAATGGCCATTAGATCTACCCCTTCATCTGCAACCAAAATGTCACCATTTGAGTTGATGACTGGACGCAAAATGGTGTTTCCCCAGCATTTGCTCTACAGAACCCAAGAGCAAACGTTGATAAATGCCTCCACAACTCATGAGTATGTGGAGAATTTAAGGAAACACCTTCAACATGCTTTTGCCTATGCTCAGCGGAATCTAGAAAGATCAGCCGAGAGCATGAAGACCAACTATGATTTAAAAACTATCCGAAAGGAATATAAGGTGGGTGATCGGGTCTATCTATACAATTTCCAAAGGAACCAGGCCAAACAGCGAAAATTCTTGCCTACATGGAAGGGACCGTTTGAAATTATAGACAAGATCTCCCCTGTTGCCTATAAGATCTGCATCCCCAAAGGCAGTCTGGCGGAAGGGGAAGACAAGTGGGTACATATAAATCAGCTAAAGTGTTGCCATCCCAGGCACACTCTGCAACAACTGGAGGAATCCACTGGAATCCCAGAGGGGGCCGCTCCAGAGTAATTCCGTTCCAACCCTAAAATATTCCACATATAGCATATAAAATTCTGTGATCCTTGTATATATATACATATATGTTCTTGTCTCCTAATTTAAAAAATAAAATGTATATGTTCATATCTTAAGATGTATACAATGTACATGTTCGCCACACCATTAATAGTGGTGGAAAAATGTCTAGGAATGTGTATTGCCACTTTGCTTTATCATCCTAGGAGAGATGAAACCATGGAGACTGACCAAGGAGGACGACCGGGGACCGGGAGCAGAGACCCGAGGGGCCCAGCGTACCGCCCAATCCTCCCATCAGGACCAGCAAGGAGAACTGATTGATCGACTGGAGGGAGGAAAAGATGCTGAACTGTGCCATCCATGGAATTGGAAGAAGAGGAGGCGAACATCCCAGATCTTGTGAGTTCCATCAGCGAAAGGACAGAATGGCCATCGCAAGAGGGGGGGCTTGTGGGATGTTTTTACCCATGCATACAAGCCCTACCATAAAACTGTGCAGTACTGGCATGGAAAACATGCTGACCGACGACTTCACATACAGAGATCCAACACTTAGACTTCCAAGCTAAACAGAGACTACAGAACTTTGAACCAAGAAGGCCCACTGCAAGCAAAAGTATTTGTCAGCAGGCCTCAAAATCATTTGCAAACTATTCCACAGCCGGGCGAGCTGTCTGAATTATTTTGCCAAGAACTCTTGCCAGTACCCAGAAAGCAGTGTTACATCCAGAATCCACTTGATCCGGACCGGAAAGCAGAGCAGTATCCAGAACCTGAGGCCGCTGAATCCAGAGAGGCTAGACCAGCAGAGCAGAGCTGACCCAGATCGCTGTGAGCAGAACCGGTGCCTGATTGACCCGCCGAGCAGACAGAACAGCAGCCGGACGTGTTGACCAGATCCGTGACGAGGCCTAGTTCAAATTTATATTGTGAGTATCAAGTAGAACAGCCTCCTAGAAATCGTGTCATCTGTTATTTGTAAAGCTGCACAACTGTCACCTGTCAATTCTGCAGCTGCAAGCTGTCACCTGTCATTTTGAGTTTACTTTAAATCTGAAAAACTACCTTTATTTAATCGTCCATATCTCTGGAACCGTTTGGGCTAGGAACGAGATTTAACTTTCCTCTGAAAGCTTAGAATCTAAGCTTTCCAACAAGCCTAAAAATACATTTGCCGTAATTGCGATTCACACACTCGCGAATTTTGCCGCGATTTGCGATTTGGCCTGATTTCTTTACCTGTAAAAAGATAGCAGCTTTTTGCTTTCCTGTGCTAAAATTCGTTTGTCTCTTAATAACCATCCCTGAATCATTGCTAAAGTGAGCCTGAGCTCATCCCATGTATCTCTCACTCACCCTGAACCTCCTAAAGGGAATTAAAAGCATTTTCAGCATATTTTTCATCCATTGCCATCACATTTAAAAAGCATTTTGTGCCTGTGTTTCAAACTCCTACCTGTTTCCTCTAAGCTTGCTGGGGGGAACTGAATTTTGTATTGTATTTGATTGCATTCGTGAGAACTGTGTGCTCCTC
Source organism: Ambystoma mexicanum (assembly GCF_040938575.1). NCBI lineage: Eukaryota > Metazoa > Chordata > Amphibia > Caudata > Ambystomatidae > Ambystoma > Ambystoma mexicanum. Next base: position 925,091,797 of record NC_090928.1, read on the forward strand.
TTTCCATCTCCTTCCATTTCTTACATTGCATAGGGGAGGGGAGTGAATTGCCAGAGAAAAAGTGATTATCTTATCTTTTGCTAAAATCATATCAAGTATTTCTGTACTGCATTTTATTCCTCATTGCTTTTCCCTTGAAATCATAAAAGTATTTTTGCTACTTTATCCATATCCTATACTAACTCCTCAGAAGTGTGCTAGTGCCAGATTACCCATTGTTGATCAACATCATATGTCTACGTGTACTATCAGATATTAATTTATTATAAAGTGTGATATATATATATATATATATATATATATATATATATATATATATATATATATATATTGTTTAAAATCTCAAATAAACCTTTTAATTTGCAAAACAAACCTACTTCTTGGCTCAGTGGGGTCAGGGGGATTCTAGGAGGGGGGTTTTATACAAGGGTGGTCATCCAGAGTACTGAACTAGACATAAAAATACATTAATAAGGGTTTTCCTCAGCATCCTAGACTAGGCATTGACTTGGCTGTAGTGTTGATTGAATATCGCTTACAGGCCTCATTACAACTCTGGCGGTAGCTGTGCCCTTATTAAGGGCATGACTGCCGCCGGAGTTGCATTTTTTCCGGCACCCGCGAATGGGCAAGAACCGGGTCATGCCGTGCTTGGTGGACCCGGTAATTGGCCATTTCCGGGTCAAAGAATCAAGGGCCTCCCGATCCCCATTCTGCCCCATAGGGCTGAATGGGGATGGGGAGGTCGGATGCACCGGCACATCCAGAGTTGTGCCGGTTCATCCAATGTGCTCTGCTCACGGGTGCCATAACACCCACCAGGAAAAACCTGGTAGGTGAAATGGCACCCGCGGGCAGAGCACGTAGTATGGCGGTCCTGGAACTACGGTACCGGCATGCTTACCGGTACCATAGTTCCCGGACTGCCATGCTTGTAATGAGGCCCCATATATATCTCACATTAAAGATGCATCTGGCACCTCCCTTAATCACCCTGATTATATCTTAAACTGTTTTAAACAATTTTATTCAGACTTATACACTGCCGATACCACTGCCCCCTCTGAGAATATTGACACTTTTCTTAGCAATATCAATAGGTATTTGTATCCTCAAACTGATTTATCTCATTTAGAAGGTGATATTTTATTTCTAGAAATCACCTGTGCCATCAAGGGCTTGGGTAAAGGTAAGGCCCTGGGCCAGATGGTCTTTTTATCAAATTTTATGATAGTCTGGCCCATTCCCTTACCCCTAACCTCAAATTGTTATTCTCCCACTTTATCTCCCAGAAATCCTCCTCTGGCTCCTTCTCTGAGGCTCTTCTCATCTTATTCCCAAAAGCAGATAAATACCCCACTCTTCCAAGAAACTATTGACCAATCTCTCATTAATGTTGAAGGCAAAATCTTTGCTAAAACCCTTGCAAACAGAATTGAATCATCTCTTCCCGCTTGGATCAAATCTGACCAAGTGTAATATGTGAAGGGGCGAAACATCTTTGCAAATGCTAGATTATTACTTGATACCCTTCACGTTGTCTCCAAGGACAAATAAGATATACAAGCATATGCAGCTATTGCACTTGATGCGGAAAAAGCTTTCAACCGGGTCAATTGGGACCTTATGTTTCAATCCCTTCAATGGCATGGCTGCGGTGAACAGTTAATTTCCCTTGTTAAACTTCTCTATTCCTGTCGCAAGTCATCGATTAGTATTAATAGCCAATATTCATCCTTCTTTCCCTTACAAAGAGGCACTTGACAAGGCTGTCCCCTCTCCCCGATTCTGTACATTCTCCTTCTTGAACCCGTATTGGCGCTTATCAGGTCAGATAAAAACGTCCCCAGAATCCCTTGTGGAAAATCGACTATCAAACTTGCAGCGTATGCTGATGATATTTGCATCCTCATTAAAAATCCCAAACTTCACCTTGCTCATCTACTTAATTGAATTCATCAATTGGCCCTCGTGTCCGGCTACAAACTCAACAAAGATAAATCTGAGATCTTACCCCTCAACTATTTTTGTCTCAAATGCGATCTGGATGTTTTTGGTTTTAAATGTTGTCAGGATTCTATTAAAGATCTCAGCATTCGTTTTGCCCCTCAATATGTGATACTATCAAATTTAACATGCACATTTTATTAGATAGACTTAGAGAATTAATATCAATGTGGTTTCCCCTTTATCTCTCCTGGTGGGGTCTACTTGACACCATTAAGATGATGCTGTCCCCATTGTCTTATACTAATTTCCTGTGGGGTCCTGGTAAGTGCAAGAGGATTGTGGTTGCCAAGTTAAAAGCCCCGTATGACACGGGAGGGGTCCGGTTCCCAGACTTCAAATCTTACTACTCAGCATTTCTCCTCAAACATTCCCCCTATTGGTTTGCTCCCCCTGATTCCTCAGACATTTCTTCTTGGTGTTTGTTAGAAAAACATCTGGTATATCCATTTGATGTAGCTGACCTCATATATGTATTTAGCTACTCTTCTATGTCTCTTGCTGACCACATTAAGGCCTCTATCTCTGCCTTTATATCGTTTCTTTTCCCTCATTCTAAAACCTACTCCAAGTACCTCTCCCTGTAACTTTGGCATAATAAAAATATTACTATTAATAACAGAACTCTACATCGCAAATCCTGGTTAAATAAAGGTATCAGATTTATTCAGCAAATTGTTAACGGCCCCTCTATTCGCTCCGAACAACTGAAACATCTTTTCTCCATACCTGTCTCAGACTTCAACTTTTATGACAATTTGGTTAATTCATTCTTAGACGCACTGCATCATTTCTCGATTATCATCCTCTCACCTGATGCCTCTAGACTATTACAGCTCACCATGGTTTCCGATGTCAAGGCCTCAAAATTGTACAATGTTCAGACCTCTGAAATAGCTGTCTGGCCTGTACGCTTGCTGTGGGAAAATTACTTGGGTTGTGCTCTTGACAACCACACATGGTCTCTATTATATGCCAGGATCAGGGGCATATCAGCATCGGCCAACATAACACAGCATCTATTATTCTTCAGTCGCAGAGCACTTATTACTCCCTTGAAACTATCCAAATCCAAGAAAGATGATGATGATAAATGCTGGTCGTGCGGTGGTGCCGCAGCCTTTTATAAACACATTCTTTTTAACTGTCCATATGTATTTAAGTTCTGGCAAGATATTTGGAAATCCATCAAACCATTTTTACTGTTGATGTCCCACTTTCTTTTTTGAATATTGTTTTGGGGAGTCTGGCGGTCACTAACATTGAATTGAATGCATCTGCCAAGCTTTATGATCGTTTCATCGCCCTTGCTCTGAAGCTCATTACCACCAACAGGAAGGACTTGTGCATCCTATCCACCATGGGATGGTGGAATAACATCTGTCATGTCATGTACAAAGAATTGAATTATGTATGGCCACCTGCCTAGAGACTCTGCCTAAATATAATGCCAAATGGGCTGTTTTTATTCGTTATTTAGACTGTTTTAATGCATCGTCACATGGCTCCTGGGCACTTGCATTGGCTTTTCTTGCTTTCCTTTTGAGTAATGCCAGATTCCTTTTATTCATCAGATTTTCCCATTGTCATATATTTAAAAAGTCTCAAATATCATACTGCTATAGGTACCTCTTCCCTCCCCCTTTCCTTTCTTCTTGTGCCTGTACTTTGTCTGCCCCCCTGTAAGTCTGTATACATGATCTTCAACTCCATTGCATATCTCATTACTGTTTAACCTCCCTAAGCAGCTATTCTTGTGGCCCTACTCATTTCATTAGTCATCTAATTACTAGTTTTACGTTTCCATATTCATACTCCCCTGGATAATAGTGTGACTATGGTTTTTCTTCATGTATTTCTGCAATGTTATTAATATGTATTGTACTCACTTCTTATAATCTTAATAAAGATTATTAAACAGAAAACGGTGATAAAAACCACTTGAGTCTGTCACCTTCTTCTTGCATTTATCCCAAATGTGGGCAGGTGAGATTTTTTTTAAATTTTATATATTATAAAATGTAAGTGTGTGTGAATGAGTGAGTGTATCATGTATGGGTGCACGTGTGAATGAGTGAGTGAATGCTGTGCACAAATGAGTGAGTGAATGCTGTGTGAATGTGTGTGTGTATGTGTTTGGGCAGGGCCGGTACATGACTAGACTGGCATTTTGGCACAGCCAGTCTAGCTATTTCTTACTGTGGTATGGCATTTTTGACTGGGCATCAAGGATAAAGCTAAGATATTTGCTATTAGGTGTATAGACTGCCTACATTGTGCAGCCACTTTGGAAATATGTTCTTATTGTGGCATAGAATTTTTAAATGCAAAGCCGACAGGATATTATCTTACATGTGGATAGTGCCATATATTTGCAGAACCAAAATGAACATGTTTTTAATAGTATTTTTAATGGCATTATGTGCAAAGCAAACATGTGTATGTTCCTTTATGGGAATTATGGAGTATATGGGTGCGCCGTCAGTGTGAACATGTTTTTATACATGGATATATTGGGGGCAAATGTGTTGGCAAATGCTCCTGTGCACTGTTGGTGACTTGAACCTATTGCATGTTTGGATTGGAGTTACCCTACAAAACCAATTGCAAATTGCCTGGCTTTTTATCCAATGGTTCACAGAACGTGTGCTGTATAATGCACCATTTTAACCCATTATTCAAAAATCTCTCTCTTGCAACAGTGCACAGGAAGGCACTTTGCACATATATAGCTGGTCGGTCTGCCTGTGAGCAGAACAGTTAAATAAATATGGCCCTTTGTCTATGTTAATTGATTTCTATTCAATGAACGCTCACAATGTGAAACAAAGTGTCCCTGCGTCTTTCTGATGCTTTAAATAGAGCTGTGGGAAATCGGGTGTCCTCTACATACGCAACATGTGTTGCTACACTTCAGATGTGAGTATATTGTGCAAGTTTTAAAACGTGTACTTCACACTACTGCAGCGTTGATTCAAATAACGTATTCAGTTTGGGATTATAGGCTGTGCCAACACTCCAGCTGCTAGAGGCACAACTCATTATATGCAGCAAGGAAGGGAGAAAAGGGCATCCAAGATAACAAATGGTGCTTTGGCCGGATGCCTTCCTTATCCACTCCTAAACTGCTGAATTGTTAGAAGCATGAATCTTCCAGACTTGCACTTTTATTTAGTCTGGCTATTGGGTCAATCTCTTTGCAATGAGTGTCATATGTTTTGTTTTCTCTTCGCATGTTTTCATTGGGAATTACATGCTTTGTTAGGTGAGATGTATCATCCTTTTCTCTGCAATTATCTTCCCTCTTGCTGAGCAGCAATTTATCTGCAAGTTGCCTGGGTTTTGACCTAGTCCATGTTACTCATCAGTTGCTGAAGAAAAACATTGCTTGCATGTCTTTATAACGACACATTTTATGTAGAATGCACATATACCGAATCTTATATAATGAAAAACATAACACATTTTTATTGTTTTGGGAGTGTCCCCCCAAACACCTGTTTCCCACCCCTAAAAACCCACCCCGACCGTTTCCCAACTATATGTAATTATTTACCCCACCCAACACAAATTTTCTTTATGTATTTCATTATAAAAGGTTTGTTATATGTGTATGTCTACATAACATTTTCAGTATAAAGACTGTATACCAAAACATCCTGCAACTCAAGTAGAAATATCAGCTTTTCATGGGTAATATTCAACCACCTGGTTAACGAATACAATTTGATAATGTGTTTGCCTGATGTGTTTGTCTACAACTAAAGGCGTTCTCAGTGCTTTAAGTGGGGTAAGAAATTGAGGGGGGGCCCTCGTTTGGGGGCGTGGCTTTCATTGTGGGCGTGGCCTAAAAGTGCACAAATCATAGTAAGGTGCGCAAACAAATATATAAATGTATGTGAGCATTTATATGTTTGTATGCGTACTACTGTGGTGTGTGTACTTTTCAAGCCATATTTTATAAACATAGCAATGTTACATATTTCTATGTTTATAAAAGGTGGCTTGAAAAGTGCACAAACCATAGTAAGTTATGCACTTATGTTATGCACAAGTTATGTGCTTACCTTACTATGGTTTGTGTACGTTTCAAGCCACCTTTTATAAACATAGATATTTGTAACATGTTTCTATCTTTCTAAAAGATGGCTTGACACGTAAACAATTCAAGGCATCTTTTATAAAGCATTGATGACGGACAAAACAAACCGCAAGGTGGCTTTGTCCGTCGACAAAGCTTTATAAAAGATGCCTTGAATTGTGCACGTTTCAAGCCGTCTTTTATAAACATAGAAATATTTCTACCTTTATAAAAGATGGCTTGAAACGTACACAGTTCAAGGCATCTTTTATAAAGCTTTGCCGCTGGAGAAAGGCACCTCGGGCTCTGTGATCTATCTGCTCAGAGCACATAGATCACTGAGCCCGAGGCTTCTTTCACCCTCTGCGAACCCGCAGGCTCCGTGATTTAATCTGCATATTAGATCACGGAGCCCGCGGGGGTCAGTGACCTGGGGAGGGAAAACAAAGGGACAGTAACTTCCTCTGATGACCCTGATGAGGGGTCATCAGAGGGAGTTACACTAACTGACAGAAGTGCCGCCAGCCTCAGCGTCGCTGTGGCTGGCTGGCACTTCTGTCAGCTTGGCCGACATAATGACGGGCGCATCTCGCGTCGCGGCTGCCGTTCACTGGCCGTTCTGTTGGTGTTATCATTCCGCTAACACAGGTTAAATTCGAAAAAGGAGGTTCCACTCTAAAGACTTGGCAGGTTTACACGTAATACAATGTCATGATAAGTACACGTACACTAACTACTGAATAAGACACAACTACTGACATGGTGCAACACCACCAGTCATTATGCTTGTAATGATCACTAACATATGCAGTATTTATAATGTGCATTAACAGCCTGAAACACGTGGTGGCAAAATGGTACTGCAAACAATATCCGTCTTGTACCTGCACCAAATTGTGGAACTCCTGCCTATAAATGTTTATATCATCAAACAGATTGGATGATGATGTTGCAACCAAGGAGCTGATCAGGCTACATGGGTAACCATCAGGCATGAGTAGAATGTGGCATTCCAAATGCACTTTCAACAATGTCCACCACTGCTTGCCCATACAATGTACTTTTCCATAAACAATGAGAGAACACAACCAAAACCTAAATGATAGCTAACCCTTCATGAATGTTATGGCCTCTCGTAGGCTTCTTCGTTTAGCTATGACACCATAATGAAGACACGGCACACGGCGCTGCTGCTTACACATCTATCTTTATTAAAGGTTAACTGCCCAAGCCCCGCCCTCCAATGTCACTTCCCTTTCCCCACTTCCCGCCTCCCTTTACCCCGGAACACATGTCAACATGACATCTACCCCCATTTTAAACAGTTGCGTGGTCATCACAACAGGTTAATGTCCAACCATAAATAACTAGGCCATCTCCTAGATGAGGCGGCGAGGCTTGTTTCGAGCTCTGTGTGGCCACGAGCCACTCTGTTTGGGAGAGCTGCTCCTGACTCTGTCGTCCACCTGGTCCTCTGGGTCTGATCTGCCAGAGTCTTCTTGATCGCCTTGATAAGAATCATTTGATGTATAGTCAATCGGGACAACCACTCTTCCACTTAGCCATCGGGACCCTAATGAGGGGATTCTTTTAAAGTGAGATTAGTTGCGAGTGGTGGAACCTCTGGATCCTTGGGCGGTGACCATGGGTCCCTTCTTTGCAGTGATGAGCAAGGCTCTTTGTGAAAGCAAGAGGTGTGTTTATGTGTCTGTGGCTGTTTCACGGCCACCACATCTCCCACTTCCATCTGGGGTTGTCGTGCTCCTCTGCTTCATCTGCATAGGCTTTCATACGTTCCTTTGCTGCATCACTGCGCTCTCTCATTACTCTGTCTATGTCGTGTCGACTGTCCACTGCCTTGGTTTGGGGTATCTATGTATTGATGTCCCTTCCGAACATTATTACGGCTGGGGTTTTCCCAGTGGTGCTATGCGGGTGCGTCTGTAGTCCCGCAAAAGCTGATGCAGTACTTGCTCATATGGTTGCCCAGTGAGCTTGGCAATGTGTAATGCTCTCTTCAAGTTGGCCATGAATCTCTCAATCATGCCGTTTGCTTGAGGACACAAGGAAGTGATTTCCGATTCTGCGAACTGCATGAAGTGGTGTCCATTAAACGAGGGTCCACTGTCAGTCTTTAGCACCTTGGGGATCCCATATGCAGTAAAGATGTGATCCAATACTGGTATTACATGCTGGGCTGCTGTTGAGGAGACCAGCTGCACTTCTGGGTACCTGGGGTATTCGTCCATGATTGCTAGCACATACTTCCAACTTTCAATGTGACTAAAGAAGTCGGCGGCAATGGCCTCCCACACTCTTTCCGGAAGTGCTGACATGTTTAGTGGTTCTAGGTGCCTATTAGGGGTGATGAGGCTGCAGATAGGGCATGATCCTAGTGCCTCCTAAGAGACTTTCTGGCATCGTATGCGTTTGGTGGATACCACTCCTCGATGGTTCTTGTGTGCAAGTTCAATGATCTTTTTCCGTAATGAGGTGGGAATCAGCAATTTCCAATCCTTTAGTAGTATGTGATCATCTGATAGCACCAGCTCATCTTTGACATGTAATAATCACTCTACTTCTGATCGTATGGCACCACCCACTGCCCTTCATCTCTCTTTGGCTCTCCACCAGAGGCCCAAACGTAGTCGTTCAAACATGATCTGACAGGCTATGTCATTTTCCACTTCACAGGCTATCAGCTCGGTATCCATCCCCTCTGGCGCAGCTTGATGAGTGAGATACCGAAGATATCTATCTGCCATGGACGGTTCTGGGACACACCCTGTTCTTGGGTGTCTGCAGAGAAAATCAACAGGGTTCTCGCCTTTTCCTGGACGATGTGTGATCTCAAAGGAGTAGTCCTGTAGTCTTAACCCCCGTCTTGCGATACGGGGTGGCATCTTTGCCTGTGGGTTTCCGTACAGAAACAGCAGGGCTTGGTGGTCAGTCACCACTCAAAAAGGTTTGCCTTATATGAAGAGGTGGAAGTGTTCACCTGCCCACACCACTGCCATATCCTCCTTTTCTGCTTGAGAGTATGCTTGCTCAGTGGGGAGAGGCATCTGCTGGCATATGCAACAATGTGGGTTTGAGACGTGTCATTTGGGTCCAGAATGGTTCCAAGGCTCACTTGGCTTGCGTCTCCTGTTGGTTCAGTCTTGCGGTTTGGATCATAGTATGACATGTTAGCAGCCTTTGAGACGTGTTCACGGATGATTTCAAATGCCTTTTGACATTTGTCGGTCCAATTGAAAATGGTGTCCTGCTTTGTCAGCGCTCTCAATGGTTCAGTCACTGTGGCAAAGTCTTTAAAATAATGTGTGCAGTAGTTGGCGAGGCCCAGAAAGGAGCTTAGTGCCGACAAGTTGGCGGGACGCGTCGTTTCATTTAATGCTGCAACCTTTTTTGGGTCGGGTGTCATGCCACACTCTGAGAAAATGTGTCAGAAGAACCGTGATGTGCTTTTTCTGAATTCACATTTGTCTCGATTTAGCGTGAGGTTTGCAGCTTCCAATGCTTCGCACACCTTTGAGAGGGCTTAGTTGTGCCTGTAGACATCCATTCCAAATACCAGGATATCATCGCTATTATTGAGGCAGTTTGGAATATGCTTAATCACGCCCACACCACTGCCAGACCCTCCTTTTCTGCTTGAGTCTGCCTGCTAGGCGGGGGAGAGGCTTTTGCTGGCATACGCAACAATGTGGGTTTGAGACATGTCATTTGGGTGCACCTGAGCCAGAATGGCTCCAGGCCCCACTGGGTTTGCGTCTATTGTTAGTTCAGTCTTGCGGTTTGGATCATAGTATGACATGTTATCAGCCTTTTCGACCCGTTCACAGATGATTTCAAATGCCTTTTGACATTTGCCGGTCCAATTGAAAGTGCCGTCCTGCTTGGTCAGCGCTCTCAACGGTTCACTCACTGTGGCAAAGTCTTTAATTTAACGTGTACAGTAGCTGGCTAGGCCCAGAAAGTACCTCAGTTCCGACACGTTGGCGGGAGGCGTCGTTTCATTTAACCCTGCAACCTTTTCTGGGTTGGGTGTCATGCCGCACTCTGAGAAAATTTGTCCAAAGAACCACAATGTGCTTTTTCTGAATTCACATTTGTCAGGATTTAGCGTGAGGTTAGCAGCTTCCAATGTTTTGCACTCGTTTTGAGAGGGCTTCTTTGTGCCTGTGGACATCCGTTCCAAATAGCAGGATATCATCGCTATAATTGAGGCAGTTCAGAATATGCTTAATCACGTTACATTCTTCAGCTTGAAATCTTTCTGGCAATGAGGACACACCGAAGTTTAGCATTTTGTAGTGGAATAATCTAAAATGCATGACAAACGTCGTGATTTTTCTGCTTTCAGGGCTCAGCACAAGCTGATAGTACCCTTTCTTTAAGTCCAATTTGGAGAACACCTTGGCCCCATTCAATGGGTGGATCATGTCTCTTACGCGTGGGGGCATGTGCCTTTCTCGTAGTATGGCCTGGTTGGGTCGCCTCATGTCAACACATAGCCGGATGCCCTCAGACCCCTTTTTGGGGACAGGTACTATCAGTGATACCCAGGTTGTGGGTCCCGTGGCGGGCTCTATTATGTCCTGTTCCAGCAGTTTATGTAGCTCATCTTCCAACTTTTTTTTAAATGTTGATTGGGATGCCTCTGTAGTGTTGGGCTATGGGGCGTATTGAGTCATCTATGTGTAGTTTCACCTGTCTATTTTTCAGTCTTGCAATCCCCTTGAATAGGCTGGGATATAGATTGTTGATCATTTTGAGTGGGTCGATGTACTTGTGGACCATGATGTTGTATAGTATGTGTATGAGCCCAATGTCGATGGCCGCCTTGAAGCTGAGGACACAGCCACTTTCTGTTTCTGTGGCTAGGACGTGTATGGGTCTCTACTTTTCGTGACCTTTGTAGCGGCACAAACCTTCAAATTTTCCAAGGCTTTTGAGGGGTGCCTTGGATCCATACGCATAAATGTCAACTGTTGCTGGGCTTAATTCTGGCCTTTGAGGGAGCTCTGTGAAAACTCATTTGCTCACCACATTTACTGTGGCTCCAGTGTCAATGAGAAACAACGTGGAGGTGTTGAAGCTTTCCAGAGAGTCAACAGATCTTTCAGCCCGGGCCAATGCCAGAATCTCATCTAGGGTGCGAGACTTTTGCAGTAACTTTTGTCTGAAGGTTTGTGATTCACAACCCACAATGATTTGTGATCTCAAGGCTTCCGTGTTAGAGTAATTGGCAAAGTCACAGTGCTTCAACTTTGTTCGTAGCCTCATTACATATGTGTCCATTGTCTCCCCTTTGGTCTGCTTGGTGCTATGGACTAGGTGGCGCTTGTAGTGCATGTTTGTGTATGGGGTAAAATATGCTGCCAACGTGTCCTTGAGGTCTTGAATGGAGTCGATTGAGTCGGTGGGCATCTCGTCGATGATGTCGCGTGTGGCCGGTCCTACCGCCAATTTGAGAAGGCATTTTGTCTTTCATCTGCTATGGGCCCCATGGCCCCCATATATAGTTCAAAATCTCTTATCCAACGGGTCCACCTGGGACCCATGTTGCTTGTGTATGTTACGTCAAAAGTACCTGGCATCTGCGCTGCCAGGGTGTCCGGCAGCCTGTAGGGAACCTGGTCCTGTACCTGTTGCCCTTGTGCTGGTGGCCCTTGAACCTGTGCCTGCACGGCTTGGCCTCTATCCTGATCGGACATCATGTAACCCGGTGCCCACCTATGGTTTCTGTTGCCCATGTGCGACCCTCACGGCCGCCTGGGATGCAAGAGCACCGTGTGGTGTAGGGCTTGTGTCGCGTGCCCTCAGCACATTTTTGAGATGTCCACCATTTTAGGCACGAGCACCATCCTTCTCCATGTGGCCCCTCTCACCTTTGCAAGCGTGGCCTTCGGGCCCTGGACGTTTGTCTTTTAATCACCATTGCAGCCCGGTTTTCTGGATGATCCTTGGAACGTTGGGCAAGCGTGATGTACGTCCTTTATTCACTGTCGTGGCCCAGGTTTGTGAAGGATCCTTGAAACATGGGGCAAACGTTCCAGTGCACCGCCGCAGCCCGGGACGTGTTCCGCCCTCACAAGCCTTGGGAGATGGTTGAATGGTGCCTGCGCTCCTGCGCCGGGAGACACGGCCTTGTGTGCGTTCGTGTGGGGCTTCTCCGGACAGCCGATCGACTCACTGAGGCTTCCTCCGTGGGTTTCGTCTGCTCCACTGCCGCCTCGTCACCAGTGTTATGGCCTCTCGTAGGGCTCTTCGTTTAGCTATGATGTCATAATGAAGACACGGCACACAGAGCTGCTGCGTACACATCTATCTTTATTAAAGGTTAAGAGGAACTGCCCAAGCCCCGCCCTCCCACATCACTTCCCTTCCCCCACCTCCCGCCTCCCGGAATTTGACTGAATTAACCCCATTCCATGCAAACTACATTGGCTTCCGCTCTAAGCCATGATACTGTTCGAGACTACATTTGGTTTGAATCACAACTCATCCACAAAGAGAGGACCCGCAAACAATTCTTCTCTTTTCATACACCCACCTTCTGGAATTCAATCCCGTTGTCGGCTCGGAATGCCCCAACAATTCTCTAATTTCGTAAATCTCTCAAAACATGGCTCTTTCAACAAACCCTGACCTAGGGCTAATTGCAATCGATGCACATAATGATGCACATACCTCACAGTACTGCACTGCTGCTAAATGATGCCAGCCTAAATGTCGACTACCTACACTCTCTACCGCACTCTGTTTCTCTCGAGCTAGATCTGCGCTTTAAACAATAAAATAAAATAAAATACAGAATTAGATGACTTTTTGAAAATTCATGAGAATAGAAACCGTTTACAGCTTTACGTGAACTTTGCTGCCTATTGTTTATATGTGTTTACATTTTCTTTGGTCTAATAAAATTCTAAGGCTTAGGTGAACGTTTCAAAGAGGGGTTCGCCCGCTATCACAAACCTAAAAGTGAAATCTGAATACTTTCATGGGTTCTTACCACTTTTTCTAATTTACCTGAATATTGTTTCATAGCTCTAAATCACCAGAAATATTTGGGACATTCAAAGGAGTTGTCAGATTAATATATATGACGAATTAGAGAAAACATGATTTCAAAGCTTGCAGTGTTTTCAGCAAGAATACCAAGGCAACAATAAAAAATAATGGAAACACGTATTCTCTTGCCTCATGTCTCTACCTAAGCAACATTTACATATACATAAGCAATGAAATTGTCTGAAAATTTGTGATTGCAGGTGTATAATGTTAGAAATAGACATAATAAAAAAAATGTTTTCGCAACTGTGTATTCTAATGTTACATGCCAACAAACGCTAAGTTTGGACAGATTAAGATAAGCATGGTTATTTTATGTGTGATCTGGATGGTGGGTGTAGGGTTCAGCTAAGGTGTAAGGCAGCAGAGGTTAGGTAAGCTGTAAGGCAGTAAGCGGGATGAGCATGGGGGGACATGGACGAGCTAGGATTAGTGAGGGTAGGCAGAGACGAGCTAATGTGGGTGGGCTGTTTAGGGTAGGCAGAGGTGAGGTTAGCTAGGGGAGGTGTGAGTGGAGTTTGTTGGGTAGTTAGAGTGATCAAAGGTAGAGGTGGGTTGGGATAAAGAGGGTGAGGTGGGAGTGCATGGGGCGGAGTGGGTTATGAATTAGAGGAGTGAGATAGGATGGGAGTAAAGAGGGGTGAGGAAGTGTGGGTAGGAATAGAACGGTGGGAAGGGAGGTGAGGTAGTAAGGGGTGGTATGGGTGGTAGACGGTTGGTGAAGGGTGGTTGGCAGTAGAGAGGGGTAAGGACGGGTGGGTGGTGTTAGGGAGGGATAAGGAAGGGTGGGTAGGGGAAGAGAGGTGTGGAATAGTTGGTGGGTAGTTGAAGACACAGTAGTGGAAAGTGGCTTGGGTAAATTAGGGTGAGGAAGGTTGGGTGGGGTAGAGAAGGGTGAGGGCGGGCACATAGGGTAGAAGGGGTGAGGGTGTGCACGGTAGGGAAAAAGTGAGGTAAAGTGGGTGGGGGCAGAGGGGTGGGGAATGCTGGGTGGGTAAGGGGTAGTGGGCTGAGGAAGAGTGGGTGCTGTGATAAAGGGTGGGTGAAAGTATAGAGGGGTGAGGAAGGGTGGATGGGTGTTGTTAGAGGGTTGAATAAGTATTGGTGTAGGTAGAGTTTGTTGTGGCATGGTTCATAGACAGGTGTAGAGTGGGGCGAATAGGTAGAATGGAGTGTGTCAGAGATGGACTGGTACAGAGGTAGGGATAGTGTCGGGGTAAGGAAAGAGTGGGGGCTGGTGGTAGAATTGTGGAATAGGGTAGGAGTGGGACAGGTTAGAGTAGAGCCTTGAGAGTGGAGGTAATAACTGTATTGGTGTAATGGGGTAAAGTTGAGTGGTGGGGTGGAATGGGGTTGGATGGCAGAGTGGTGTGGTGGAGTGGTGGTGTCTAGTGGTAATGTGGAGTACTGTGGAGGTGAGCAGTGGTGGTGTATATTGGCTGAGTGGTTTAGTAATGTGGAGTGAAGGGGTTGGAAGTGGTGGACTGAAGTGAGGTGTTGGATTAGGTGTTTGGAGTTGGGGTGTGGAATGGTGGTGTGGAATGATGGGGTGATGTGTATGGAATGGTGGTATCTTGATTTGAAGTTACGGTCTGGAGTTGGGATGTGGAGTGGTGGTTGGATGGTTTGGTGGTGTGAAATGGTATGTTGGTGTGGTGGTTTGGTGTGGCTGAGTGGGTGGTGGAATCTGGTGGAGTGGTTCTGGAGTGAGTGTTTGGAGTGGCAATGGGATTTAGTGATGGTGTAGTGGTCTGGAGTGTGGGGGAGTGGTTATGTGAGGGTGTGATAGAGTGGTGCAGTGATGAAATGATGGTATGTGGTTGTGGTGCTGTGGAGTGTTATAGAGTAGAGTGCACTGGTGGTATGGAGTTGTGGTGGTGTGAGGGATGGTGGTGTGGGATGAGGTGAGATAGCAGACAGAGAGATAGCTGAAAATAATCAGAGTGATCCATGTGCCTCTGCCAACACAGGACCAAGCTGCAGCATAACTAGTAGAAGGGGTGGACGTGCCTGAGCTGTTGTATCAACTCAGAGATGTGCATACAATCAAAGACCATTTAGAAATATGATAATGACCACAAAATTGCATACTTGAAATATGTCTGTGATAGTAATTCAGGCTTGAAACCCATCCAAGCATATAATGCATACAGATGCTTTCAGCTCATTTAATTTGTCATAACATCTACCCTAACTGTAAAATGTCTGCAAACTGCATGACATATGTACTCATTTGAACAGAGTCAGCAGTGGGATGTGGGGCTAGGGATGTTCTTCCTTAAATGTTTCATTTCACTAATTGCTTGACAGAGCTTGGTTAACAAAATTCTAAATTCCTCCTCACGTATGCCAGTTTTCTGAGATGCATCAGAGGAGAAATCACATGGGCAGGAGAGTGGAGGGAAAACTTGCACAGAGGCAGAAATGAGCAGTGGCCAGGCACACCCTGCAACATTTTGTGGCCTGCTCTTGATGGCAGGTTGCCATGAGAGCATGAGGAAGAAGGAACTCTTTGGCAGCAACTCGAGATCCAGAAAATGATTTAATGCACTTCTGGCACACAGGCCATTTTATGGCTCAAGTGTTACCAGTTTCCATGCCAACCAGTGGGTCTGCTGATACCTCAATACAACAGGGTTGGTTCAGTTCAGCCACAATAGGGTCATAGGGGCCACATAAACAATTACCTAGTTACCAGGCTGTCTAACTTATGTCACAGAACTCTGCACGCCACGGCCATTGTGGGCTACATTGACCCACTCAGCAGAATTCCCATTTTTTTTTTTGTTTTTTTTAATTTTTATTTTGAAAACAAATAAACAATACAAACCAAACTTGCAGCATTATTTACAACAGACTCGTGAACATCAATTAACACACGTTACTGCTCCTCAAATCCCCCCTCCCTCAAGAGCTTGTTTGCGTTTCTCGTTCTGTATCCGCTGCGTGTGGCTGGGTATCGCTTCCTTCCGAAGCTGCAGAATCCATTACTGTGCCAAACAGTCCTGTTATTAACAATCTCCAAGCCATCAGGTTACCCACTTCTTCTTCCCAGCACTTGCTACATGCCTCCTGCCACACCACCGTTTCAGCCTCCGCCCATCTTTGCAAGTCCCGCCACCATACCTCAACCCGTGGCTTGTGGCTCTGCTTCCAGCCCATGGCAATCCTTCTTTTAGCAAGCACACATGCCAGGTCCCTCAGTTTCCCAAGATGTTTAGTATTCCGTGGTCTGGGAAACCCTACCAATAGGCAGGCTCAAGCCGTATCTATGTTGAGCGTGACCCCTTTATCCGCTAGTTTCTGTGCCACTTCCCTCCAAAAGGCTTCAATCACTGGGCAAGAACAGAACATGTGTGTCATATCAGCATCTTCTTCATCGCATTTTGGGCATGCTTGTCTTTCTGCGTTTACAAACTTAGATATTCTCTTCGGGGTCATATAGGCTCTATGCGTTATGTATAACTTTATCTGCTGCAATCTGGCGTTTCTGGAGACCTTCTTGTGGTATCCTATAGCCCGTTCCCACATTCCATCGGTCATCTGTGCCCCCACCTCCGCTTCCCAGTCCAACCTCAAATGAGTCAAATCCTTCCCCCACTCGGGTCATCACCATCTCGTACAGTCTAGAGATCTCGTGCCCTCCTTCTGATATGTCATATATTGTTCCCATTACGACGTCTGGCTCCTCCGCCAGTACAGTCTCTGGCCAGGTTTTACGAATAGTCTGCACTAGCCTAAGATACGTGACATATTGGCCTCTATGCAAACCTGTCTCTTCTCCCAGTTCTTCAAAATCTTTGATAATCCCTTCTTGCCATACATCTCCCAACGTGACCAGCCCAACCAATTCCCAATAGGTCCTAATTATCATTCTGAGTTGGTTGTCTCTCCCAGCTAAGGCGACTAGCAGAACCTGTGGGGAACACGGGCACGGGTTCTCCATCAGTTGGCATACTCTGTGCCACATCTTCCACCCAAGCAACAGCATAACCGGGCGTTCTTTAATTTCGAGTCTAGGCACCCAGGTAATCTCATTTAGGTAAAACAGGGTGCAGTCCTGCCCAAACAGCCTAGATTCAGGAGTTACTTCATCAGAGAGCCATTTGGTTAAATATTGCAACTGACTAGCTACATAATAGGCCTCACAATTCGGCAGCTTAATGCCCCCTCTATCATGGAAGTTCTGTAGCTTCCATAGCGCCACTCTATTGCGAGTGCCATGCCAGAGGAAGTCCCTGCACATGCTGTTTAGTTTGACAAAAAACTTTTTGGGTATCAAGTATGGTATATTACTGAAGAAATGTAACAGCCTGGGCAGGACCACCATTTTGAGCATCGCCCCCCGTCCCATCATCGCCAGCGGCAGCTTCTCCCAAAACTTCATATTTGTTCGGATTTTTTTCACAGCCACCTCGGTGTTATGCAAGTGTTCCCCCTCCACCGTATGATACACATCTATTCCGAGGTAGCGGAAGGAATCAGCCGCCCAAGGTACGGATAACACTGGCAACCGTTCCTGAGGTGCTCCTGTGTAGCTCCCCAATGGGAACATGCTCGATTTTTGGGGGTTTACCACTATGCCGGACAGTTCTGCATACTTTTCCATAACCTCTAGAATATACTGAAGATTTTCTTCCGGATAGTTCAAATATAGTAGTAAATCGTCAGCATACAAGGATATTAGGTGTTTCTCTCCCCCTACCTCAATACCGACCATGTCATATTGTTGTCTGAGGTACACTGCCAGGGGCTCCAGGGCTAGAATGTATAACATCGGGGACCAGGGGCACCCTTGTCTGGTGCCTCTACTGAGTTGCCACCTCTCAGATATCACCGATCCTGTGCGTACTCTGGCCAATGGTTCACTGTATAGTAATTTTGCCCACCTAACATAACCCGGCCCCATCCCGTATTCTTCCAGGGCCGCCAGCAACCATGGCCACCTCACTGAGTCAAAAGCTTTGACTGCATCTAGGGACACCACCGCCATTTCCCCCTCGCTCCTGTTTCCCTCTTCGATCACCCGGTGGAGTCGCCTGTGGTTGTGGGTTATATTTCTGTTGGGGACATAACCTGTCTGGTCCGGGTGTATCAGTTTGCTAATAACCCTCCGCAGCCTATTGGCCAGGACCGCCGTCAAGATCTTGCTATCCTGGTTCAACATTGACAACGGCCTATAGGAGCCGCAGCTATGCCCTGGCTTGTTGGGCTTAGGGAGCGGCACAATTAATGCTTCTCTGAGCGATTCCGGTAGCCGACCCATCTCAAAAGACTCACTAAGCATCTCTAGCATAGGGAGGAGTACTTCCACTTTATATGTTTTGTAAAACTCTCCAGGGAATCCGTCCGCACCCGGGGTCTTGCAGGTGGGCAGCTACTTCACCATCTCATCCAATTCCTCTAAGGTAATCGGTGCGTCCAGCTCCTCCCTTTCTTCAGCACTAATTTTAGGTAATTCCATGTCTTTTAGAGTTTCTCTAATCTCATCCCGATTGTCCCCTCCTCTGTCCTCATATAATGTCCTATAATAGTCCAAGAATGCATCGTTGACTCCCTCCTGGGTGTCAACCACCTCCCCGTCTTCTCTAGTTATTGTCCTAACCGGGGGCCTGGGGTTTTGCTCTTATATAACCACACCAACAAGCGGCCAGTTTTATCTCCACCTGCATGTTGCCTCTCGACATACTTCTTGTAGTTAATGTTGCAGAGCCTTTCCCAAAG
Source organism: Ambystoma mexicanum (assembly GCF_040938575.1). Classification (NCBI taxonomy): domain Eukaryota; kingdom Metazoa; phylum Chordata; class Amphibia; order Caudata; family Ambystomatidae; genus Ambystoma; species Ambystoma mexicanum. Next base: position 925,110,686 of record NC_090928.1, read on the forward strand.
CTCTGCGCACCTCTGCTGCAACTCGAGTACAAATTCCGCACCCCCTCCCGCCCTGTTGCTTTCGCGCTCCAGTTTCTCTTCCGCTTCCTCTAGTTCCGTTAGGACCCCACCCTGTAGGCCTTTTGACTTAGCAATCGCAGCACCCCGCAATACCATCTTAAAGGCTTCCCAGAGCGTGCACGCTGAATCTACGCTGCCTGTGTTTACCTCAAAGTACTGTGTGATCGCATCCCTGATATCTTCCCTGAAGACTGGGTCTCGGAGCGCCTCTGCCCGGAGGCGCCATGTCGGTATCCGCGCCCTGGGTCGGCAGTACTGCCAGCTCAGCACCAGAGGCGAGTCGTCCGACAGGACCTTCGCTCTATAGTCTATTTGGGTGGTCTCTATCACCACATCTGGTGTGGTAAAAAAGTAATCCAGCCTCGTGTGCAGGTGCTGCGGAGCTGAGTAGTGCGAGTACTGTGTTTCATTAAGGTGTTTCAGTCTCCAAACATCCGCCAGCCCAAAGTCATCTAGTAATGTCTGCAATACCCTGGCCGCTGGGGTGGGCCTATCAATCTTCCCATCAGATCTGTCTGCCTTTCGGTTGAGCACGCAGTAGAAATCCCCTCCCCAGATAACCGCTCCTCCCACACACGCGCCCAGATGAGTACACAGGGTTCTAAAATACGTCGCAGTGTTTTGGTTGGGGGCATACGTATTTATAATGCACACCTCTCTATTCTCTACCAAAGCCTTTAATATGACCAACCTCCCCTCCGTGTCCACCACCTCTTGTGTAAGTTGGAGCGGAACGTGCAGTGCTACCCAGACCAGCACTCCGCTAGCGTAGGCAGAATACGAAGAGCCTACTACAGTACCTCTCCACTTCTTCCCCACCAGTTCCAATTTTTGCTGGGTCAAATGTGTTTCCTGCAACAACGCAATATCAATCTTCTGTCTTTTTAAGTACATCATGACTTTGTTTCTCTTTAAGTAACTGTTAAGTCCCCTGACATTCCATGTTACGATCTTAAGGTCCCCCATGGCTCATGAGTGTCTTCTTGCCTTCCGTGTAGCGACTCCCCTTTGCCCATTTGATACAGATACAGCTCTCCATCTTTGCTTGTAGCTTCTCGTACCAGCTCAAACTCCCCATAACTATGTACACGGCAAATTCCCAACTTCCCTCCCCTTCCCCAACATCACACACCCCAACTGCTGCCCAGCTCAATTCTCGGAACTCAGGCACCCCCACATCTAGCCCTGCAAGCACCAAACAATGCACAGAGCTCAGTAGGGTGAAGTCGCCCTAATGGCCACTTAACTAAAATTGTTGTGGGGTAAAGAGAACCGCTCTGTAAGGCTCCCATTAATTCAATAATAACTACAGTGCTTGTAACATTTAGTGCAATAGTCTGACCTTCTCTACTGAAGGCTGCGCAAACGACTATATTCAAGTCCCACGTGCCGCGCCATTTTGTGGCACCTTCTTCGTGCATTACTTATCTCTTCCGTGCTCTTTCTCCATCCGAACTTCTGACTCCTGGGGACATCCTTGCGCATCGAGCCATCCCATGGCATCCTCCGGGGTCTCAAAAAACAAAGTTTTGTGTTTATGAATGACTTTCAGTTTTGCCGGATACAGTAACATATATTTGTGGCCCGCCTCTCTCAATTTCCGCTTTACCATCCCAAAGTTCATGCGGCTACGCTGCACAGACAGGGTATAGTCCGGGTAAGCCTTGATGTTTGCCGCTCCTCGTGTAATCGTCCCTCCCTTACGAAAGTGTTCCAATATCCTCTCCCGATCTCGGTAATTAAGAATTTTGGCTATCACCGGCCTAGGCGGGTTCCCCGGCGGCGGCCTCCTTGTTAGAGCTCTATGTGCCCTTTCCACTGCAAATCCTTGGGATAGGGCTCCTCCGGGTATCTCTTGCAGTAGCATGGATTCAATGAATTCCGTGGGATTGTGGCCCTCCAATCCCTCCGGCAGGCCCACGATGCGGATGTTGTTTCGTCGGGCTCGTCCTTCCGCCTCCTCCGCTCTGCTCTCCAAGTTGCCCACTCTTTGTATCAGGGCATGCAATTCGGCCTTATGGGAGGCGCAATCCGCAGTATTCGGGCTAACTTCCTTCTCAAGGGACTCTGTGCGCTCCGCCAAGGCCCTGAAATCCTGTCGGAGTAGATTAACGTCCTCCTGCACCTCTCCGACCTTGAGGTCCAGTGCCGTTTTCAGTTTAGTGACGGCTAGTTCGAGTTTAGATTCCCAGGCCACCCTTAGGTCCGCAATCGCAGCTAGGACTTCTTGGTTGGCGCCTGAAGTCATCATGCCGCTTGCAGGCGGCTTGTTCCTGCTCTTGGTATTGTCTTGCCCCGGGGACGTCTTAGCGAAGTCGTCTAAGGTGGGCTGTTTCGCCTTCGGCTTCATCGTTCTATTCGACATGACCCAGAGGACCTGTATTTTGTACAAATGACGAATGTGCACTCAGTACGCCCCTTTCGCTCGGTCACCGTGCGGCCTGCTCCTTCCTTTGTTCCGGACATTGGTCGGCCATTTTGTTTCTTTCGTCCCCGGTGCTCTTTATCTTTTCCGCACAGATCTCTGCCGCCAATCTTCCTGCACCATCCAGGAGTTCACCACGCGTGGCCCGATCATTCACACACCGACATGTGTATTTTCAGCGGTCGTCGGCCCATCATTACGCACTTTTTTGCCTGGATCATTACAGGATCTCGGGAGCTCCTCCAGATCACGTCCTCCTACATGGCCCTCATAGACACGCCCCGCCAGAATTCCCATTTAAAACCAAGCTGCGCTTTTGCAGTCAACAGCAAAATGGCTGTGCTGGCTCTTTAGAGCACCATTGCATTAAAACTGCGTTTTGCAGCGACAAAAGGATGGCTGCACAATCTTGCCAAACCCCTATTGGGGCGAGTTGGACCAGGGGGCACACTGAGAAAGGTGCCAGTGTGTTTTTGGGTGCACCCAAAAGAAGCAAAGCAAAGCAGCGCTGCTCTGCTGCTTGTAAAAAGTTCCCATTGAAAAGGGAATAATTTATACTGAAAAGGATGCTGCCCTGACGCTATTTTCAACTATTCCACATCACATTGTTTCTATCAAAAAGACCCTGCCATGAACCATCCATATCCACATTGTGCTTCAGCAGAAGAAAGCATGATCCCTGAATGACAGGCTGTGCCAGCCAAATCTGAAAAAAAATGTCAAAAATGTCAAAAAATGTCAAAAATGTCAAAAAGATCAATGCTTCAAAGAAACCCCAGCTCTTTTGGCCTATGTCAATTTCAGTGCATCTGTGTTTCAAACAAATTGCTGCATACAAGAAACTAACTATGGCTACAGAACAATGTGGGAATTCAGATTGAAGACAAAAACCAAATTTGAAAGGAAAATGCCAACAGTCACCACATGTTTAAATGTACTTTTGCAAATAAAAAAAAATACCTGTTTAAAAGTGTATGTTGGATAAAGCCCTGCCTTTATATAGCAATAAAAGGGGGTTGTGTTGTGAAACATATATGGGAGGCTTTATTTAACAGGTTTTCTTCTGATTCAGAACAAAATTAAATAAAATAAGGATTTCAATTGCATTGGCTACATGGGGGAAATCTGCCCCAAACAGGTTTCTGCTAGGGGGTTGCTAGCAATAGAAGGCCCCCTCACAGTAGATTTTTGGGTGATAATTGCTACCTTGGCAGACTTTTGTCTCGGCTGAAGCCTCTTACAATAGAAATTCTGGGACACCAACCTGTGAAGTAGAGAAGTTGCAATAAACATTTAATCAAACTGGGAAACCCTCATCCCCACCCTGGGCTGAAATGACAGTTGGTGGTTGCTGAGACGAAAATGGGCCAAATGAAGGACAAAGGCCCACCCCATTTGTTTCCAAAGACTATGTTATTAATTATTAATAAAATGTTAACACTTTTATCTTTGCAACAGGACTTTGCAAAAAATAAAAAGTTAACAGTGTAAATGTAATTTTGTGGTTTTTAATTTAAGATGTGGTAGAGAAGTGGACATTCTGAGGAAAGCGTACATGATGCCATTGTGAAATTCAATACTGATATGCCTAATAATAATCTATACCCATGCATAGAGTTATAGAATTTTAGGCTGAATATTTCTCACTGAAATGACGAAAAATTGATAAACGGACGGAACAAGGTCCTACAACTGTGGGAACTGGACTGCCATGCTCTACATAAAATTTGTAATCTGCTCATGTGATTTGTTAAGATGCCACAACTGTTAAAATGTGCCATTTGTGTCAAAACTAGGTTGTGGCAAAATTAACTGTGGGAGGTTCTGTACATAGGAAACCCACATAATAAAGCTGATGTCATACCTCTAAGAGTCCAATCAATTAACAAGAAGGCGGTGACAATCACCCCTGACCAATCCAGTTGTTTAGGGGTGTACTCAGTTAAGCCTGCCCTACCATATATTTCTGTGATGTCACCATGCTTTATATAAAGGGTGGCTGACAGGACTCTAGACAGACTCTCTCCTGAATATCCAGCGCCTACGTTCCTGATCGTCTACATCCATCTTGCCAGATTTTAGATTTCACTGCCAGGCCAAAGCATAGCTGACCCATCCCAGCAAGGCGTTGATCTAGAAATCCCACTAAAATCCTATTAACCAGGGGAAAAGCTGTGGTACATTTAGCATCCTGTGACCATACCGGCTTGCTGCCCACTAACTACATCCAGCTGTACCTCTGCCATCCAGTGACCAGAATTGCCCAGCTGTTTGCTGTAAGGGGTGCCCGCCGTGTGGTGACCAGACCTGGTTGACTGTTCCAAAATCCCGAAACTCAAGCATGGCCTGTGAGTATTTCCCATCCCATAGAAACACATAGCCTACACATTCTGACCCTTTTATCTTTATTCCACTCTCTAAGCCTTCCTATCCATGCCTTGGTAATTTGTCCTACTGTCAGAATTCTTTGTGCACCTTGTCTGGGATTTCCTAGTGTTAGCGCCACTCTTTCATTCACCCCATCTTGTAACTCCTCAGTGATATTTGGAATAATTGATATTAATTTCCATATAGATCTGAATGCGCAGTGAAAGGGTTAAGTTGCAAATTAACCCAGGATCCTACCGTGCCTTTCTTTACAATATAGTCTTAATAATCTAGTTTAAGTAAAGTTTATTTCCTTTTCTCAGCAGATTTTCTCTCTTTCACGGCTTCATTTCCCCAAAATCAAACCTCTTTTGATCTTGCAAATCTCATCCAAATCTTCAGCTACAACAATCCTTTCAACCTTATATTGTCCCTGTGATGTACATCTATTCCCCAGCCCAAACCACATTCCAAATCCAAGGATTTCACCCGTTTTTCATAAAAACAGTTTGTGACATTTAAAACTGCATCAGTGTAAAATGCAACTTTCCAACGTGTGATTCGACTGCATCGTGTTGTTACTTTCAACTTGTTATTGAACTGTATGCCTTTTGTCGAGAACCTGCGTTGTGATTGCTAGTGTTCATCAATTACTGCTATTGTGGGAAATCATATTTGCCTCATAGATTTAACCGCACATTCATTATTTAGTATGATTCTGTTTACTGCACAATATCCCTGACTTCCTGCTGCTTCTATTTGTCCACTCCAAATCGATTCCCAGGGGTTTGGGAGGGCATTGCAGGGGAAATCTTAACTCAGATGCTATCTAGCCAAAGAGAAAAAGTACTCATTTGTGCTTTGTATATGTTCTTGTAGAAGATTAACCAAGTGTATTGTTTCAGTTTCCGTAGTAATTATCACCCCATTGGTGATTGCTGCCCAATATTAAAATTTGTATGATTTCCTTTGAATTTATTTTAAAAATAAATAAATATTGCATTCACACCAACCGGCCTGGTTCCTGGTCCATTGTGACCCAGGGGAAAAAGGGGGTTTAAGACGTGTTGTGTGCCATCTCAAATTGAATTTGTAGAATATAAAGAGAAAGTATTCCAATTGTGTGCTTCATACTAGGCTAAAACCAAGGTGTGTCGCCCGATTAAAATCCTTAACACCATGCTCTATACCAGTCTCCAGGCCGTCCCTGACCCAAAATCTCATGACTCTAATGTGCCAGCCTGGCACAAACAGGCTGCTCAGAGACTCTGTGCAACAAGTGAGGATGGCACCGCTCTGGCTCTCGTGTGCCCACATGACCCCACCCACACTCATTCATATACATGGAAACAGCTAATGAAATATTTGCATAATTTCTGTTTTTTGTTACTATGCAGAAACAGATCCTCCTGTCCTATCTGTTGTTGACACTGAATTCTTTGAACACAAATAAATGCTGGCTGGGGCACAGCTAAAGCGCCCCACCAGCCTCCAAACAAAAACTATTATGCTAACTCAGCAGAGTCCTGAGAGCTCCATGCAGTATATATAAAGAGGGAAACTGCGTGAAGTGGGACGGCCCGGACATTTGCCTGTATGATAATCCCATCTGGACAGGCCCAGCCACGCTATAATTATTTATTTAAATAAACATAGCAGCGCTACACACTGCAGTCGGCGAGAGTTTAAATATGGAATGCACGCAACACAATGTTTTTTCTGAAATCTGGGGGAGAGGGTGGTTCCCCTCCACCCTAAATAAGCAACCTCCACTGGCGGGACACATATTATTCCATATGAGCTACTGTTCCTTTCCACAGCCGATTACTTAGAAGGCTGTAGCCTTCCTCCATATTGGGATCCAGCCAGTTAATTTCCAGTTGACTGCTGAGTGACTGAACTCGGCTGCCGAACTCCGCACTCACAATTAGGTGGTATAACGTCTGGTAAAGCTGCAGTTCCTCCAAGAAAGCAAAAGCACAAAAAGCAGCCTCCAGTCATAACTTATGCCGAGTGACTGTACTCGGCTGCCGAACACTGATCCGGCACTCTGCGCCGACAATCATGTGATATAACGTCTCTTAAAGCTGCAGTACCTCCAAGAAACCAAAAGCACCACTATTATTGTTTTGGCTTGCAAATATATGTTTTATAGAATAGCAACTCTACCTTCTAGGTCTTGTCTGCTGTATATAGCAGCAGTGTTAATATCATCATTGCTACTCCTTGTTCACGTTGTAGATTTGTGCACATTTAAGTGCTATCTTGTGGGAATCTAAAATCAGGTCTACGTGTGGGTTATTTCTTGTAATTTACCATACTACCTTTCTCACCATAATTTACAATCCTAGCAAATTTACAATCTGCATCATTATTTTCGTCTTTGCCAGATCTCCCTGGTACTGAAACAGTGAGAGTTGAATCTTTTATGTCATCTGGTGGGTTCTGGCAGACATATATGGGACTGTCCTTGTGGGTGGGGCAAGACTGATGTGCAAATGGATATAATCGGAGGAGGCAGAGCCGTCCGGACCTGTCACCTTCTGTAGTTACTGCATGGAAATTACTAATAATGACTAGAGACATGTTTGTTTGTGTTTGGCAATAAAAGGCTGTGGTGTTTTATTGCAGACAGTAATACCATAATTATTGGATACATTTATTTATCCAAAACAAGAAACAAAATGATTACCAAACTATCATCCTTTTGGGCACCAGACCAGTGGAATCTACCTGGCCCATGCCTCCACTTCTTCCCACGACCTTGTGGGTCCCGTTCAGTGCCCTGTGCTCTTCTCTTTGTTCTTTTCCTTTGGGTGGGTGGGTTTTGGGAAAAGAAGGAGCGCTGTCTTCTGTGTACAAAGCGGACAGATGATGCTCTAAGAAGAGTACCAAATGAGAATTGGCTTTCCCCAGCTATGCTTCTCCTATATTCTCGTTTTCCATGCCTGAGGGCAAGTATTGCACCTTGGAAGGGCTTCCTGGCCCAAGGACGGCTGACACCGATGGCCATTCACACCTAGGTTTGTGGCCCCATCTCCCTTCCTGCCTACCTTTGTTTCTGTTGCTTCCCTTTTTAGGTCTCCCCCCCTCATTCCCTGTGGAGCAACAAGTGTTGCATGGGGGGGGCTTTGTCTGTTGGTGCCGGGCTGCTCTCCCTGCCTGCCATGGGCAGTCTGTGTCTTGCTCCCTTGCCCTGCCCCCTCTGATTATTCCCCCGTGCCCCCAAAGCTGACTTGGTGCCCAAGTCTGCGGCACCGGGACATTTATTCCCTGTGAAAGGTTGAAACGAAAACATAGTTTTAGACTCTCTTGAGCCAAAACCATCACAGAGAACAGGTTATTTGGCCCATGTTTGCTCTCAGTAGAGGGGCTCCCACAATTTCTCAAGTATAGTTGAACAGGATGTAGCCTTATGGAACTCTGCAGATTAGTGAGTGGCATTGGGATCAACTGGGGTCCTTGTGGATGAACTAGTGTTTGTTAGAGATGTTGGAGGTGCACAACAGTAGGACTGTTCCTTCAAAGCTCATATGGGTGGTGTGGATGACGAGGTGGAAATCATGGTTAATGGTATTGAAGCTGGCAAAGTGGTCACGTAGGATGAGTAGGCAGGGGGCCCTTTGTCCAGGATATGGAGAACATCATCAATAACCTGGATAGTGGTTATCTATATGCTGAACCCTAGTAATAATATGGTGTGATGTTCCTGTAGGAGATTTTGCTGGGTGATTCTTTTCTGCAACTGGATGGTAGTGGTTTTATGAACTCTTTGCAGAGGAAGGGTGGATGCTTGATGACATGAAAGTTGGCCATATTATCCAGGTTGAATATCTGGGAAGGTGCCTTGCATGAGGGATGCATTGATGTCACTGAAGAGCGATGTCAGTGTTTCTCCTGTGATGGCAATCTATTTGCAAGATGAAAGGGTGTCGTCTTTGTTCAGGATGGATTTCAGAGCTGTGATAGTGTTGGTTAGATACTCCCGAATTGTAATTGTACTAAACTCTTTCTATCTTGATGTGCTGCCGGCTTGTATGGCTAGGAAGTCTGCAGTGTGTTTGGAGTTGCCAATGTCTATTTCGAGACTGTTGAACTGGGAGATAAGTAAGAAGATATTGAATACCCTGACATGACTAAATGAGTTCCTTTTTTTAACCAACTGGATAGTTGTCCACTGTTTGAATATTCTAAGCAACTTCACTGTGAACAGGTTCAGGTCACAGAGAAGTCGTCTTCCCCGTGGGGCTAAGGGAATGGCCCGTGCTAAAACAACCACAGACAGACATAATACAATTAAAGCAACCCTCAATTCTGGTGTTGGAAAGGCTGTGGGCCTATATAAAAAAATCTGGCTACACTAAGTGATGAAAATGTTCAATTTCTGGCGAACTCTTGTGATGTGTTCTGTGTTGCCAAAGAAACTTCTGGTGCTTTGTGGAAGTTCAATGGTGTTGGTGCAGGTTAACCTGCGATTCAAAGTGGGGGTTGCTGTGGTAATGTGATGAAGCCTGCCTATAACCTGGCAAAGTAAAACATATTTTGGACACCAGTTGTCTAACATCTATGTTCTTGATCAAGTGGGCATTTAGATCTTCTACTGTATCTCCTGGAGCAGGTGGCAGAAATTGGCCATTGACTTTGCTCCCAGATCCATCCTTCTTAATCTGCGATAAGCCAAGGGACTTTCACTCTGTCGAGTTTTAGATCCGTCTCGTATGCCACATGGTCCAACAGTCCACCCTGAGCCCTGGAGTACCCCACCACTTAAAGCAGAAGAAGTGGCAGAAGGGGACTGGTGAGGACCAGTGCACGGACTGATACATTAAATTAGTTTGAATGGGCTGCAGGTGAAAGCATGTAGTGGGAAACCTGCCAAGTTGCCCACATGATATAATGTACACAAGAAGGTTGTTTGCAATCACACTGCACACACAAACTACAAATAAATGCATTTTTTGAAGTTTTAATTGTAAAGTACGGCATCCTGACACGTGTTTCGAGCTGGAGGGCACTTCTTCTGAGGCTGCATGTTAATTGTACAATTACAGAACATTACAATTGGTATTAATTCATCCAATATGTCCAGAACACAAACACAGAGATAGGGCACAGTTGGTGGTGTGTACAGGCCAGTTTAGCTGCCAATCAGAATACAAACAGTCATCAAAATAATTCAAGGGAGCGTATTATTAACAGAAAAGGCAAATTAAAAAAGGATATTGGTTGACCGATTGTGATTGGCATGTATTCATTACCAGGGTGGTACATTTACCAGAAAGAATGAGACAAGGGGTAGGTGGGGAATTAGGGGAGAAAAATAAATGAAACTAGCTGAGTTAGCATGTGATTCATTGTTGGTCATACAAATAGGCTTGTGCTAGCCATTAAAATAAATGCCAATTGGTAATGTACCTTAGATTCTTGAAAAAACCTGTTCAAGTCACTAGGAAAAGACATCAATTTAATGTATAGTAAAGCATAAATCAAGTAGTGCTTTATTATATGTGAGCTGTTGAGTTACAAAATGTAACTCACTTGCCAATACATTGCTGTAAGGCTCTACTAATAATTTTTGACAATTCAAGGGCTCCACTGTAAGCGAAAATTAATGATATTAAACAAACTACTATAAATTGGTGATTAAACATGCGTTCTGATACATGTGCTCGAAATAAATTTAGGAAAAGACCATACCTATAACTATGCAGTTGCAAGTTCAGGTACTCAAGTGAACATAATTGTTTCTTAAAATCCCAATCGTTAAAGATCGCAGCATAAATTGAGATGACAGGCATTTGTGCAAACGGGGAGAGGAGGAGAGAACAATTACACTAATTAGCGTAGTGAAAATAATGAAACCCGTCTAGACGGTCACATGCGCTGAAAAAGCCCCTAATAGACAGTCAAGGGGTATGCGCGAAAGAGCTACACTTACCAGCGTTTCTGCTGCAGTGACGGTACTGGAGCCAGCCGCGAGCAGACGACGCTGGTTGTTATAATTTCGAAATGGAGCTTGGAGGTTTTTTAATATTTCTAAGTTTTTTTAAAAATAGGGCAAACTGTTCCCTAGTGGTAATACCGTGCAATCCTTGCACTTGCACTGGTGCAAAGATTCTGTAATCTTACCCCTGAAGTCTAGTATACTCAGTCTTCTTCATGCCCACCAGTAGGCTTCACCAGTAGTCAATTTTAGCTCCTATAATAGCCCTTGCTGTTGTCTCAATGTTGACCTTTGAGATATATGGGTGGATATGAGTAAGCAGCTCTATGTAGTATGCTGAAAACAATATCAAGCTGCCCACTTGTGCATTGATATTTAAGTGTTGGTAAAGATAAATTCCCAGAGTTTTTATCTTCTTTCTTGTTTCCATGTTACACCCTGCCACCTTAAACAACTTGTAACTATCTCCAAACTTTTTAATTTTTCTTTCTGTGCCCACTACTATTAATTCTGCCTTTTCTTTATGTAAGGCAAGGCCATTATCTATCATTCAAGTTACAATGGTGTTATACACGTCATGTAGTCTTTTGGTGTCCTGCTTATAATCCCCTGAGAGGGGGATGACACACTGTGTGTCGTCCTCATAATTCGTGAATTCTATACCTTTTATATCCACAAGCTCAAAAAGGGGCACAGTAAAAACATTGTAGAGGGAGAGCAACAAACAAGCTCCCTGAGTAGCTCCAAACTCCGGTACTCATGGTTCTGCGTCAGCTGTGTCCTATACAGACCCTATACAGTTTATTTACCAGAAAAGATTCTATCCATGCAACAGCTGCTTCCAAAAATGTCACCACATCCTTCAACCTGTTAAGAAGCAAAGTATGGTCCACAGGTCGAAGGCCACAGACAAATCCAGCAGCATCAGTACGGCAGTCCTGCCGTTGTCCGTAGCACATAAAAAGTTTGATTTAAGGTCCATGCTGTGAACCTGTCTAAAACCTGATTACCTTTGACTTTCTGCAAACTATGCATTAACACATTTTGTCAATGTTCCTACCACATATGAGTGCATGCTTTAAAGGTTTCTGCAGGGCAGGTATCCACCTTGCAGTGTGTGAGCTTCAACTTGTCAATAATATCAGACAATTCTGTATGTGTGACTGGTCGCAAGTTAAATTTAGGCTAATCTATCCTGGATGCAGTACTAGTTGTAACTGCCTTCACACGCCTCTCTAGTTCAATATTTTGTTTGATTCTGTCAAGCTTATGAAACATGGCATCTTGAATGGAAGAGCACCACTCTCCATTATTTATGGGACCATCTTGCTTGCCAAGACAGGGATCTTCAAGTTCCTTCAGGATCTTGAACATTTCTTTGGATTTGTGCTGTGCTTCTTGAATTCTAAGATTGAACATACTTTTCCTAGCCTCTATAATGGTGGCTTTAAAGACTTTGGATACTACATTATAATCTTCCCTATCCTTCTCATCTCTAGAAAATTTCCATAAATTGAAGCATTTGTTCTTCTTAGATTTTCGTTTTTAAAGATCTTATGTGGACCAACTATTACCATTCCTAACGGAGCTGGTGCTAAAATATTAACTGATTTCTGCAAAGTCTCCTGAATAGCTTTGCCAATGTCTTGGTCATGATCATACTCTCTGTCTTTGTTGCTCAAGGTAAAAAACATGGTTTCAGGTGACAATTTCCTGATATTTCTAGAAGTTTCTGAATGTTTTTCTGGTATCCAATTCCTTATTGGCTGTGTACATAGAACATTCTTGTGAATAAAAATGAGATTTGACCATGGACATGTTGAAATATCACTTGTATTCACGTTGTGTGTAACAACCAAATCCAGGTTATTTCCTTTGGTGTGTGTTGGTATTTTTATTAGTTTCACAAATCCTAGGTTGCTTATGGATAAGTCTAGGCTTTTAGTGGCCAAATCCTTTTCGCAACCCATCTACAGGTTCATATCTCCCATGACTGTAAGCCTCAGGTTTGGATTTAATACCAGAAGCAATACATTGCTCAGTTGGTGTGCAAAGTCCTTCATAACAATGGGCAGTCTATAAATCAGGATAATGTTTATAGTGGTTTCAGGATTCGTCCTAACTTTGACATGGAGCAGCTCGCACCCAGGAATACAAGGCATGTCCACTTCCAAAACATCCAAAATTGCTCTATAGATAATGGCAACTCCTCCACCTTTACTCTCCAATATATCATATCTCACAAGATTGTATCCCGTGGGAATAGCTAAAACTAGAGTAGGGCTAGCTGCCTTAAATAACCATGTTTCTGTGAGTGAACGAATATCAAAATCATGCTCAGATATGTATGAGGCAACATCTGTTGCATGCATCACAAGAGATCTGGCATTAAGAAGCATGATTTTTAAAGATCTCTCTTTGGCCTTTAATGGAACATTACTCAGAAAAGGGGTCTTGAAGGTTATCACTCGTAATAGTATTTAATGCTGTTGGACCTACATTATCATGCCTGTCAATCTGATGTTCCACAGAGGGGCCCATCTCAGTAGGAGTATGCATTTGCTGAGGTTTTTCCTCATCCTCAGTCCCCTCCAAGATCACTGTGGGACTGGGTAAGGAGAGCGGACACCTGATATCCCCTGCATTATTGTTGCTACTCTCTGAGGCCTCCTACCTTGCCCCAGTTTGTCCTGATGTGGCCATGTTGCCCCGTAAATTAGCCTCCTCAAGATATCAAGCTACAATATCAACCTGTTTTTTGCTGATATTTGGAATAATTTAAGCAGTTCTAACACAGTACTTAAAATATTTTCAGAGAATGTAAATACCTTCCATAATAACATTCAGTTAATGAGAACAAACAATAGAGTACTCTATTTTTTGAACTGTGAATGTTAGTAAATACCACATCTAGTTAGGATTTAAATGTTAACAATTGCCACACTTAGATAGAATTGTGAATGTTAGCAAATGCTACACTTAGTTAGAATTGTGAATCTTAGCAAATGCCACACTTAGTTAGAATTGTGATTGTTAGCAAATGCCACATTTAGCTAGGATTGTGAACATTAGCTTGTGTCACTCCCACTCTGCAGGACTCTCAAATCTAGGTATGGCCCACACGCAAACCCTCACCCCATATCACTATGCTTACGCTCTTCTCTAACCATCACACAATTAGAATGCAGCTATACCCCTCGATCAATTCGGCCTAGCTGCTCACATACGAACATTACCCCATGAACAACTCTCTAATAACACGCAGCTATGCCCCATGACAAACAGGCCTAGCTGCACACATAGGCGTCCTACAGACCTAACGCAGCCAGAACCCAGTCATGGTGTCCACCCACAGTCACACATCCAACCGACATCACTACCACCACACCTAATGTTAGGATGCAGCTACCATCAGACAAATACAACAGCTGTTCACACAACTGGTGCACCCTACGACACCATACACTCTCAACTGGACAGGACTATGGTCCCCGAGGGCGTTCAACCTACCAGCGCTTTGAGGTCATACCAATGATATAGAACGCTATATAAATGCCAAATAACATAGCATAACCTAAATGTAGCATGCTGCATTATTCAAGACCACAACATATTCTGTAGTTTTTCAGCAACAAATCAACAAGGTCTAGCTTTACCCGGCATATCATACACCACTGAATGAGGTTCTCTTTCTCTGTCTGCCTCTGTCATACTTCATGTCTGTTTCTCTCTGTCTGGGCAAGAGTTACATTGTCAGGTTGTCATTTTCTAGCGCTAGTCCAGGTGCTGGTGTGACCAGTGTGATCAGAGAAAGAGCGAAGATATCTTGAGGGATCAGGGAGGTGTTGTGTGTTGTTTAAATTATAAAAGTAGTATGAGCCCAACAGCAAAAGAGGCATCCTCTGAGCTTCGGGTCAGCCTGGTATTTGGAAACAAACACTGTAATTGTGTGTGTCCTACAGGATTGTCACCTTGATACAGAGATCACAATTGTTTGTATGTGGGGAGGTAAGGGAGTGGTTGACCTCATAGGGATCACAGAACCAGGCTGCAGGATCTATAATTGCATATATTTAAACGAATTAGTAATAAAAATTACCCCTGCTAACTGCGCAGGGTGTATTAATTCTATTAAAGACTAGGAGGCGAGCATTATGCTTCAACTTAATTTATTACTACTCTTCAGCAATTTCAACAAACTATAACCAAACAACATTGAAATGTCCCAAGTGACTTTCCCACTTTTGAACTACATATCACATAGTCTCTGGAGTCCTTCATACTCCAGCTCAGCTATGACCACTTCCTGTCCCTGAGTTCCTCCTCTCTTTTACGCTCTCAATGTCCTTTAACCATTAACTTTTCGTCCCGCCAACCGAGCGAAGACCTCTTGCGCACCAACTGGGTGCTAACTCTTCCGCTGTGCTCTCGCCTTGTCCTTACTAGCCACCTCGCTTAACTATTCTTCTACTCTTCCCCTAGGAGAAATAAACAGAGTATCAGGGTGGTGTCTAGGTTTTTTATCATATCATCATGAAATATACATACAGAATATATGATCAACAAAACATTGGGTGGGATCTAATGCTCCCTTCCTAGTCTTTAATAGAATTAATACTCCCAGCGTAGTTAGCAGGGGTAATTTTTATTCTATTGCAAGCCTGGAGGCGAGCATTATGCTTGTTTAAAGCTGTCTCAACACAGTCGCTGATATACTCTCAATAGGCTTAAAGTAAAATTCCCTTATTTCTGCAAATCAATCCCTGCTGCTTGCATTATCTCCCTGACCCATCTCGCTATGGTAGCTGTCTTTATAGAATGAAAAGGCGTCCTGCGTGCTATTAGCAATTGGTTCGTACTCGCTGCTCTGTTCTCTGCTGTTCTAGCCTCGTACTTCTTGATGCAGCTTGCCACACACCATTTGATGTTATTCGGAAAATATGGCTAGTGCACTGTGGAAGTGCCTGTCTTGGTCCTTTGTACCACTACAACGGTCACTCGTTCCGGGCTTGAATGTCCTCCTATTGATCGCTAGTGCTTTGATATCCAATACTCTTTTACAAGATATGAGACATAGCAGCATCGCTAGTTTGCCTGACAGCTGCTTGAGAAATAGATAACTGTTTGCTGGCCAGCCCTCTAATAGCCGTAGCACTATTGTCATGTCCCATAGAACCTTGTATTTAGGTTCTGGCGGCGCTTTGAATCTAGCTCCTCTGATGAGCCTACTAACTGCCGGGTGTTCACCTGCCGGAACTCCCTCGATTGGTAGGTGCCCTGCTGAGATCGCTGATCTGTATACTCCTATGGTGCAGAACGCTTTCCCGTCGTGAAAGAGCTGCGCTAGGAAATTCAGTATCGCTACCACAGGTGCTGAAATGGAATGAATATCTCTCCTTCTACACCAGCTAGTCCACTTGGCCCAAGCCGCGTCGTAGCTCCTCCTAGTCGATGGAGCCCAGGATTCTGCAATGAGGCTTGCAGCTTTCATTGAAATGCCTGGCAGTTCCCATCGCTTCCTGATATCCTGCACGCGATGAGCGGGAGTGTCCCTCTCACTCTCAGAGGATGACACTGCCCAGCTGGGTCCGTGATCAGTCGCTCTCCTTCAGAGAGGACTCTCGGCAGGTCTATCAAATGTTCCATCAGCGTCGGGAACCATACTTGTGGTTTCCACAAGGGCGCTACTAGTACTAGCTCTGCTGTCTCCTTCCGACATTTCACTAGCACTCTGCTCAGCATCATGAATGGGGGAAATGCGTAATGGAGACCTGCTGTCCAATTATGGAGGAATGCGTCTGTACCGCTTGCGTCTGGGTCTAGTCTCCAGCTGAAGTAGCTGGGGGTCTGCGCGTTGAAGTGAGACGCAAACAGGTCCATATGGATCGGACCCACCTCTGATCTAGTATCTGGAGCACTGCAGGATCCAACCTCCAGTCGCTGGAGCCTGTGAGGTAACGGGAATTCCAGTCTGCTACTACGTTCAGTGCTCCTAGCAGGTATTCTGTCGTCACTGATGTTCCTGTCTGTAGGCAAAAATGCCAAAAATCCTTCGCTAGCTCCGCTAGCATTCTGGATCTTGTTCCGCCTAAGTGATTTATGTAAAAAACTGCTGAGATGTTGTCCATCTTCAGCAGAACGCACAACTTCACTTTGTCTCTCGTGAAAGTCTTTATCGCGAAGGAGCCTGCCAGAAGTTCGAGGCAGTTTATGTGTAAGTTTAGCTCTTCTTTGCTCCATTTTCCACCTGTTTGTAACTCCCTGCACCATGCTCAGCCTAAACGACTGCCATCTGACTCTATGATCAGGTCTGGATGGTCACTGAATATGGCACGACTATTCCAGGCATCCATATTCGGCAACCACCATTCTAGTTCCACGACAGACTCCTTATCTATTGGTACTGACTGATGATATTTCAGTCCTTGCCGGATATGCTTTATCTTCAACCTTTGTAAGGCTCGATAGTGCAAGGAACCGGGAATAATGGTTTGTATTGAGGCCACTAGAAGGCCCACTATCCTCGCTAGGACTCTCAGAGAGACCACTCTCTTCTTCAGACACATCCTGATCTCTCTTTTGATATCTCGGATCTTCCTTGCCGGAAGCTCTAGCATGGCTTTCCTTGTGTCTAACACGAAGCCGAGGAAATCTAGTCTTTGCGCTGGTTGGTATCTGACTTCTCTATGCTCACTAGGAAGCTTAGGGACTGTAACAGATCTAGGACCCACTTTGTCTGGTATCTCAGTGTTCCTGGATGCTCTGCTAGAAGCAGGAGGTTGTCTAGATATATGATCAATCTTATGCCTTTCTCTCGCATGTCTGCTGCTACAGGTTTCATCAATTTGGTGTAAGCCCAAGGAGCTGACGCAAGCCTGAAGGGCATTGTCTTGAATTGCCAGAGCTGTTTCTTCCAGTGAAAAGCTAAGAAACTCCTGAACCGCTTCTGTACTGGGATCATCAAGTAGGCATCCTTTAAGTCTAGCCTGGCCAGCCAGTCTCCCTCTCTCAGGGAATCTCTGAGCTGGTGGAACCCTTCCATCTTGAAATGATGGTATACTATCCATCCGTTCAACTCTTTTAAGTTTATAACTGGGCGTACCTTCTACTTCCTGTGAATGAGAAACATGTTGCTTATAAAACTCGGGGCAGCCACACACCTTTCTATAGCTCTTTTCTTCGCTAGCAGCGCTAACTCGGTATTCAGGGATTCTTGTTCTGCTATCGCTAGGTGCGGGCGCTGAAGTATTCAAATCTGCACTGGTGTCTGCATAAATTCTATCTGCAGACCTCTGATGGTTTGCAAAATCCAGGCATCGCTGGAAAGCGCATGCCAGTTTTGCCAGAACATACTTGTTCTCCCCCCCACTGGAGGGTAGGTTATTGCCCTTACCTGGTGTAAATCCTTGTCCCCGTCCGTAACCTCTGCCTCTGCGCCCTCTGGTATTATGGCCTCTGGCTGGGAAGAACGTATCCTGCTGCCTGTTCTCTCAGTATTGGGCTCTCTGATTAGGGGGTCTTCTCCCTCCTTGCTGCCGACCGGTCGTGCGACCCTTGTAATGACCGGCCCCGGCAAACACTCTGTGCGGGAAGATCTTTCAAATAGATGCCTGGGCTTTATCCAGTGAAGTGTAAGTGCCCACGAAGCGGCCCATTTCCTTTCCGAAAGTTTCTCCAAATAGGAGGCCCTGAGCTGCTTCCCCCGCTTCTTAAGATGCTAGGTCATTGCGTTTAGCGTCTATTTTCAGTAATGGCCCTCTCCTTTCTCCGATGCTATCGCCCAATTAGCGTTCCCCAAAAGGCAAATGGCTCTTTGGGCTGGTGTAAATCCTTGTCCCCGTCCGTAACCTCTGCCTCTGCACCCTCTGGTATTACGGCCTCTGGCTGGGAAGAACGTATCCTGCTGCCTGTCCTCTCAGTATTGGGCTCTCTGATTAGGGGGGTCTTCTCCCTCCTTGCTGCCGACCGGTTGTGCGATCCCTGTAACGACCGGTCCCGGTAAAAACTCTGTGCGGGAAGATCTTTCAAATAGATGCCTGGGCTTTATCCAGAGAAGTGTAAGTGCCCACGAAGCGGCCCATTTCCTTTCCGAAAGTTACTCCAAATAGGAGGCCCTGAGCTGCTTCCCCCGCTTCTTAAGATGCTAGGTCATTGCGTTTAGCGTCTATTTTCAGCAATAGCCCTCTCCTTTCTCTGATGCTATTGCCCAATTAGCGTTCCCCAAAAGACAAACGGCTCTTTGGGCCCAACCTGCTAGATCGTCCAGGTCCACTTCCTCCCCTGTGTCTCTCACTCTTTCTGCCTAGTCCATGATCTTTGCGAGAGGGCCAGCCAGATCCAGTACCTTCTCCTGACAGCTCTTCCATGACCTGTCTATGCCTTGCCGGGGGTCCTTGCTAGTTTTAGAGACAAAGATCAGCATCTTGGGGTCTAGTTCGGGGGCTTCTGCCACCTTCCCTGGAAGGTCTGGGCGAGGGCATTCTGCCAGGAGGCGCTGTCTAACCTCCTTGTCTAAGGCTTTTCTCAGCCTGGCTGTAATATATTGCGCTACTCTTGGGGACGGCTGCCTGTTGGAAGATCTTGAATTGCGGATGCTCTCCGGATCAAACATGTCATCTTGCTCCCTCAAGGTGCTTCTCCTTGCGGGTTCTCTTTCCCCCGCTGGGCTTTGCCCATTCCTCTTCAACTGGCTCTTCCGACTCCTGAGGGGAGGTATCCCCTTCTGGTGGCCTCTCTTCCGAGCCTAGTTCTTCTCCTCCTTCATTATCTTCCCCATGAGTGGGGGTTGTGAGGTCCAGCATGCTGCAAATAGGCCTCTTTCAGCTTTGCAAAGGCATTGGCGACCTCCAGGGCCTTGTCTTTCGCCCCTTCCATAGCTCCCTGGGGGTCTGCAGAGACTTTCCTCTTTCGGGCCTGAATATTCCGCTTAGGCCCTGTTCCAGAGGGTTGGGTGGGCAAGATGTTTGTCCTCGTGGTGCTCTCTTTAGGCTGTGGAGCATTGCTTCTAAAGTCTCCAGCCTTTCTTGAAGGGGTCTGACCCCTAGTGCCACTGCATCTACTAGGGAATTCCCCAGCACCTCCTTGAAGCTGGCGGCAAAGTCTAGCAACTGCTCCTCCTCGCTCCATTCAAATTCCGACATGATCAGGGTGTGCTGTGTTCCTTAATACCTGATGACAGGATTCTTTGCTGCCCACTTCCTAGTAGATGTCTTTGATATCGCTTTTTTTTTTATGTGGCTGCACCGGACTTCTATACAGTTTCTTCTGCCTGTGGTGCCTTATGCTATTTCCCCTTCCTCTTGTTACTGGTTTGCAGTCTGTGTCTGTTGGAAGGGTATGGCTCTCTGTTGTGCAGTGCCCTTCTTAGCCTCCTACTTCGAGAGGCTGTTTTTATGGGTTTGTGGAGAGGGCCTCTCTCTCCGTTCTGCTCCGACCACGCTCTGTAACTTATAAACGCTATAGCGCTTGCTGAATGGGAATCCCTCTCTGTTCGAAGCCGCGTTGCAGAGTAAATGCGGCGCAGGGGTGAACCAGTGAGGCCGGCTTCGCCCACATGAGGGTGGGGGCCGGAGCACTCTTCCACTGCTCTCTATGAGAGCTTACTGTGACGCTCTCAGGCGCTTGACTCCACCTCCACAAAGGCGGGGATCGGCGCTCATGCACACCTGACTCTGCCCCCTCAAGGGTGGAGGCCTGTCACCCTGCCCTCGCTGCGAGCCCCGCGGTGCTGACGAACCCCTGAAGTGCCGGATATGCAGCACGGGGACAACGCGCCGCCGGGGCTCCTCTATCTAAAGAAATAGGCAGTATTCGCTACGTGACATGGCGGAATTCCAAAACGGCCACCTAGGTGCCTCCAACGGTCTACGCCTAATCTAATAAACGTGCTACGCGGCACGGTGGAATTCCAAAGCGGCCACCAAGGTGCCTTAAACATCTACGCATAGTCTATCAAATGTTCACACTCTGTTTTCACTGTGTAGCACTAGGCCAACGCGCTGTAAAAGCTAGGTATGCATGCTCTGTGCTTTCTATCTACTCTCCTTTCCTAATGATATACACATTCTTAGATAATCATGGAGACTAAGAAAACGTTACTTATCTGCTTGAAGAGCAGTAAAAGAAGAGGAGGAGCTCAGGCACAGGAAGTGCTCATAGCTAAGCTGGAGTATGAAGGACTAGAGACACTATGGGATATGTAGTCCAAAAGTGGGAGAGTCACTTGGGACATTTCAATGTTGTTGTTTCGTTATAGTTTGTTGAAACTGCTGAAGAGTAATAAGAAATGAAATTGAAACATAATGCTCACCTCCAGTCTTGCAATAGAATCTTTGCCAAATGCTGGTCCAGTAATACTACTAATTCATCAATGGACAGAGTGCAAAATGACACATTGGGCCTCATTACGAGGTGGGCGGTAAGGGATTACCGGCACCGGTAAGGGCACTGGTGCCAGTAATCCCTTACCGCCCTACTACGAGTTCCCTTTGTGGGTCCTTCCTTAAGGCCTGGTTTTACCAGGCGTTAAGGACGGGACCCGCAAAGGGATGCCGGGGTCAATAACGGTACAGCAATTTGCGGTATCATTATTGACCCCTTCCCATTGAGCCCTATGGGGGCTCAAATGGGAATGGGGAATAGCACTGGGGAATGGGGGATTACCGGTCCTGCCGACCTCGGAATGGACCGGTAATTGCTCCATCCATCAGAGCGGAGTCAGGACGATTTTGGAGGCAGCCATGGCGCTAATAGCGCCATGGCTACCTCCAACCTCGTAATGAGGCCCATTGATACGGAAGAAACAGATCATCACTTGACTCTGAAGCTAACCCATTCAATGAAGGAAGGACATTTTGAGGGCCACAATGGTGTGTATTCGCAGGAAAGGTAGCTATTAATAAAGGTTACTTATTAAACTGTACTAATATTGTAAACTAGCTGTTGTGTAAATTGTACAATGTTAATTTCTATTTATTACGTGTTGATGTCTTATGTGTTGTATTGTCATGTACTATATGTTGAAAAGAGGTGTGGGTGCCCCTCTACTGAGAATGGATATGAGCCAAATACGCTGCTCTATGGAATTTCATCAGCTGAGGCAGGTCTACAACCACGTTTTAGCTCACTGCACCCTTCACACAGAAGGAATAACCATTTGCATATCGGTCTTTATTCGACCCACAAGGGCAGTCCAGCACCGAAATACTAGGCAATTCTACTCTGAACAAGAGTACCATCAGCAACCACAAACTCGTGTTTCGGACTTGTTGTGCCTCTTCAGAGAGGTGAAGCTGAGCCACTCCATAACGCACAGTGAGCAAGGGGCCCATGTCTCGATTTCCCTTGGTTACTTAGGGTACAACCCCAGGCTTTACAAAATTGAAAAGGTGTGTGGAAGCCCCTCTAATGAGAATGAACATGAGTCAAATACCTTGTTCTATGGAATGTATTCCATTCAGGAGGGTCGACAACCACACTTTAGCTCACTGCACCCTTCATACAGGAGAAATAACAATTTTCATATCAATCTTTGTCCCACCCACAAGGGCAGTCCAGCATTGAAATGCTAGGAAATTCTCCTCTGAACAAGAGTACCATCAGCAACACCAGGTATGTGTTTCGGCCTTGTTGTGCCTCCTCAGTCCATTAGTAAAGAGGCTCCCAGAACTTTTAATGTATTATATGCTGTTGTTACACTTAACTTAGTCAGTAAAGCACATCAAAATCTAGAATAGCCATATAAATGATTTTCTGATACAAGGCTATCATTCCAGGATGAACACACTGGAACACTCCTGTTGCACTCTTTCAAAATACCCCTATAATAAGGGGGAAGAGGGAAAATATATTCACCAATGATTCCTGGCTGTTTTGAATATGGAAGAGGCAGAGCACATAAGTATAACTACAACTCTTTATATTTGACAATTATATCTGTTATTAAAAGCCTATATGGTTGAAGAACTAAGTTCATAATGCACACTGGGCTTGGTGCTGATTTCACAAACTTTCCCTAACATTATTGTGTTTGTAACCATATACTCATTTGGATGACCTCTGGATGTGGATGTGAGAATAAAGTAGCTGCAACATCTGTCATTTCATTGGCCCTCATTACGACCCTGACGGAAAGCGACTGACCGGAGCGCCACAGCGTAAATAGCGTTTCCGCCATTGCACGAAGGAGCAAAGTGCGGCCCATTCCGACCCATCGGGCACGAGCACCACGCCACGGCGGAAGTGCAAAGTCCCCGATGGCGGAAATGACCCCAAAACGGCCCACACCGCCGCCGTACGGCGCCCTAGGTGCAATACCGCCACCCCTCTTAGCGGTCACCGCAGTGTGCGCCTACCGGAAAGTACGGTGACCGGAAATATACGGAAACGGAAGTTAAAACATGGGCCCGGAACGGGAAACATCCCGGCGTACACCTATAAAAACACTAAAACCACACAACCACTAAAATCACTACCCTGAAACACACCCCAACCCGTCAACCACCCTAGCGAAACCAAGAAAAATGGGAAAAGTAGCGAAGAAAGCGTGCGACCGCAAGCGGCAGGTCCACTTCTCCCGTGAGGAACTCACCGTGCTAACAGAGACCCTCCAGGAGAATGCTGCCGTCGTCTTCTGCACGCAAATGACCAGGACGGCACTTGCAAACAAGAAGGCCATATGGGCTCTGGTGGCACAGCGGGTAAGTGCGGTGGGGACCGCACCCCGCACCCCACAGCAATGCCGCAAGCGATGGGACGACCTGCGGATACGCGTCCGCAGCATACTCTCTGCCAACCGCAACATTGCCACAGCCACCGGGGGAGGTCCTGAATCACCCATCAAGTTGACCCCCTGGGAAGAAATCTGTGCCTCCACCATCGGAATGGAGAGCATAGAGGGAGTCGGAGGGATGGAGAAAGGAGTGCAGACATCCGAAGATTCAGGTAGGTGGGCCAGATAAAACAATGCCAAATCCACACAGTCCATCCATGTGAAGTACCATGCGTCCACATAGTGCAACAGAAACACATGTCCAGGAGAACGTCCACACACATCGGCCTGATAGCGCACGTTAAAACCCACAATAAATACATAAATAATTAAAAACCCCTAATACACGCACTACACGTGCAGCAGGCACACCCTAACTGCAGGCTGCCAAACAACTGCACCCTCACTCCACACACAAATCAAAGCACCTCCAAGGCCCCGACCCAAATCACCCTCAGGTACCACCCCAAAGCATGTGATACAATGCCATTCCAATTCCCACAGACCCATCAATAACCCTCGCCCTCCTTTACTCCACCACAGGGTCCGATCCAAACGACGAGCTACAGGACACCCCTACCAGCACACCTGCAAAGAGGGCCAAGACCAACGGCCAGAGACCCTCCACCTCAGCTGCACGCATCAAGACACGGCAGCAGCACAAATCAGGTGGCAGCACAGAGGAGGGAACATCAACAGGCACCCCAGCAGCCAGCATGCCCACAACACCACCACCACAGGTCCCCCCAATGGATGCCACAGAAGGCACTGCCTCTGGTGGCAGCAGCACCATAGGTGACACCCCATTGATGGCAGCATGCTCGGACACAGAAAACGGGGATGCCGAAGTCAGATCCATCCATGACCTGTCCCAATCCCCCTGTCTGTCCCATCCCGTACAACATGAGGATACCACGCAGGGGCACCCACAAGACGACGACTGGCCATCCCCCACAAGCCCTGTGGCAAGGCAACATGAGGACAACAGCCCCTCTGTGACACCCCCGCAAATGGCCATGGCCCAGCAGAGGCAACAGTCCCTCGACCAGTTGATCGAACAACAGCAGCAACTGGCCACACTCCTCAAGGACCATGCCGATGAATGTGGGGGCACTAAGGCAGACATAGAAACATCAACTGAGACACTTAGGGCAGAAATGGAGAGAGGTACAGAGACGCTAAGTGCACAAATTGAGAGAAGCACCGAGAGCCTGAGGGGGGAACTGCATGCGACGTCCAAAGACGTATGTGCCGAACTTGCCGCAGTGCGCCGTGTGCTCACTGAGCTCTCGCAAACCCTTAGGGACATGCATGGACGTGAGCAGGCAGACACATCATCCGTTGCAAGTTCCGTCCAGGGCAGCCCCCAACGTAGATCTGGAAGGAACCTGCGCTCCACAGGCAGGGGTGCCCCTGATACCCGCAGAGGGGGCATGCAATAGCGACAGCCCACTGACAATGAGCATCTTTGGACACTGGTGTTCGGGGGGGAGGTAGGAGGGTGGAGGGGGTGTGTTGGGCTCACTTGGGTGGCGGGTCGATAGGGTGTTCAACATGATATCACATATGCCATAAAAAGTGCACGATCAACCAATGAGAAGTGTGGACATTGATCTTTGTGTACTAGGCCATCATAGGCGTACAGTCCATATTGTGCATGTCCCAGACACACGCAGTGCCACGAGTCCCGTGTCCATGTATCAGCCACCAGGCGTGAGTGCTAGAAGCATACATCAATGAGATGCTGACGAATGTCACGGGCCTCCGGTGCCTCGCAGACTCCATGAGGTGCTGCCACATCCCCACCCTCATCATGACCATCATCAGGTGCTTGCAGTTCTGCGTCAGGGGGCATGGGCACATTTCTACGTACGCACATGTTGTGGAGCATGACACATGCCATCACCATCTTTGCAACCTTCTCATGGCGGTACAGGAGTGCCCCGCCAGACCTGCTGAGGCAGCGGAAACGAGTCTTCAGTAGGCCGAATGCCTGTTCAATGACTACACGGGTACGTGAGTGGGCATGGTTGTAGTCCTCCTCATGCTGGTCCCGTGGGTTCTGGACTGGTGTGAGGAGCCATCTCTTCAGTGGATATCCAGCATCACCTGTATGTGGACGAGAAACGTATGATGTGGAATGCCATTGATACGTACGCACCCCCCCGCCCCCTTCCTGGCAGGTCATTGCCAATTCACATACCCCACATCATCATGCATGTAATGAGACTCACCGAGTAGCCAGGATCTGTTCCCTGCGTGTCGCTCCATGTAGCGTGGTATTGTAGAGTTCCTCAAGACCATAGAATCATGGGTTGATCCAGGGAATCGGGCACAACAATGTGTAATGATCCTGTTGGAGTCACACACCATCTGTACATTCAGGGAATGAAATTGTTTTCGGTTGCGGTACTGGGCCTCCATGGCATGTGGGACGACCAATTCAACATGGGTGCAGTCGATGGCACCAATGCAACCCGGTATGCCGGCAAGTGCATGGAATCCCACTTTTGTGTTGGTTATTTCCTGCTCCGAGCGTGGTAGAGAGATGTAGTCGTCTGCGTGCTGCAGGAGGGCATCGAGCACTTGCAATAGTGTCCGTGAGAACAGTGGCTGAGAAATGCCATGCAACTGTCCGACTGTGTGCTGGTAGGTGCCTGTGGCCAGGAAGTGTAGTACAGACACCACCTTCAGTAGGGGTGGGATGGCGGTTGGGCTATCTATCATGCTGACAAGGTCAGCCTGTGTCATGTCCACAATGGCGGCTATGGTGTCCCGGTCCAGACGGTAGAGGGTGTGGATCTGCTCATCAGTGAGGTTGAACGGATGTGCTCGGAGGCGTGGTATTGCGGGCTGCCTGCGTGGTGGTAGTGGCTGTGCTGGTGGGCCTTGCTGGCCCTGCCTTGGCCTCCTCCTCCTCCTGCGTCTCCTCCGTGCGGCTGGTTGTAGTTGGTGTTCGTCTTCTTCTTGGAGTCGGAGCACTTGCAGTGCTATCAGGTCCCCCAGGGCCAACATCGCGAGTCCTGCCGGTAGCATTTCGGTGTGGTTGTGGGAGGAGACTGGCTGTGCAATTTATGTGTTTTCAGGCTGTATGGCCTCCACCTGTGGTGATTGATTCCACCTGTGCAAACTGCTCTCCCCTTTGGCCGAGCACGTCCCGCGCACAACGCTGCAATTCGGGGAATTGTATCTTGCTATTGCAATCATGTTTTTGTACCCGATGGCCGTGTAAGATTGGTTGATATGTTCATTCTGCTGTGGTCCCATTGTTTCACATACTATCTGTGCAGTCGCGAACAGACTTGTGAGGGGTCAGTGGAACGTAGTACTCGAGTAACGGTGGGCCCTCATGCATCACTGTACCGAGTTGCAACGACGGGCGGGGCGTCCCATTCGTGGGTGAAGGCAGTTGCCATTTTCACACACAGCCGCACTCGATGGAATAATTAGTGATTTCAAACGGCCACAGATGCCTTTTCGACGTGATGTTGCAAATGAGGAATTCGAAGGGCGGCGCTTTCGGTTTCCAGCTAGCGGCGAGGAGATGCCCACAGGTCTGACTGCAAATATAACGTTCTATTGTTCTATGTCCTTGAGACAGGGCCCATGGCGAGGGAGCAATGATTGATATGAATAGTTTGGGATGCGCAATAGCTACGTGGGCGATGAGGCCGTCCGTTCCCAAATACATGTTACTTCACAACACTGGAATTACGGGCTGGGGCACTGTGGATTTAGCAGGCTGCATAACGCACAGACTCAATGGATGTTTCTAATGTCATGTGAGTAATTATTCAGGCGTTTTGATCCCGGGATGAGGGAATGATGGATGGATGCATGGGCAGGTGATTAGATACAGAGTTTGCCATGTACAGGGCTTCTTGGGATCTATCCGCCTCCCCTACGCTATGTGATGCAGGGCTGCCATAGTGGGACCATCGTCCATCTGGCCTTGTTGAGCCCTCCCTGTCTCGAGGCGCCCTCAGACACTTGTGTCCATGCACGTTAACATTCCCATCTGATGGAATCTGTTTTGACAGACGCATGCACAGGTACACTCGTTTGTGATGGTGTTTGCACCTCGATATAGATGGTTATGAGTCGCAAGTGGTTTTGGGGTGGTGATGATCCTTTTGAGTGGGCTAGCATGCATATGGCTGTGGATTTCGTGTGATCATTGAAGTGAGTTGTTGGAATGTAGTTCTGATGGCCATTCTGTTCTTTTTCTTTTCTTTTGGTTGACAGGTATCTCCTCCCCTTTTGCCACTGCCATCTGTATGCCACTCCTGCAGATGGATTTTACTCCCGACACCTGCTGCTTCGTGTTAATCAGTGGAGCAGCATTACGATTTTATGGGACGATCGCCAATGGCCCACATGCCCTTACGCAGTACTGGTGGCTCGGAGCAACATTTCGGCCTTTCAGCTGGACTAGTGCCTCCCCATTGGGACGGCCCTGCGGTTCTGTGCGCTTCCATGTTGCCTTTTCGTACGTGAATGTGGCTCTGTGTACCATGGGGGAACAGGGCGACACACAGGTAGGGGCTGGTCATTTCTTGCGGAAGCAGCCCACAATGGTGATTAGTGTTTTGGAGTTCATGGCCTGATGGCTGTATGGGCTTGGTGATTTTGATGTGCATAAAATTTCTATTCTGATTTGGCCCGTGTAGCGTTTTTCTTTGCAAGTGATGTGGCATATGCCTATTTGGGGGGCGATGTATTGTGAGGAGATCTGCATTGGGTTCCAGCTTCGGGGTTTAGTTGCGTGGTACTGTGCTGGGCGCATTTGCCTACGAAGCCCAGTGAGGTCAGGGATGGGGGCTGCCAATATGACTGTTTGAATGTTGTCATGCTCAGGGGCGGGGGATTGGGTTTTGTGTAACAGATGCCGGTCAGCCAGGTGGACTGGTGGAATGATGTGATTTTCGGAATATTGCTGGTCACAGGTGCCTGTGTTTGCGTGCGTTTCTTGGTGGGGGACTGTGGTCATGTCCATTGGGATGGCTTCTGTATTCGTGCCATCTGTGCCCTGCAGCTCCCATTGGCCCCTCTTGTGTTTCTTTTGTTCGTTGCCATGCATGGGTGACTTGTACATTTCAATGGTTGCATTGTGGCTTCATTGCACCTACGGGGGGTTGTACTTTGTGGGCAGGGAGCGGTGTACAGGCACTCAGTGGGGCCGTTTACGGTTGATTCGCGATGCCGTACTTCTCGCCATGGCGGAATGGTACATTACGCCATGCCTGATGGCGTTAGGTACATGTCCGCTAGGGTCGGAATTGGCGTACCGTTGCGCCATGGTGGTGTTTGCGGTTTGGCATGGCGCGCGCGCGCGTGCTTGGTGCAGTTAGCGTTGGCGTTCACTACGGTGTCGCTAATGGCTTCGTACTTTGCGGTGACGGGTCATAGTCGCACCGAGCGCTATTCGATGGCGGTATTGCATTTCCGCCATCGTTTTTCGATTTCCGCCAGGGTCGTAATGAGGGCCATTGGAAGAAAGACTTTGAAGCTAGGTTAGCAGTGTCACAGGAAAATAATATATAAGACAAGACTGAAAATGTCAGAGTCGTTTCTAAGCAATGGACGAGTGAAACTATCACATGGTGCTACGACTAGACCAATTTTAACAGTGTAGTGAGTCACATTTAATCATACACAAAACCAATTTGTTATATAAATAATACAAATAAAAAACTTCACCAGTAAACATTATCTCACGACATGTGGCAATCTTGCACTCGGGAGAATTAAAGCACAAATAAAGCACAGGGTCATGTCAGTGGCATTTTGCACTGGCCATTAGGAAAAAGGCAGACATGAACTAGCGACTGACAAATAAAACAAATTGGAACTAAAGCTAGATACAGGTCATTGGTGCAAAAAGAGTAATGATGTAAAATACGAAACTGAAAACAGCAAACACCTATTTCCGTGTAGTAGCTAATTAGTGTGACTGCAAAAATCGTTTTGCCTGCCCAACGTAGAGATGTTATGAATCGCATTGAGAAAATACATTTTAGATATTCAAGAAAAACATTTTGCAATATTACAGATAAACATACTAAACCACTTCACCCAAATTCTAGAAACTCTACAAATACAAAGAAGCGCAATTTTGATTGTCTAAGATATAAAGGACACTGCAGTCAGGGGACACGTGTAATGAGGACAGCCAGAGTATAAGGCTAGACGGTCCATATTAAAATGGATCCTAGAAATCCCACACATTCAACAATATCAACTTTCTCCGAAAGAGTCAGTCAAACTATATTCCTTTCTGAGAAGTTAGCGCTGAGTCCTAATATACAAGTCATATTCACCTCACATGTTTAAGGGATAGGTACATTGCATTAATGGCATTTGTATAGCAACAGGGTGGTTTCAAATTCCAGGTAAACATCTAAAGCCCAATGGTGATGATTATAGATTGAGTGTGACTTCCAAGGAGAGAATCCTGGGTGCTAACACGTGCCTGCCTGTTCATGGCCCTCTCCATAGAATATTGTTGGTTTTATGCTGGGGTGAAAATGGCAGCAGGGAAGTAGAAGTAATGCCAGCCACCAACTGCCTCCACCACACCCCTCCCTCTTCCTCTCTCTTCTCCTTCTCCTCCCATGCTTCAAGTGTCGGGGAAATTTTCCCTTCACATATTGCTGAATGCCCAATGCCAGTTTTAAGTAAAGGAATCAGCTTTGGAGTGGTCTGGCATTTGTACTAGAATAAGAACTAGCAGAATGGTGCCCTAAGGCAATGACACCAGGCCAGGCCCCGAATCCCTGTTTTTCTGCTGTCTGAGACCTTCTTTTGGGATTGTTTTTATTGGTTGGTTTTGTGTCATTCACCCTACAAGATTCAGAAGATTCACGCTGATGCATGTTATTCTAGTTCGTTGTGACTTTCTTCAGAAACTATAACGACTGGAGGAGGTTATCTGTACTTCTGCCCTCTTACATGGTTGAGGTAGAGGCAAAGAGCACCCCATACAATGTTCTATATATGATAACAATGGATGAGCAACCAAGGCTTAAGCTCTCAGGAATGATGCAGGCTGCCTCTTAGGTAAAGTGATTGCCCAAGTCCCCACAAAGGAATGCCCCGCAGTATGTTAGGTGAAAGCACAGCTTCTTTATATAAAATAAGGTTCAGATACATAGATACATATACATAATAACACTTTGATTATACTATTCAAATAACGAGAGTATGATATAGACTCTATGTTGTACCACACAATACTTAGATTCATAAAAAATGCACCAACTGTTGACAGTCTTTAAAAAGCATGTGAATTACTGAGCAATGAGCTATGGGTGTCCCTTAAAGGTGAAACTTGTTGTGTATTCCAAAAAGGCTTGTTTGAAGAGGATAAGACCCTTGGGGACCTTAGATACATTTTGGTGATGATGGCTGGAGTGGCAGAAGTAGGTATCGGGTTTCATGATTTTGGGGTTTACTAACTTTTGGTTCTTAGGTGCTGCAGCCTCTGGATGGCTTCTGGAAACATGGACTCGACCACAGGACTGGCTTACAAACTCTCATGAAGGCTGGACCATCGGGATGTATTCTTTGGTTTTTGATGGCGGGTAACCCACTGGTAGACATTCCTGTGCGCACAGCAAATTGTGATCTTCTTTGTTGGAAAAAAGTGGTAAAATGTCATGCCAGGGATGTTCCTTGATAGATTCTTTGATCAGGTAGAACCTTCACAGCACCGGGTGTCAAACAGCACTATGCCAGTGTACCCCCTCTTCTGGGCGATACATTGCAATCTGGCTTCCCAAAGTCACAAGCACAATTCACTAGCCTGGGCGACAGAACTGGACTTCTTCAGCTCGAGATGTCCAAGCAATCCTCTTCTGTACTCACGAAGACCCCTTATCTGGACAGTAGGCACACAGAACTGGCTTCCACGGTACTTCCGATGAAGAACAGCAGGTGCACGATAACCCCTCCTAGCTCGGGAAGAGGTCACGTAGCCAGGTCCTCTCTTGATTCTATCCTTGGGTCAGCTCAGCAGTCTTCAGATTCCTTGAAGAAATGCAGCTGCAGACTCCTTCCTCCAACTGAACCCTGGATTCAAGCTTCAGGTTTCAACTACAGCTTCAGTTTCAAGATTCAGCTTCAGAACAAATTGGTGAGTGAGTGGTCCCCAGTTATACAGATGTGTTACCATTCCCTCAGGCTGACCAAGGCCCAGTCAGCCAATCATACACAAGTGCATTTATGCAGACAGGCAGCCAATCAGGCTCACAGGCATTCAGGCCATTCACCGAAACCAGACACCCATAACACAGAATGTGGATTGGAGTAAGCACCCAGCCTTTCAGAACACTACACTGCATTCACTCCAGTTTCAGTCAGGGCTGGCCCATGCATTATGCCACACAACCAAAACGAGACACCCAGAACACAGAATGTGAGTTGATTTCAGACTCCATTGATACAGGTCCCACCCCAAGGGTGTACCCACACCACACAGCCCCTGGGAAGGCTCCAGTCAGTCTGACAGGAGGCAGCCCCAGAGCCATATATAGTATTTCCACCCAACAGCCAGTCAGGTAGAAAGGGACAGAGCTAGGGCTTCCCAGGACTTTAGGAAACAAAGTGTAAAGGTAATAGCAACCAAGAGGCTACAGTGGGCATCTTGCCTTTGTCCAGGAATCTATTCATTCCTATAGCAGAGTCTGGGTATCCCAAAAATGGAAGACACTGAGAGCCACTGTCAAGTCAGCAAGTAGCTGCCACTAGCTCAAACGCTCTCTTGGCCACACAACGATGCCCAAAAACACACATCAGGGGCACAAGGGTGTACTCCCACCCATGGGTGCCATGAGGGTATCTCATGGGTGTTGTTCACCAAAAGAAAAATGAAGAGCTGCACTGCCAGAGTTCCAGGCTGGACCTCAGCGGCAGAAAAGATACAGAAAACACACACAAAGAAGTGGTAGGACAAAGACTAGGAGGCACTTTCCCTCCAAACAGCATTTCCAGCATCACAGAGGCACACATTGAGTTGATTTGATGGCTTGCTTAAGTGTATGCATGGAATGGCCAGACAATATTTGGTACTGTCCTCAGTCCTGTCTAAAAATCTGATACCAGACTCGGCAGTTGTGGGGCTCATATGGTGAGGCTTCCACTGGAGGTCTGTGGTGAAACAAGGAAGCCCATAAAATTATCAAATGGTTAGAGATTTGTGCAGGGTGCTTTGTAGTCTGTAGTTTTGGCCAAAACATTTTACATTGTTCCAACAAGCTACACATGGACAATCAGTCAGCAATTTGGTATATCGACAAGCTGGGGCAAATAAGGAGCTTAAAGAGCTGGCAAAGATATGTTGGGAGCTACGCATTGCCTGTCAGTTGAAGGTACAATCCATTTTTATTCCCATTTTCTCCAAGATCCATTGCGGATTGGGGCTCACAGCACTGGCAGGATCTGGCAGGTTGCCAACTGCCCATTGAGGTTTTTCCTGACCTGCTCAATATCTGGGGTCCTTTTCAAATAAATCTGTTTGTGTCATGCCTCAACACCTAGCTCCCTTGATTTTTCATTTGGAAACTGAATCCTGTGGCCATGGCAAAGGACGCCTTCATCCAGGATTGGAACAGGACCACAACGTTCCTCCTTTCACCTTCATTACTAAAGTTCATCTTCAGGTGCAGGTGCAGGACTCCAAGATGACACTGGTCACTATGAGCTTAGGGCCCTTTAGGAATGTGCATGGAATGGATGGGATCACACAGAATAACCGTGAGTCCAAATAACCGAACACACTCAGGAAGATGGCAAAGTACTGTTTTATCAACAATTATCTAAAACAGGGAGTTACAACGCACATCAACAAACATACGTAACAATCTGCAATCTTTTCAAAAAACAAAGGTTATATATCAGAAATACATCAGAGGTGATGTCATACTATGCAGCAAATAATGAAAAACCTTCTAGGAATAGGGATTGGCTTAAGGGGAACATCGAAGTATGTTATCTATAGGAACTAAGATTGTAATTGGCTGCCCACTGTCAGGTGGACAACATATGCCTACCTCTAACACATGTAATCTTCAGAAACATTAGATACACAGTTTCTCATTGGTTTTCAAACTATAAGGTCCTTTATTATATGGACCACTACAATTGGTTGGCACGCTTGTGCCATGTCTGGAATATTTGGTTCACTTAGCAGCACGTAAGCCCAGACCCAGATGCATGGAGATAGGGCATGACACTACCTCCCCACCCAATTAGCCCAGTATCTTTCATAACCCAAGCCTTCTGCCAAGAAGATTGTCTTCGCACTTGGCCTTGCAAAAGTATCCTTGTCTTCAGAATACATGGGAGTGCAGGTACTCACTTTCGTGTTCTGGGACTCCAAGTCTGATCTCTATTTTCATCCTTAGCTCACGTGACAGTAGGGCATGACTTGGTCCATTTTGCAGGTTTTAAATATCTTAAATGAATACAACTTGGCACTCATGGTGTTCTTTATTTGCACCTTAACAAGGGATGATTCATCCTACGCACGTTTGCCCCTTTACAGAATAGATAGCTGGCCTTGGCTGCTTCAGTCTTGACTCCAGGCCAGACAAACTCACCATGCAGCTCCATGATTCAGCGTATTCTTGCTGCAACATAGTTTTCCCTTCCTTCTTCATGGGACCTGGCTTACCATGGTACTGGTCTTCATGATACCGACGTCCAGCTTCTATACAATGGTGGCTTTGGCTGCATTCTATTCACCACGTATAGCCAGATTCTATGCTGACTTAATCTACTTGCGTTTCAGCATCTGTACAATGATTGAACTGTTGATTCTCTGCTGCACTTTGTGCATGTGCAAAGTTTATTTGTATTTAAAGGTTCTCTTGATTCTTTACTTTGTCATTAGTTTCTGTAGGATCCATATACAATCTCAGCCAGTACGTCGGGACGTCGTGCATGTCTCTTGTGACGTCACTAGTTTCTTTCTTTGCTCATTTTCATATTCCTGCAGGGAGTTCGTCCCTTAGGTTGTTATCACTTTGGGGATACATTCTGTAGGATTGTCACAATGGGTATCTTCTTTTAAACACAAGTTGCGGCATTGCCATAACTGCTGGTGTCAAACATGGCACAATCTCAGGTCTCCAACATATGTGGGGTAGGGGGGCAGGGTTTCCTGCAGAGGCATGCAGCTGCTCCTCTACAATCCCCCCTCTGGCTCAGTCCTCACCCACCTCCTCAGTCATTTCCACATCCTGATATTTTCTCTTAAAGACATGTTTCTTTGGTGTCCATATCTTCATCACCCCCCTCAGGGTGCCTGCTTATTTGACATGTTCATCTACACTCCAGGTCATGTAGTTACAATGTCCATTTGGGGTACAATAGACCCATCATCCCACATACTTCTTATGATTCTTTAGATATAGGAACTTTGTTCCCTCAGGTGCTATGATACTGGCTTGTATGTATTTCCTGACAGCTTCATCAGTCAATTCCTTGGCGTTTGGTGCAGGTTTGGCATCGATCATGATCTTCATTCCTACCACCTTCTTTGCCGTTTTCTTGCATTGGGCAATCACCATCCTGACTACACAGAATCCTGACAACCAGTAATACTCCAAGAACCTTAAATATATTCGCCAACCACTGTGGAATCCACTAAAACAAAGAGGCAAACCAGCTGTCATCTTCAATGTCATCTGCCTCATCTTCCATATTGGCATGCAGGTCTGTCAACAACGTTATGGTCTCTGTCAAGGTTCCATTCTGGTCATCATGAGAAGGTGTGAATGTGCAACATGATGGCCCAATTTTGGTACAAACTCCTCCTTCCATTGCTGTGATCATATCAAGGACATATCGATTCTGGAAGGTCATCAGTTGTATGCCCTCAGCTCTTCCTTAATGGCGTTGAATCACTTTATGGTAGCATTGATTGTCTGCAAAAGGTCCCATCTGGTGATTTTTAACCATTTGGTTTTCGCTACTGTCTGAATTCCAGACATGAATATAATTGTCATTGTCAAAGTAGTCTTGCTGAACAACCTGTGCTCCTCAGGAATGGTATCATACGCTGTTATCGATTTGGCTGAGTGATCATTTCCTTTTTTTGTCCATCGGAGAAGTTCAAGTGATGTTCTTTTTTCTCAAATGGGCATATACTTTCAAAAATTCACCAATGTTCTGATCGCTCTGAGGAATCTCTGGGCAACTTCATATAGGCTCTAGAGCCAAAAGCCCAATATCGATCCATAAGGACAGCTGTCCCTTCTCCCATCATGGGGACGTCAGTTGTGGTCTTGAATTCTTTGTTATATCCCACATGGTTCTGTGTCTTTCTCTCACATCAGGGCGATTCCTTCTCTTCATTTCATCAGTGATCACCTTATCCTGTCCTGCAGAAGGTTATACAAGCATCTTGCTCTTCCATCCCTGCTCTTTCTCCATTTGTGTGGACTTGATATAGTCATTCTGGTATGGAAATTACCATTTGGATCTCCATCGCTAGGTCACCCAAACTTCCTTAAAACTGTCCGCGAGTAGCACATGCTGCAAGATGGTTGAGGCACATTGCATTGTGTTCTGAAACATCCTTCGAAATGAAAGTCCTTACTGTATTCATGGAATAGGGGATGAGAGGGCAGACAAAGCAATTCTCATCAGATGCTCTTTCCCCTACCATTTTCATGTGTTGATACCACATGTTACTCCCTTGGTGAGCTGCATTATCTAAATATGCATTTATCCCTTCATTATCTTCCTCTTCATCTCTTTTATGTCTCCCAATATACTAATAGAGATCAAAGAATTTGTCATTATTTGTTTTCATAGTGGGGAGAATCATAAGAGCTCTTTCTTTGGTAGAAACACTAAGATGATAGAGACTGTAAAAGATGAGGTACAGAACGACAATGAGAACAATCATGCAAATATATACCATGCATAACAATCTAGGCAACCATTTCTCACACCATTCTATTGCTTGTTGAATGTGTTCACTCTCTATGATCATGCCATCTTCTTCATGAATCATTTTTAGTACCATCATCACATTTCTTTTATTTCTGCAACTGTATAATGTGTTCAATTATAGCAATAAGGAGTCTTCTTATCACTGGACCATTTTTAGGATCCTGTAAGAAAGTGTGAATATTAAAGTCTCTTCTAACAAGAGCAAGGTAAGACTGAAGTATGAACACAGCAACCACAAGCCGATGAAAGTATATGTCGGCAGGTACCTTGTGTTTTTATCACTTAAAACAAATATTCTCAATTAAATGAATTTGGGTCCTGATCTCTTTTCCAATTTCTGATCAAGAACTGCTTCAGTTTATTTCTAAAAGTTAATTTCAAAATTCCTGGAATTCTTTGTAGGTCCTCACACTCTCTGCTAAAATATATATAAGGAGTGTCTGTTGAATTCCAGTCCAAATAAAGTACGTGTCAATCACTCGTTGCTTTATCGTTCTTCTTCTTAGTCATCGATCGAGTCTGAGCACGCATTCTTCTTCTTGTCTTGCTTCTGGATTAGCAATGATGGGAGGGAAGGTCTCGCCTTTAGAAACTTTCACGTCACTTAGGTGCAACCTAGCTCTTCTTCCTTGTACCTCAACTGCAGAAGGGGACACTTCTTCAACACAGAATGGGCCATGGAAACGTGGCTCATGCCACTTCCGGGTGAAATTCTTCATCAGGACTAGGTCCCCAACATATAACTTAGGTGGTGCTACTAGTTCTCTTGGATTGTTTGTCGAATTATCTTCTTCTGTGTTCTTAGACCGACCCCCCCTGACGCTTGATTTGATCTGAAATGAAAGAAATACTGGAAGTCATATATGTCAAATAATCATGCATCTCATCACCTAAAGTTTGAGCTACACTATGGCAATCACTCCTAATCCGAGACGGAGGTGTAAGGGGTGTTCTCATTCGAGGTCCTGTCACAAGCTCGGACAGGATGAGGTGGTGGTCTGATCCTGGCAGATTACAAAGGGCATATAAGGCCAGGTGTAGGCAACACAGCTATCCCTTTTTAAAAGTCAATTTAATCTTGGCAATCCTTTCTATGAGGAGGTCGTTGAGTCTCTCACATATCCTGTTCTCTAGTGCGTGATACACCAAAGAGAACAAGTGCTTTATACTTAATAAAACCCCTATTTGTTCGAATAGCTCATTGACAAAATGTGGCCCATTATCGGATCTTAATATTTTACACACACCCCACCTCGGGAATACTTTGCGCACTAAAACCTTTGCTGCGCAAGTAGCATCATGGTGTGTACACAGACCTGCCTCGATCCACATAGAAAAGGGACACCCCACCACTAATAGATATCTATATCCATCATATGTCTGCAGCATATCGACATCGTCGATATGTAAATGCTGAATGTTAGGGAGAATTCTCCTGAATGGCTAATTTCCCTTACCTACTGCAGCTTTGCTGGATTTCTAGGATTTATTTGTTTCACCTGGTAAGAGTGTGAGCCTTATTTTTCCCACTCTTACATGTGTTTTTGCTGTGTGTGTCTAACATTCATAGACTGTGGAGCCTCACCTACTCCACAGGCATCATCTTTTTACTGTGTGTTACACAGCACCTTCAGTGCAGTGACACAGGGTTGTCTTTTAGACTTCCCAACTCAGACTCCATTTTTATGGGACTGACTACTGTCTCCCAGAACACATAAAGTTTAAATTAACTTTATTAGCCTCTGTAAAACCAGAGACCCAGTACAAACCATCTTACATGGAAGTAGTACTGGAAAGGGTTAACACTTATCCCTTTTTGTGTGTTTCTCTTGAAGCATTGTTTCGCTCTCTTTTCATCAAGACTTGGCTGGTGGCAGTGGTAACTACCCTATTTTTCCTACCGCTGTTATCTTAAATAACCTTGGTATTGTTTTAGGCTATCTTGGTAGTCTCGAACTTAAATCTGCTAGACCATACATGTTTTATTACAGTTCCGGTGGGGTTTATTCACCATTTCTTTTTGTAAAAGTCTTTCAGTGTTTTATTCTGCGCGCCAAACCAGGTTTGATTCCTTTGTTCACTGTCTTTTCGCGGGCTTCTACACAGAAGCCCTCCTTAGGTGCCTGTATGCCTGGGGGGATAGGATGTGAGTGAAGGGTTTAGGACTCCCTGCACAGGGTCTCCTTGGAGACCTATTTCACACTCTGAAATGAATGGCTGTGGTGACTGTCCCGGCGGGACAGCCACCCTGCTGTATGATTGACAGCCAAGCTGTGTGAATGGGGGAAAACTGCATAAAAAGCAGGTCTCTGGGTCTGGAAAGGCAGAGTCGCCACTGGAACGAAAGTATCAATGAGGAACTGACGAAGAGGACCCCTACAAGGAAAGAACCGCCCGGTGAAGCCCTGCTGCAGGTCCGAATCCTCGAACTCCAATGACAGAGAAGATCCTGCAGGAATCTTCTTCCCCAGAGCTGGTGGGACCAACCAGTTTGCCCAAACTGCAAGCCAGGACTCCCTCCTCTGATCGAATTTGCTGTACAGAGCTATAGTGAGAGGGATAGCCAGGAAGGTCAGACCCTGCTTGGGTTTTAAGGAGCGCACCTTTTATTTGTTGCTTTGCTCTGCTGCTGGTTTCTTCCCTGGGTAGTGCAGGACCCTCCAGTCTTCATACTTCGTGTCAGTCTGACAGTCGCTTCAGGGACCATGAGCCTGCAGGAACTACCAGGGACGTTTGCCTCAGCTACAGCTTCCTCTCCATTTAAAGGTACTGTGCAATTCCGGTTGTGCGTTTCGTTCAGCCGCGGTGAAGGTGTGTGAAACCTTTTGCCAATTCGAGGGCTTGTCCTTCTCTTCTCTTTAAACTAACTTTTCTGATTACCAACT
This sequence comes from Ambystoma mexicanum, assembly GCF_040938575.1. Lineage (NCBI taxonomy): Eukaryota > Metazoa > Chordata > Amphibia > Caudata > Ambystomatidae > Ambystoma > Ambystoma mexicanum. The sequence continues at coordinate 925,150,096 of NC_090928.1, forward strand.
TCGTCTGGAACTCTTGGCAAAGACTTAACCGCAAACTACCCTGAACTGTGTGATCTTGAGCAAATGACTTTTGTCCTATTGACTTTGGCCCTAAGCCTGTTTGATTTGATTTCGTCACTGGCTTCACCTCTTTCTAGATTGCCCTGCTTACTTGCCTGTTGGTGCTGCTCAATTTCTGCCTAACTGTGTCTTTCCCTCCCTTTTTAAAGTACTAGAGTGCCATTTTGCTCCCACTTCATTTTGTGAGCTTAACTTGTCTGGAAAGTATTGGGAGTGGTTTGGTGTATTGGTAACGTGATTTTTCAACTGCTTTACTTTATTGAAATATTATACAACTGATGTGTAAATAAATGTATATTCTTTTACTCAGAAACCTTGAGTCAGTGTTTGTTTGAATCATAGTAATTGCTGTCCTTTGTGTAACTATTTGATACTGCTCACTTACTCTTGAGATAAGTCTGGCTGCTCAGCCATCGCTACCACTTTTACTGTGTAGTACAGGCTTGTACCAAAGGTGAATTTGTACTGTCACTTGTAGTCTTAATTGTGTGTGGTGTTCCCAAAGGGTACTGCATATAATTCTGCCTAACAATGCAACAGACCATTCGGTTGAGGTATTAATCCTCTAATTGTTCTTAGTGAATGCCCAGCAGTAAACTTTTGACACATTATGCACTAAAAGTGCAATGTTTTCCAAAACATTAGGAATGAACCAGTTTTATGCAATATTAGCAGCAAGACTTTCTCTAGTTACATATGTGTGGTAATGCAGCTGTTCAAGCACGACTTTTAATACATTAATGGCATGACTGGTTTTCCAGTGCTGTCCTGTTGTCATAATACTTCCGTGGGGATAAAGAACATCCCCTTCATTTCCACAGTTCTTGCTCTTCTTGTGGTGCGCTTCCCTGTATTTCTATTCATTAGATTATTGACAACTTATTAAACCCTCCTTGCACTAATATAGTTGCAACTGAATTTTCTTTAATACTCTCAGTATTAAAACTCTTAATTTCTGGGGGATATGCAACACTTTTGGCTTCAACATCTGTGCCTTCAGTCTTGCAAGAGATAAAATCTCTTCGCTTAGTATGCGCTGTGCATTTAATGACCGCCATGGCTACTGCGAGTTGTAGTGTCGAAAGAGAAAGCATATCGCGCCTCCTATTGTAATAAATATATTAATATTGGCCTACGCCAAGCTGCTCGAAAGCCGCTTGCGAAAGAAATCCACGTTGCAAGGTCCTGACCTTAAATCAATGTAAGCTGCCATTTTAGGTCAAACCGCCATTTTAGGATTCGCTTTGTAAAAGTCACCCTGTGAGTTAAAATGGTGGACGATATCATTCCAGAATACAACATGGCCGTCTTGACCTCTGTACATAGCTAATATGTAACTTGCCTGCAGGCCACTTGTTGAGGGCGTGAACTGAGACTTTGTCCTTCGTTGACCTGTGTGTAGAAGGATTACTCGTGTAATGAAACTAATCCACGAGCATATGTTGAAACAATGTATTCAAATACTGAATGTAGAACATCTGTTTAACTACATTGTATTAATGTTTGAGAAGGCCTGCACGGAAAAACTTAATACACAGTTATTGCGTAGGCTTGTTGATACATGTACTAAAGGCAAACCAGTTATATGCGGTTGTTCGAGACTTGACACGAACCCTAGATCGGCGATGTATTAATTGGAATATTAACCCGCAGTACGGCTGGACATTGCGCCCACCAAGTGTATAAAAAGCGAATGCATTCTAATGTACAACGTCTCTCACTGAATGCACTGAATCACGCTGGAGTTCGTTGGGTTGTACTGAGGGCCGATAGCTATCTGATTTTGCTCTGTTTTTGTAACTGGATTCAGTATAAAATAAAGTACTTTGTATGATCCTTTGTAACCCGTGTTCGGTGTATTTCCTTTTGGGGTACTCAGCCTTGATATTTTGATTTTGTTTTCACAGTTGCTGCCCAAATAGGGACCCTCAAGATTGATGCCGGATTGTTGAAGGTTGACACACGCTATCGGACCGTGATTGGACGGTGTGACATAAGGGGCCCCACTGAAAGAGACGCGACACCTCAGCAGCGCTGCACGACCTGATCTTATGACGATAAGCGTGTGGTCTGAGATGGCATCTTGACGGGGGTCCACTTATCGAGGCGGGCAGATTTTACCAAAATCGCCATACACGAGGTAAGATTAGTTAGTTAAGATTCTTAGAAATCCGATCGGACATCCTTAGGTTTGGTCAGGTGAGTCGTGACCCGATTCTTAATTTAATCCTGACAATTTGAATTTTGGCACATTGTATCTGCAGACACAATTATTGACCAGGTAACACCAAGAATTTGAGATATGCCTGGGAAATTGTCTACTTGCTTTAGGGCATTATTCCGCAGTGATAGACAATCTTTGGAATGTAGCCGTCCAGCACCACAGGAGGGGTCGCCGGCATGTACTATGTACTGTAAGCATGGCATTGGAAGTATAGTATTTAATGACATTTGGCACAGACAAACCAGACATGCATCCGAACTTCAGTGGCCAATCAATGGTAGTTTTGAAATCCCTCGTATTCAGTATTTAGAGTCAATTCTATTAAAGAAAAAGGCTAGACCTGCAGCATTTGATGTTTTGCAGAATTGGAAAAAAGAAGTGTTGCAACAACTTAAAAGTAGAGAGAAACATGCGCACCGTTATAAAATGAACGCTGAAAAAGCATTGTTATATGATCAGGACAAACAGTCTGAGGCGACTAAAAATATGGATAGGGCTTTCTCACTTGGTATTCAGAAAATCTATCCTTCTAAAGATCTTCATATTTCTGATGAGTTTATTGACAAATTATTAAATGAACGAAGGCCTGGTGCCTCTGCGCCACCTTTGTATGTTCCTCTTCCTGCTGCTTTGTCTCTTCCTCCTGTTATTCCTGCTCCACCTGTTGTTGTTCACGTTGTTCTTGCTCTGCCTAATGTTCCCCTTCCTCCAGCTCCCCCACCTCTTTTTATCACACCAGTTATAGAACCTCCATCAAATTTGCCTGCTCCCTCTCTTCCAAGTGGTCCTAAGTCACTTGTAATCGATCGAGGTGCAGGGTCAAAGGTTGTCACTCGCAATACTGTACCACCGGAGAAGAAACGTGAGTTAATTGCATGGGCTAAGCATTGTATGGGGAAGGATGATCAAGCTAGTGTTTTTGCCACACTTTGTAATATGGATAGTTTTCCTGAGAAAAATGTTTTTATTGAAGGTTTAGGGATTCAGTTATGTATAATTTGGGGAAGATTAAATAATGCGGATGTTCCGCAAGGGTTAAGGGATCTAAATACTCTAGCGATTTCTAGAGACACTGTGGAGAAGGTAAATGAGCATGCCGAGAGGTTATTTGGGTATAGAAAGGAGTTAGAAAAGTTACAGAACGAGGATGACGAGGAGGAAAATATGTATGTACAGAAACGGTTCCTTCCGTGTCATGGATTTCAGACATATCGATAACTCCAGTTGAGGTATATGACACATACAGTCAATATACGTTAGAAATGCAGAGGAAAGTGATACAGGTAATGGTAGAATACCTGCAGGATGAATGTGTAAAAAGGAAGATTAGTTGTCCCACAGAGCTATTGTGTATTTACAAGAGAGCTTTTTCACTTGACACTTCTTCGACTGCTTTAGCGCTCGATTTAGCTCTGTTGCTTAGTAAGCGTTCAGAGTCACCTACTTCTCAGTTGCCTATGAGAGAGGTCCCTCCAACATTTGTCCCAAAGGCCGAGGTTGCGGCTGATGCTGCACGGGGTATAGTTGCTGTGGACATTCCCGCACATTATGTATCACAGTTTGTTCATGTCCCGTTTTCACGGCAGGAAGTGAACACCATTAAACAGTCTATTCCTGACATTAGGAAAAATCTGACAGGGTTCTATAAAGAGATAGAGTCCGTTTTGCAGTCCTCAGTGTTCACCCTAGGCGACATTGATTTGTTGTTTCCTGTACTCCCGCCTGTAGATTTGTGGAAACAGGTTAGAACTATAGATGACGTACCTGGGTTGGGAGATACGTGGATTAACATAACTAGGCTTGACGGAGAAAGGCCAGTGGGAGAGAGACCGCCTCAGGTGATACTAACTTTGCCTGACAGAATCGTTGCTAAATTAAAAACCATAATTCCCGTAAAGATAATTATTTGGGACAAGCTTACGGCCTGTGTCCAAGGAAAGTCTGAGGGTGCTACCGAGTTTTTTTAATCGGTTCGAACAGGTATTCTCGGATTTCAGTGGACAAGACCTAGGCACAGAGTCTGGGAAAAGGTTGTTCGTGGACAAATTTGTGCGTGGATTGCTGCCTGACCGTGGATTGCTGCCTGACATCCAGTCGCAAATTATGTCTTCTGAGAGCGCTTGGCAGGCGAAATCACAATCAGAAGTACTGCACATGGCTCAGTACTACGAGAACCGTGTCAATAATGAAAAAGATAGGGTTGAAAAACAAAAAGGAGATTTGAAAACTAAAGTGCTATTGCAGCAAATTGTTAAAGGCCCCAGAGGGGGTAGTTCTCAGGTTAGAGGTCAGTATGTCCTGCAGGGGAATGTGCCCTTGGGTCCTGTGAACATTAACCAGTGCGCTTATTGTCGCCGAGAGGGTCATTGGCGAGCACAATGCCCCGTCCTTCAACAAAGGTCAAATAATACATTTGGTAATATGGGTAGGTGATCCAGAGGTCGCCCGGGTGTAGGGGGCCCTGGTAGAGGTCAGTTTACACAGGACCCTCAGCAAGCTTTCTCGCAGGACAATCAGACTCCGAGTGTGGACACCAGGAACATATTTGATCATCCTTCCGCTGCATATTTATCTGAAGAGCTTCCTTTTGATGATATTCTGTTTTGTTAGGATTGCCCGAAAGCAGGGTTTGGAACCTACACCTATTCCCGTCAATCAGAAAGGTCCCTACGTTGAAATGGTGGTGGGAAATAGGAAACATCAGTTTTTGATAGACACTGGAGCACAGAAATGTTCCATTGATCATTCACGGGTTCCAAACATTGAACTGTCAGGGCAAACCAATGTTTCTGTAGGGTTTTCTGGTACACCAGTTGTTTGTCCGGTTTCTATGCTGGTACCTATTTCTTTGGTTCCCTTTACAGACAATTCTCCATTTCTGTTGACTTTGGATTGCTGAGAGAACTTGCTGGGGTTGAATCTGTTAAAAGAATTAAATGCAGTGATTTATTGTTCTTCTGATGGAGTGCGCTTGACGATTTCACCACAGCAATTTTCTGCCTCGCAATTCTTGACTAGACCTTTGCCTCCAGAATTAATTAATGTACCAGAGAGGTTGTGGCTGTCGACGACAATGATGTCGGTGTTTTACAGATTGAACCTGTGAAGATAGTTTTGAAACATGGAATTGAGCTGCCACGCATTCCCCAGTATAAGATTTCAGTTGAGGGCGAGCAAGCTTTGAAATGTATTGTTTCTGATTTTGTGCATCGTGGGGTGATTGAAGAAATTTCAGGAAGTTTGTGTAACAGTCCGATTTTACCCGTGTACAAGAAAGGCGATAATGCAATTCCATTCCGTTTCATAATTGATTTACGTGCCATTAATAAAGTTGTGGCACCACAATTTCCAATTGTGCCTGATGTAACGACAATCCTAACCATGATTCCAGCTACAGCTACTTACTTTAGTGTTGTGGACCTGAAGAATGCTTTCTTTAGTATTCCTATACACAAGGATAGTAGATATTTGTTCGCGTTCACCTTAGGGGGACGCTCGTTCACATTTACTCGTGCACCTCAAGGGTACACAGAGAGTCCTAGCATTTATAGTAGGGCTTTGAAAGAACAACTTGATACCCTTGAATTGCCCTCTACCTGTACTTTGCTTCAGTACTTTGATGATTTTCTTCTAGCTGCTGACTCTGAGAGTGCCTGTAAGGAGTGCCCTGTGTTATTACTTATCCATCTAGCTAAGCATGGTCACAAAGCTTTGCTTAAAAAATGTCAATATTGTTCTCAGGAGGTCGCCTATTTAGGCTATCTCCTGTCAAAGGAGAGAAGAAGATTGACACCTGAAAGAATAAAACACATTTCTGGCATGTCTGTCCAAAATACACAGAAGGAAGTTAGAGCCTTGATAGGTATGGCTTCTTACTGTAGGTTGTGGATCCCAAATGTTTCACTAGTGATCAAACCGATGTTGGCTTTGACAAAGAAGGGCATTTCTTCGCCATTGCCATGAAACGCGGTACACCAGCAGTCGTTTGACTTGCTTAAGACTGCATTATGCTCTGCACCAGTTTTGGGCACACCAAACTATGAAAAGGCCTTTGTGTTGTTTGTGCATGAATGTGATGGATGTGCTTTGGCTGTATTAATGCAGGAACATGGAGGGAAGAATAGGCTGTGCGGTTACTTTTCTTCTGCCCTTGATCCTGTAGCATGCTCTTTGCCAAGATGTTTGTGAGCTGTCGCTGCTGCTGCCGCGTCTGTAAAACAGAGTGAGGGAATGGTCCTAGGCCATGATCTAACCCTGATGGTACCTCACTCTGTAGATGTTCTACTGAACCAAACTCAAACGCAACACCTCACTTCTGCATGGTTGACAAGATATGAATTGATCTTGTTTGCTCCTCACATTCAAATTAAGAGGTGTTGTGTTCTTAATCCGGCTGAACTCCTACCTTTCCCGCAAGATATTACTTACGGCGATGAAGTGCCGCATGATTGTTTGTATACGACCGAACAAGAAAAAAAGGGTAGAATTGATTTGAAAGATATTCCCTTGGATAATCCGCAAGGAGAGCTGTTTTGTGACGGCTCCTGCTTCAAACTTCGGGATGCTACATCCACAGCTGCTTATGCGATCACTACATTGAATCACGCATAATTCTGCACAGGCCGCAGAGATTATAGCATTGACCCGAGCTTGTGAACTTTCCGAAGGGCTTGCAGTAAATATATATACTGATAGTCAGCATGCCTTTGGGGTGGTTCACAACTTTGGGAGACTTTGGTCAGAGAGAGGGTTCCTAACTTCGCATGGCACCAAAATTCCACATGGCTCCTAATAGTACAGCTACTCTCAGCACTTGCGCTCCCTACTCAGTTAGTGGTTATGAAATGTGCAGCACATCGAAAGATTACAGATGATATAGGTAAAGGGAATGCTTTCGCTTATCAGATAGCTAGGCAAACTGCTACCGATATCCTTACGGAGATGTATGTTTCAAGGGAATCTGTAGATGCTTATGCAATAGATGAGGGTGTTGGGTCTGTACGGGATATGCAAGCTGATGCCACGTTAGAAGAATCTAAAAGTTGGGCTGAGGGCTTGGGGAAACTTGATGATGACGGGTGTTGGGTGGACATTGTAGAAGGGAAATGGCTACTCCCTGACGCTTATGTCATGATGATGGTCATCATGGCCCACTGTCCTATGCATGTATGTGCCCAGAAGATGACAAAAATGTTAGAGAAAGTTTGGGTAAATGACAAAATTTCAAAAATTGCCCAGCGCTACGTCCGGAAATGCATGATTTGTCTGCAACACAACGTGGGGAAGGGGACAGTAACTCCAAGGGGTTATTTTGGGCCACCCTCTGTCCCTTTGAAGTGATCCACTTTGATTTTATTGAAATGGAACGATGGGATAATAAGAAATATGTACTGGTGGTTATCTGTGATTTTAGTAAATGGGTTGAGGCTTTCCCTGTTAAAGATGCTACAGCCATGACTACTGCAAAAATCATGTTAAAAGAATACTTTCCACGGTTCGGTTTGCCAAAAGTTATCTGGTCGGACAATGGTCCACATTTCGTCGCTGCTGTAATTCTGCAGATATGTACAGCATTACGAATTGACAAACGGTTCCATTCGGCCAGACATGCTCAGAGCGCCAGACTAGTAGAAAGACACAACGGTATCATCAAGAACAAGCTCGCTAAGACGTGTGCCGGCACCAAACTAAAATGGCCGGACGCCTTACCGATCATGTTGTTATCGATGCACACAACCCCTCAAACTAAGACTGGGCTCTCTCCATTTGAGGTGGTAATGGGGAGACCTGCCAATATTTGGAACCTTCCTAAATGTAGCTCATTAAGAAATGTTGAAAATGTATTACTTTCAGATTATTGTAGCCGGTTGACTAAAAACCTGTATTTGATTTATCACCAGGTACGAGAAGCTTTACCTGTGCGATAAGAGGGTCCGGGCCACAGCATACGGCCTGGAAGTTGGGTGCTCGTCAAATCTTTTGAGCGCTCCTCTTGCCTCGTACCTCGCTGGCGTGGGCCATTCCAAGTCCTGTTGGTCACCCAGACAGCAGTGCGGGTCGCTGGGAGAAAGAACTGGATCCACGCGTCCCACATCAAGAAACTTCCTCACCCTGTGCCACACGTTACAGAAGAAACCGAACCCCTCGCTGACACTGCAACTAACAATCCTGAAGCAGTAAGTAGCACTGAGAGTGTGTCAGACAATCTCTCTGAGCCTGTGAGCCTTGGGGAAGCTGCCATTTTGTCTCCACACTCTCCACAAATTTTGCATCCGGAAACTGCTATTTCGGATTCAGCACCTTCACGTGTTTCCGACATGTTGCTTCCAGCAAGAAGTGATGACATATTGTTTCTGGATCAATCAGTACTGGGAAAAGTAAGATACAATCTACAACCACGAAGATATACTTACGGCATGGTTTTGCTGTGCATCTGATAGACTTACGGCACGGTTTTGCTGTACATCTGATAGACTTACGGCACGGTTTGGCTGTGCATTCGGAGAAGGAAAAGAGTCATCGATGGCTTGCTTTTTGCCCAAATTTGAGAAAGGGGATTCTGTTGGCTAGGGTTGTGGAAGGACTAAGAAGTTGCTCAACCGGGAGGTCGCCAGCAACACACTTTGGAGTATCCGTTTGAAGACTACAATGCCTGCTACCGCTGCCGCTCGTATGGGACTTGTAAATAAGGGGGTGACCAACCGGGACGATGGACAAGATGCCTGGGCCCGAAAAAGTATTTCTGTATTTTTATAATGATATTTGGGTTTTCAATAGTCGCTGCTTAGGATTGTGGTACCTCGAGGAAACTCACTCTTTAGAACTTTTGTTGCCTACCGAAAGGGCACCTATTGTTCCTACTCCCTTTGTACATTTGCATACTCTATCCCCTAGGGATTCTCAGCACAGACAAAGGTACCACAATAACACTTTACTGCTTATCATGAATGCTACGCATGCCATTTTTAATAAATCTAACTGTTGGGTCTGCTCACATTTACCGCAACAGGGGGATAAGGGGCTAGGTTGGTATATTCATATTTTACCGTTGACAACTGCTTGCTATGCTTCTCTTGGAGCACTGTTCTTTGGCAGATGGAATAGTTTTGAGAAACGTGTTTTGACTCCCCTGGGATGCTCGCTTTTTGCAAATAGGAGTAAACCGAATGTTGCTTCTATTAGGCCTTCTGATAAACTGTCTCGTTCTTTCCAATCTTTGATTTCCTTTAAGATGGCTCCAATGGGCAATAAGAATGCCATGCCTCCTTCTTACACTGTTAACCATAGCCCTGATTCTGTTTCTTTTTGCATACAGAGGAATGGAACTCAGTCAATGGGAAATTTTCTAGGTTGTGCCAATGTTGCAAATTTGACTGGGGAAAACAGACCTTTGTATGTAGGCGAACCTTTCTACTTTGTCTGCAGTAATGTAGCATTCCCATGGTTGCCCAGGGATTGGCAGGGAACCTGTTATTTAGGGATCCTGTTACCTGGGGTGTTTATAGCTAGGACAAGAGAAGTTTTGAAGGCTCGTGCACGGCGGGACGAGAATGGTGACACCCCAGCACAAATCTTGGGAGATATAGCTAAATCAGTTGTGCCATTTTGGGGGCAGATAGCAAATTCAGAAGATATCATAAAATCTAGCGAGAGTACTGGAGAGAACCATCAACCGGACCACTGATATACTCTATAATATGACGTTAGAACAAAAGGCGATAAGATTAGTAGCACTTCAAAACCGAATAGCATTAGATGTCATTCTGGCTGAGCGTGGTGCAGTGTGTAAATTAGTGGGGTCCACGTGTTGTGGTTTCGTATCAGATCCCTCCCCAACTATCTTCAAGGCAATACAGAATCAGCACGTCCTTAGTTCATAAGTGCATGTTCCCGAGGGAAACTGGGATCTAAGCGCTTGGTTCTGGGACTTCTTGCGATCTTGGGGTTGGAAGGTACTTTCGGTCTTACAAATTATTTTGGGAATCCTGTTTCTTTGTTGCTGTATTCAGTGTCTACCTGGTATGTGTTCGATGCTAGGGGGATGTTGCGCACAAGATTTAGGTTCGATAGGACATAAAGTGTATGCCTCGGATAAAACTTCCAAAGAATATGTGTTGAAAGATATTTTAGCAAATGACCTAATGGCAATAGATATTTCCCATAGTGATTCAGGGTGCATGGACGATGATGCATGGAGTTATTTGCAAAGAGATCCAAAGTAGTTTTTAGCACTTGGCATAGGCCAAAAGGAGGGTTTGTCGAAAGAGAAAGCATATTGTGCCTCCTATTGTAATAAATATATTAATATTGGTCTACTCCAAGCTGCTCGAAAGTCGCTTGCGAAAGAAATCCATCCATTCGCTATCCTTATCCAGTATGTAATGCTCATGAAGAACACTACTTTGTCATTGCTTCAATCTTCTCCGAACATATCGTCATCAGTTATGTCAGTCAATCTGTCCCGTGCTCAAAAACTATCACTGTTCTCCATGGTCTACCCTCATCGTCTACTCCTTTGATAATTGCCATTTCTTTTCATAATATAGCTGCTTCAAACTCTATGGGAATAGTCTGTCCACCTGCCTCATTCATAGGTAGTTGTGGTCTAAACAAAAACTCATCAGGTAGCCTCACAACCACCATGCAATGTAGCTATGTCAGTAAAATGCTTACTCCATATAAAAAAAATCTCTGGATCTACTGGAATGCCTTGCAGAGCCCCTTGCCCTATATGTGAACGCCAGTATGAAATTTCCCACATTTAAATAGGGTATTCCTGGAGTGGTGCACACTATTCCATGGTCCTGAAATGAAATTGTCATGTTAAGTTTTGTCATCAAATCTCTTCCTAAAATGTTAACCGGTGTCTGTCTTGAATATAACAAAGGAACAGACATATCACATTCTCCTATGGTGACTGGTAAATTATCAGTAAAAGGAACTCGGCTCGTAGCTCCAGAGAACCCTTGAGCATTCTTGGCAATACCTGGCATTAGATATTTTCCCTCTCGTATACACAAACAAGTTGCTTCAGTGTCTATAAGAAAAGATAAGGATGTGCCTCCTATCGTCACATCGACCCTTGGTTCCTCTTCGGGGGTCGGGGGTCTGGTGTCACAGATAGTACTGAACACAACAAGTCACCCTGTGAGCTCTCCTATTGTGGATACAAGCTCATTCCCGACCATGTGAAAGGATTTCCTCCTACCGCAGTGACATCTCCTATTCTAGGTGTCAATACTTGTTCTGTATTTGCATACTGCTTTATCTGCATAGGGGCTTGGTGCTACTACCCTTATAGTGGATTCATTTGTAGCTTCACCTGCTGTTGCACCTGCTGTACTTGCAATGCATGTGCCTGATAAGATGTGTGATCTTGGACAAAGCCCTCTCTTGTGTGTGTGCTATATGGCAGAGGATAAGCTGTCCCCCTCTGGAAAATTGGCCATTTTATACATTCCCTTTGCTCCCACATACATGTGCAATATGTCCTATCATTCCACAATTACAAGATACTGTTAATCCCTACTTGGCTATATCCTCGTTGAGCACTCTGATTCTTATTTGTTGTATTTTGAATCTCACATTGTTATTCTGAAATCCACCTCCTCTTCCACTATAACCCATACCTCTGCCTCATGGCGTAAACCCATACCCACCTTGGTCCATCGGGTGAAAATTATTCACCTGTGATGTACCTATTGTATCCTGCATTCCCAATCCTTCTCCACTTGTCAGTACTGACCCTTCTATGGCAAATGGAAAATTCAGAAATTATTTTCTGAACTAACTTGGCTTCCTCGATCTTCCTATTCTCATCTTTCTTCTTGGTTTTCTCTTGTAATAACCGGCATTGCTGCACTATTGTCAACTGTATCTCAGGCCATGGTTTCGCTTTCATCCCTAATTGTTTTTTTCATCTGCCTCTGTACTGGCTAAAATGTGGTAAAATAAGGTCACTGTCTTTGCCCACGGAACACAAGTTTCAAGTTGCCATTTCTCCTGAATATCCTGAATGTAAGCAATAGGGCCTTCATTTTCCTTCATTTTACAAGTCATAATTGCACCCATATCCGGCGTGTCATGATATTGTACCCTGAGAGCCCTCCAAACATCTGCCCTACAATTATTAAACAGTGCTCCATCATGCACTGTGTTTTGTGCAGTCACACTTAAATATCCTGCTCTTCTCCATATGTCATCAGACCTCTCTCCAAGCCAGGAGACCTTATATGTCTCCTATGGCCAAGGTTTATCCTCCTGTCATTTTCTCTAATTCGTAGATCCATTTCCCAGCCCCCGATGTCAAACTGGGGAGCTTGCATCTTAAATTATCCATGTCCAATTGTGGCCATGGAATGTATTGCGGTCTTTCTCCCCCTTTCTATAATAAGGGGAATTGTGTGAACCCCAGCCCATATTCGGATCCCACTATTAGTCCATCCATGGCAGAAATAATCTTCCCTGCTTACATATGGTGGCAACTCACCCTTGACACTATGTGATCATCCTCGGGGACGTTCAGGATATGCTATGGGATCAGGCGTTCTATCTTTAGGTTGTTCCAGCTCCAACCATCTCACTATCCTTATCCATTTGCAGGCTTCCTTCAGGGGTGCACGCATTCCCTCCTTCTGCCCCAAACTGGACTCTCTTTTCTTGTCTGACATGCCTAGCCCCCAACTAGTGTGACTATCATCCCCCCTCACCCTTGTCTAAATTCAGTCTGCTCAAATACAATGCCCTACGTTCATCACTAAACAAGTTCCCTTCCTCACTTCGTAATTGAGGTACTGGGGATTGATCACCATCACCATTCCCTCAAGTTCCATACTCGCTACCTCGTTTTATCTGTTGATAGACTTTATTGATCCTTTTCCCAATGCTTTCTGCATCAAATCTTTCTTCTTCTAGCACTACTTTAGATACTGATGGCGTTACTGCTTTTATTGGAAGAATCTCTTCCACTCTGTCCCATCGTATTTCTGGGCTTGGCCTCATTTGTTCTTTTGGGATTTGACTGGCATTGAAACCTTGCTGTCTCCTTTTTGTTCTATTTCTTCATTTACTTCCCTTTGCTTTCTTGCATCGCTTCTAATTCTTTCTTCCTCTTGCCTTTGTTCTTCTCCTCTCCTTACTCCTTCCCTTCTTTCCTATTCTTCTCTCCATCTCTGCAATCTTTTGTCCCTTAGTCTTTCTTCTTCTTCCTCCTCTCTCTTTCTTTCCTTTCTGTCCCTTTCTTCTATCACTCTTTGTCTATTGTCACACTTTCTTTGATCTTCTGCCAGTTCTTCCATTTTCTCTTGATCCTCTAGATCAGGGGTGCACAACTGATTTTGACAGAGGGCCGAAAGTACCTTACATGAGGGCTATAGTGGGCCGAAAAGTAAATGTGGGCGGGGCGGTAGGCAGGGCGTGGCAGGAGGCTTTTTAAACCCCCAATTTGTACTAAACACATGGAAAAAGAATGTTTTTGAGGGGTAACGATTTTTATTTGCATTTCAAACTTACATTTTGTACTACACATTTTCCATTGTTATAATTTATTCCTATTTAGTTATTGTATCTCGCCTGTTTAATTAACTTATATATATTTTATTGACCCTGGATACACTATGCCCCATGACCCCCTCAGCCCAACCAAACACTATGCCCCATGTCCCTCACCCCCAACCAAACACTATGCCCCATGGCCCCCTCACCCCCAACCAAACACTATGCCCCATGTCCCTCACCCCCAACCAAACACTATGCCCCATAGCCCCCTCGCCCCCAACCAAACACTATGCCCCATGGCCCCCCCACCCCCAACCAAACACTATGCCCCATGTCCCCCTCACCCCCAACCAAACACTATGCCCCATGTCCCCCTCACACCCAACCAAACACTATGCCCCATGTCCCTCACCCCCAACCAAACACTATGCCCCATGTCCCTCACCCCCAACCAAACACTATGCCCCATGGCCCCCTCACCCCCAAGCAAACACTATGCCCCATGGTCCCCTCACCCCAAGCAAACACTATGCCCCATGGCCCCCTCACCCCCAACCAAACACTATGCCCCATGTCCCTCACCCCCAACCAAACACTATGCCCCATGTCCCTCACCCCCAACCAAACACTATGCCCCATGGCCTCCTCACCCCCAACCAAACACTATGCCCCATGGCCCCCTCACCCCCAACCAAACACTATGCCCCATGGCCCACTCACCGCCAACCAAACACTATGCCCCATGTCCCTCACCCCCAAGCAAACACTATGCCCCATGGCCCCCTCACCCCCAACCAAACACTATGCCCCATGTCCCAAACCCCCAACCAAACACTATGCCCCATGGCCTCCTCACCCCCAACCAAACACTATGCCCCATGGCCCCCTCACCCCCAACTAAACACTATGCCCCATGGCCCCCTCACCCCCAACCAAACACTATGCCCCATGTCCCTCACCCCCAACCAAACACTATGCCCCATCGCCCCCTCACCCCCAACCAAACCCCCCAACTCAGCACACACACAAACATGCACCAATACAGACCCGAACCCCCACCCCCCAACTCAGCACACACACAAACATGCACCCATACAGACCCGAACCCCCCCACCCCAGCACACAAACATGCACCCATACAGACCCAAACCCCCCACCCCCCAACTCAGCACACACACATACATGCACCCATACAGACACGAACCCCCCACCCCCCAACTCAGCACACACACAAACATGCACCCATACAGACCCGAACCCCCCACCCCCCAACTCAGCACACACACAAACATGCACCCATACAGACCCGAACCCCCACCCCCCAACTCAGCACACACACAAACATGCACCCATACAGACCTGAACCCCCCACCCCCCAAATCAGCACACACACAAACATGCACCCATACAGACCCGAACCCCCCACCCCCCCAACTCCAAACCCCCACCCCCAACTCAGCACACACACACTCAAGCATGCACCCATACAGACCCGAACCCCCCACCCCCCAACTCAGCACACACACACACAAACATGCACCCATACAGACCCGAACCCCCACCCCCCCAAATCAGCAAACTCTCAAACAAGCACCCATACAGACCCGAACCCCCACCCCCCAACTCAGCATACAAAAAACATTCAAATCAAAACATTCATACACATCCGACACACATCCGACAGCCCCCACCCCCGCATCTCAACATACACACAAAATACATTCAAATACAAACATTCACACCCCCCCACATCTCAACATACACACAAAATACATTCCAATACAAACATTCACACCCCCCCACATCTCAACATACACACAAAATACATTCAAATACATTCATACACATCCGACACACCCCCCCACCCCCGCATCTCAACATACACACAAAATACATTCAAACACAATCATTCATACACATCCGACACACCCCTTCACCCCCGCATCTCAACATACACACAAAATACATTCAAACACAAACATTCATACACATCCGACACACCCCCCCAGCCCCGCATCTCAACATACACACAAAATACATTCAAACACAAACATTCATACACATCCGACACCCCCCCACCCTCGCATCTCAACATACACACAAAATACATTCAAACACAAACATTCATACACATCCCACACCTTCCCCACCCCCGCATCTCAACATACACACAAAATACATTCAAACACAAACATTCATACACATCCGACACACCCCCCTACCCCCGCATCTCAACATACACACAAAATACATTCAAACACAAACATTCATACACATCCGACACACACCCCCACCCCCGCATCTCAACATACACACAAAATACATTCAAACACAAACATTCATACACATCCGACACACCCCCCACCCCCGCATCTCAACTTACACACAAAATACATTCAAATACAAACATTCATACACATCCGACACCCCCCCCACCCCCGCATCTCAACATACACACAAAATACATTCATACACAAACATTCATACACATCCGACACACCCCCCCACCCCCGCATCTCAACATACACACAAAATACATTCAAACACAAACATTCATACACATCCGACACCCCCCCCCCCCGCAACATACACACACAAACATTAGGCAAAACAAACCCGACACACAAACACAAACAGACCACTTACCGGAGACGTGCTGGAAGGCAGGCAGGTAAGCGGCAGGTAAGCTGTAACGCTGGAATCGCACCACGACTGGCGTGGTCCAAGGCTGAAATGCCTTCCGGCATTAAGCCTTATGGACCATGCCAGCCGTAGTGCTGGCCCTCCATTGGTGCAGCACACACGCATTACGTGGCTGGTAGGAGCGACGTGATGCGTGTGTGTGCTGAGCCAATGAGGGCCAGTGTTTTCATCGGCCCGGAAGACAACAAAGACTTTCCTAATGGGCTGCCCTCCATTAGGAAAGTCTTTGTGCCTCGCGGGCCGGTCAAAAGGGCATTGCGGGCCGCAACTGGCCCGCGGGCCGTATGTTGTGCACCCATGCTCTAGATATATATGCTCTCGTTGCTCCCTGCCTTTCCTTTTCTGCTCATTCTCTTTCAATCTATTCTCTCATTCCTTATACTTCCTTTCTTGTTCATCCTTACATTCTCTTTGACTAACTTTCTTGATACTTTTCCCACCTATCTGGAGTAATATCTGTCCTCCCTTCTATTCCTTTTGCAGGAGCGCTACTTCGTCAGCCTTATCTTTTTCTCCTTTCCATCTCTTAGTCTCCCTGTCTATTTCTGTTGATAAATTTGACCGCTCACTTTTTTCTTCCTTGTCTTGTATGAAGTTATAAATCTCTTGCTTTCTTTTATTCACTTCCGGACTATCGTCACTACTGTAAGCGGGGGGATCATATATCGGATTACTGTACCATGTTGCTGCTTTTAATTCCTTTAAAGGATAAACTCCCATCTCTCCCGTAGCAACACCCTTTGCCTCAGGCTAGATAAGGGGAGCTGAAGGCTCAATGCCTTCCCTCTTGTGCTGATTAAGCATCCACTCGTCTTCTCTTTCCTCTTGATACATCTTCCAGAGCTCTAAAATCGCAAATCTTTTTCTTTAATTTCTTCCCTGTGTACACAGCGTGCAAGTATGTGGTCATGCGTTGCAATGCTGCTCTTGACAATGATCCCCCTTGTGGCCATGGCATGAACATTTTATCTGCTTTGCCCTTTACCCATTCTGCACTGTACTGTTTGAGTTTGGGCATCTGTTTTGGCAGTGTCTTGCATAGGTGCATGAATGAGAGGAGTATCCCCCATAATGACAAGTCTCAATTGACTGTCGATACTTACCTGACCATTAAATAAACCTTTTACCTTGGCTTAAATCAGCTCTTTTCAATGTTTTTAAAACAATAATTATGAGCAAGCACCATCAATCCCTGCTCAATCCTCTTGTTTCAATGACCTATCTATTCTTTTGATTGATGCCAATTGTTTCACTATGCCTTATCTTTACTTGCTGTTATTTTTTCAACTCTTCACAATCTCTATCGCTCTTCGATATTTTACTCAACAGACAACATTTAGACTAGCCAGACATTTACACCTTATAAAACACTGTGATCAGTTCTTCCCTCACCTTTACTTTTTTCCCCCTGTACAGGGTTTGAGACATTACCAGTCCTGACTATGCATTTTATATTTGACCCTATCCCCACTGGAGTTTGAAATGTCTCCTTCTAATTCCCTTCAATTAGGAATCTTTAGGTGGTCTGTCTTATCTCTACAACTATTTCCCGTTACTCAAAATTATTACAATCCCGTCCCTTTATTTTGCCATTCCCCTTAGTCTACTCACCATTCATTAATCGACTTGAGGCCTTCAGTATCGACTCTTCCTCCAATCTGACAACTTTGCCTTTCACCCACAGAGCACCTGTGGAAACCGGGCAGGGATTTCTTCAAAGGGGGACCTGCCCACCAATCTCGGTGCGTCTTGCAGGTTTATTTCTATTTGGCCACTCTCCACAGGAAACTCTGTCTTCTTCCAGCTAATGGCAGAGGATGCCCGATCGTCTGAAAATCTGGAGCTGAACTAGTTTGGAACTTCGAACCATCCTCACCACTACCGCGTGAGCCTAGGGCCCTTAGGTACATGCATGTAATGGATGGGATCTCACAGAATAACTCTGAGTCCAAACAACTGAACCAACTCAGGGAGATGTCAAAGTACTGTTTTATTAATAATGTTCTAAAACAGGGAGTTACAACTAACATCAATAGACATAAGCTTGATTTCTCTCAGCAATCTTTTTACAAAACAAAGGTTATATATCAAAAACATGTCAGACAGAGGTGACATCATACTATGTGGCAAATAATGAAAAACCCATTAGGGAATCGGGATTGGCTTAAGGGGAACATCTAAATGTATTATCTATAGGAACTAAGATTGTAATTGGCTGCCCACTGTCAGGTGGACAACATATGCCTACCTCTAAAACATGTCATCTTCAGAAACATTAGATACTCGGTTTCTCATTGGTTTTCAAACTATGAGGTTCTTCGTTATATGGACCACTACAATTGATTGGCACGCTCGATTCACTTAGTAGAATGTAAGCCCAGGGGCAAGGAGATAAGGCATGACACTACCTCCCCATCCAATTACCCCAGCATCTCTCATCATCAAAGCCTTCTACCATGAAGGATGTCTTTGAAATTGGCCTTGCAAAAGTATCCTTGTCTTCTGAATACATGGAAGTGCAGGCACTAACTAACGTGTTATTTGACTCCAAGTCCCAACTCTGTTTTCATCCATGGCTTACGTGACAGGAGACCACGATTTGGTCCATTTTGCAGGTTTTAAATGTCTTAAATGAACACAACTTGACACTCTTGGTGTTCTTTCTTTGCACCTTAACAAAGGATGATTCATCCTTTGCACGTTCACTCCTTTCCAGAATAGATAGCCGACATTGGCTGCTTCAGTCTTGACTCCAGGTCAGCAACCTCGACAAGCAGCTTCATGAGTCAGCTCATTCTTGCTGAAACATAGTTTTCCCTTCCTTCTTCATGGGTCCTGGGTTACTAAATTCATGATACCGATGCCCAGATTCTATGCAATGGCGGTTTCAACTGCATTCTATTCACTAAGTGTAGCCAGCTTCTATGATGACTTAATCTACTTGCATTTGAGCATCTGTACAATTATTGAATGGTTGATTCTCTGCTGCACTTTGTGCACGTGCAATCTTCTTTTTCATATTTAAAGGTTCTCTTGATTCTTTACTTCATCATTAGTTTCTGTAGGATCCATTAATCATCTTCAGCCAGTATCTTGGTACGTCGTGCATTTCACTTGTGACATCACTAGCTTCTTTCTTTGCTCTTTTTCATATTCCTTTGGGGAAATCCTCCTTTAGGTTATCATCACTTCAGGGATACATTTGGTAGGGTTGTCTCAATGGATATCTTCTTTCGAACACACGTTGCAGTATTGGCATACCTGCTGGTGTCAAACACAGCACGTTCTCAGGTCTCCAACACATGGTTCTGGCAGAGGAATGCAGCTGCTCCTCTACAGCTATATGATGGCGTACACAGCCATGGAATTGGTTGGTCCCTCAGCTCCTTTTATCAGTTCCATGCTGGTTTCTGACAATTCCAGATATCCTTTGGGGCACACATGATAAAGCAAATACGCTCATTCAGGAAGGTTCCCTTTGGCTTTTTGCCAGGCTGAACCCTGGCATTTGTAACTCATCATCATCATCATCAAATGTTCATGGGCCCCTAGCCTGGGTGCACTGGTGTTTTGGAAGGTGCTTGGATCCCCCTCTGGCCTGTGTGGTAATGGTTCTAAACTTTCTGGCTGATACGCAGAGACAACATCTTACCACACTGTGAATTTGTATACCTTGCAATCTCGACATACCATAACTTGGAGCATGGATTTTTAGTGGGGGAACATCTGTTGGTGTATCGTTTATTGAACGGAATTTGGATTAAGACACCACCATTTGGTGCTTACCGTTTTTGAAAGGTGGCCTTCCAATGGACACTTATCTCTGAAGCAACTTTCTGCAAAGTTGGTGAAAATGATGTGTCTGGTCACATTCCTTTGAATGGCAGACTTTGCTCACTGGAACTTAATGGTGGTTAATTCACTTCTTCTGGTATTTCTTTTAATCTATATCACAGCACCAAAACAGAGTTTAACACCATTGATTTTCTGCTTTCTCAAACAACCCACAATTGTGCGTGGTACAATGTCTCAAACAGCATGAAATAGCAATGATAAGCTTCAAAAAGTCTCTGCGGCTTACTTTTTATTTCCTGTCAGAGGCCATTTTCCCTGATTTCATCCCATACTTTAATTCGGTTGGTCAGAGTGTTCATGAAGAAGGTTAGGGTGGACACTGAACTATTTGGGGCTCTTTCAGTCAGGATGGCTATGGTCTTTAAGGCTTTTTGGCCAGAATCCTATTTGGAGGATGTTTTCAAGGCAGCCAATTGGGCTAATGCATCCACTTATTACACATTTTATTGTAAACCTAGGATTGTAAAGTTGCTTCCCAAAGCTAGGTTCACGCTCAATAAATACCCTAATAATAATAAAAACCTATTGAGCATGATTTGGCTGTGGTGTTTGCAAAGCTATGAAATGTGCATAATATCTCTGCCATGCCTTAGAATTCTTATTAACCCTACCAAACGACAGTCATAATTGTAATAAGGGAACAAAAGCAAGTATCATACCTGCTGTCCTCTCCCATTGAATTAATCATCTCCATTTGCCCTTTTCATAGATGCTGCGTAACTTGAAGGACCAACATTTTACTGAGATGTTGCAATTGTTTATGTCACATGCTCAAGCAGGGCCTTACTCGCTTACTATCATGCAGGTGGTCTACTTTAACTTAGGAGATATTGCAGACAGAATAGAAGATAAGAGGCCTACAGGAAGTTCTTATAGTAGCATACTGTACTTTGATTAGAGTACATGGAGGGGCACAAAGCATGAATTGTAGTGAGGTAACAGTAGTTTTCATAGATTTGTCTGTTTTGCTGTTGTTAAATAAATAAGAAAGATGTTCTGCATAGTAAGAGCCTCCATAACCATTTATCAAACCATAACTGTCTGTCATTTGCTAGGACTAATAAGAATGACCATCTAAGTCACCTAACACCAGATCCAACAGAAGTCTCAACTCAAGGCACATGTTTGGCATATGCTAAATCAAGGCGAGTGCAATGAGAACAAGTTCAACGATTTAGGATCTTCCTATCATTAGTCATGTTATTAAGCCATTTTTATAATTATGTGAAAAATGAAGAGCAATCAAAATAGGCCCTCATGGCTAAATCATACGTAATTGTGTAGCTTTTTGAAATAGGTCCAAATCCATGCAAACTCAGTTTTGGTAATCAACCGTACCAAATAGTGTAAAAAGTAAGCATTGGGTAGGTGGTACACAACTGAAATCTGACAGGAAATTGGCTTTAAACAGGCTTATCAACATTCTTATCTTAGAAAGGCATCCTGCCCTCCATTTTGAAATGTATGTAGTGGTTTATAATTAAGGCTGCACCTTCCTAATGCCAGGACATCATTAAATGTTAGAACAGTTCAAAACTTATACAGATAATAACCCCTGAGAGAACTTTCTATTAATTTATCGTTTGGATTCTGTGCATCCTCACATTTTCCTCTCCACTTTTTTCCCCTATGAAGGCACTCTACAATTAGACGAATACTACATACTTGTTTGAGAATGTAGCGGTGAACCATCGACCAAGGGACAATGTTCTTTGCTTCGTTGGGTACGTTGAAGATCTTCCTATCATGCCTTTGGCTATATAATGCAACCTAGTGTAGAGCTTATCAATGAGCTCTGGAAGAGAGCAATACCTAGTAAGGAGCACAGAGATATCATGAATGTAAGATGCCATTGTTGTTTGAATTTGAATCTTGTTTCCGCCACCCCTTTCTTACACTGTCAGCACGCTTCTCTTCACCATCCTGAAGTGTGGCATCACCGTTAGAGTGTGTAGGAGCTTTAGCCCGTGGCTATGAAGGCCATGTGAGAGGAGTGTGAGTGCTTTAGGAGACACTGCCCAGATGACCTCACAAATTTCCAATAAATAACATTGTTTGCCTTTATAGGCAAATGTCACTTCAGGCCCCACTGGGCACACCACCTAAATAAGTCAGAGCGAGATTTTTTGGATGTTTCTCGGCCTGCAAAGTAACATACTAATGCAGGTAAAACAAGCACCTGTGGTTTGCACATCTAATGAGCTCATGCGCTAAACAAAAGAGTGAACGTCTCCAATACACCTTAGCATTTCACTTAGGGGAATATGTGGTGTCCCTGGATTATTATTATTTTTATTATTATGGTATTTGTTGAGTGTAGACCTAGCATTGAGAAGCAACAGAGCGCTTTACAGTGGTATACAACAGTACAGATGTATAATGGAGTGCTTTTCAGAGGTAACAACAGAACAGCTATACAGTGTGGGTTGGATACAGAGGGGCACAGGGGAGGGGTACAGCTGTACAGGGTGGCAAGGAGGAGATGGGCAGACAGCGTCCAGAGAATAAGGTGGTGCAGGTGGCAAAGTGAAGGCCTAGATGCTGACTATGAGAGGCTCCTTGAAGAGCTGGGCCTTGGGTTCTTTTCTGTATTGTAGGAGTATGGGGTGAGTCTGATGCTGATGGGAAGGAGGTTCCATAGTCTTGGGGCGAAGGCAGAGAAGGCTTATTTTCTGGTCCTTTCCTTTTTGTAGTAGAAGATTTCAAGTCTGCACGTGTCCTGGCTTCTGCTGGTGCACGGTCCAATGGAGATGCTGAGTTTCTCTGCATGGTAGCTGGATGACGTGAGGGTGACTGCCTTGTACATGATGCAGCAAGACTTGAAGGTGATTTGTGCATGGCCCTGAGCCAATGAGGGCTGATGAGGGCCAGGGTGATGTAGTTGTATCTGCGTAGACCCTTGATGAGGCGTGCGGCACTTCTCAGGGGCACAAGGGAAGACGACCAGAGGCCTTCAAGGAGAGCATTGCCTTCATCCAGGTGGGACAAGGACCAGTGATAGTCCTTGTTTAGAGTGTTCATGACTTTCATTTCAGAAATTAGCAAGTCCGAGTCTAGATCCTGCTCAGTTAAAGTACACACCATGTCTGATAGTCGGTGTGATAGGTGATATCATTCTGCATGTGTTTGTTTCAAGCCGCCCGACTGCTCTCTTGCAAATAGCTTGTTCATGTTCACTCTTGGTCTAGCTGTGCCCCAAAGGAACCTCTTAATCTTCAAGTTAGCATTTTTAAGAAATTCTTTGTGGGACATAGTGGTATTGGATTGAATACATATTTAAGCTTAGGGATGACCATCATCTTGATGATTTGTATTTTACCTCATAATGATAGGTTTTGTTTTTGACATCTCTCCATGTCGGCCATAATGTCATTCCATAGGGGGTCTATGTTGTTGGAGAACTTTTCAATCAGGTTGTTTGATATGTGGATCCTCAAGTATTTAAGCCCTGCTGTTACACATTTAAAATTGTGGTTGTGTATATCTGCTATCGTCATATTCGAGGAGATTGTTATGTTATTTTATGTTATCATGCATTTTCATAGAGGCTACAGCCATAGTTCATGGCTTCAAAGAGATTGTGGAGGCTTTGGATTCGGACCAGTTCATTTTGTAACCTTATAAGTGTGAGGAATGGTTTACCAAGTTCATGGTAGCTGTGAGCGATATTTGTGTGTTGGAAAGAGTTAAGAGAATATCATAGGCAAATAACATTAACTCCCAGTGTGTTTTTGGATGCCTTCTAGTTGGAGCATGTTGCTAGGGGTAGTGGTTACAACACCAAGAGGAATAAGAGGGGTGGGGTAGTGTGCATCCCTATCTAGTCCCTCTCCTGATGGGGAAGGTATTTGAAATATGTCCATAGCACATTATCCTAGATGATGGGTTTGGATAGAGAAGGGTAACTTTCTGTATGTATAAACAGTGTGTCAAAAAGGTATTTCCATTCCACCCTACTGAAAGTCTTTTCTGCATCAAGAGACAAGGCGATTTTGCGTGCTTCAGATGTGTAGTAGTTTTCTCATATTCATACTCGAGGAGTGGTTAGGGGCAAAACCCACATATGCTGTAATTATTATTTATTTATTGGTTTAGTTTCATAAAAAACCTTTACAAAATACATCAACAACGTATAGTTGTACTTCAATAAAAACAGCTCTACAATTAAATTTGCATATTTACATGTTTTCACGTAATGACACCGATTGTTGCTCACAACTCATTGGCAAAGCAATCAAAAACAAAATCAAATTGATCATTTAACGCATCGATTATCAAATACTCAATTATGACCTTATCCTAAAATCAAATTATCACATGCTACGTCATTATAATTAGTAATTTCACAATAGCTCACTATAGGATTATTAAAAAGCCACATAAGGCATAAAACCATAAAAACATAAAACGTCCTATTAAAACCATTTAAACCTACAGTTATTTATATCCCACATATGTGTTTCTGTAGCTGTATGGCTGGGATTTTGACATATATTTTAATGTATAGATTGAGCGGGGATATTGGAGCTATGTGGTCCCTGATGGGTTTAAGGATAACAGTGATTAGGGCTTTGTTCTATTCATCTTGTAAGGAGCTGTGCTCTTCCGATTCCTGAAATACCTTAACCAGTAGTTTGGCCTCCTGGTTCATGCTAATCTTATAGAATTGTAGTGGGAAGCCATCTTCCTCTGATGATTTCCCCTTAGACATTGCTTGTATTGCTTTTCTGATTTCTGCTTCTGCTATGTGGGCTCCTAGGTATTGTCAGATAGGTGGATCTAATGTTGGTATGTGGAGGGAGTCATTGAAATCCTTTCTATCTTTGTGGCCGCTACCATCTGCAGATTTGTATAGATTTGCATAGAATATAGCGACTGTTTCTGCTATTTCATTAGGATCTGTTATGTTGATGTTCCCTGCAACTTTCAAAAGAAGTGATTCTGTCCTCTGATTGCTTCTTTTTAAGTTGGAATGCTAGTAGCCTTCCAGCTTTTTCCTCTTGTTCATAGTGCATCTGTTGGAGAGTAGCACGGGCATATTCCGATGTTTTGCTAAACTATTAATACAAGTGGAGTTTAGCATTTATAAGCTATTGCAGTGTTTGTGGGTGGTATTTTTTTTTTCTTAAGTATTTCTACGTTAAGTTTTGACCAGGTCTTCTGTTCTTTTCTGCATTGCTAAGGATCTCTTTTATGAGATTACCTTTGTATCATATAACCTTTCATATGTGCCTTAAATGAAGCTCAGAGACTAGCCCCAATGGAAACTGAGAGCTCGTTAATTTCTGTCTAGTTCTTTATTGTGTTCTGCAAGTCAGTTTTCTGATCTGGGGCTTTACAAAGGCTGACGTTCATGTGCAACTTGTCGTCTTTGGGTGTCTGATGTTTATTTTAATATGTATTGAAACTGGTGAATGGTCTGAGTGTCTCATAGTAAGTATATCATTATTCATTACTGAATTTAGTAGCTCAGCCGATATGAGGAAGTAGTCTGGTCTCGCCCAGGTTCTGTGCGCATGGCATGTGTGTGAATTCTCTCTCTCTTTAATGGATTATTCACCACGTATATATCAGTACATGATCTGACATAATGTCTTTCAATATATTATGTTGTGGGACCTCCACTCTATCCATACCCTTCAACCTATCTAGTAAACCATCCAGTAGTAGGTTCCAATAACCTCCCAGTATGATGGGCACATTGTTGATTTCTGTCAGAATTCTACTTAGGTATGCAAGAAATTGGCTCTTATCCCCTGTAGGTGCATATATTGAACCGACAACCAGTGTAGAATCTTGTATCTTTAGTTTCACAAGGCAAATTCTCCCCTCACCATCTGCCCATGTTTTGATTATTCTGTGGTGTAAGTGTTTCTTCAGTAATATGGAAAATCCTGCTTGTTTCCCATTTGCTAAAAAAGCTGAAACCTACCTTGCCCACCCAGTAATTAGCACATGTTTGTGATTCATAAGCAGTTAGGTGTGCTTCCTGGAGTAGTGTGATATCTACTTTCTTGGTTTTGAGATATTGTAGCAATTACTTCCATTTGATGTAGTTATTTAAACCATTGACATTTTGCGTTATAATTTAGAGCTTGTGCATAATGTGGTGAGACTAGTGTCTTCAAAGCGTGCTTGTATTCCCGTTAAGTGTTGTATCTCCTGACCACCTGACTCCGGCCCCAATTGTTTGATGCATGTATGGCATATCGAATAGAGAGTGATTGAGTGATCAGCGTTTTGAAATTTGTGACTAACAGCAAATAACAATTAGTATAAAAACGACAATTGTAGCAATGTGACAGAACAACGAGACAAAACATGTACACTAAAATATAGCAATTAGCTCCAGTTTTTAGGTACTTTAGACTCTGGGGTTTTTATAGAGGAGGTTCTGGGGTGTTTCTCTCCCTTTATCCATTGCACTAGTATGGAGAAGATGCAAACAAAAGGTTTGGGTTGTTCCAGCAAACCACTTACCACTAATTGTCATTGTCCTGTGATGTTTGTCCATCTTGCATTGCATCTACCGTGTTTTGTTTTTTTCTTTTGTACCATGTTGTGTTTTTTCTTTTGATCTTCTCAGTGTTTCTGTTGCGACTTCAATGGTGATCTTGATTTGTCCCTTGTGTGTTTTTCCAGCTGGGTTGGTTAGGTATGGCAGGTCAATTTGGCAGATGATGATTTGTGTCCTTTACTTGGTTTGTATCTGAACTTTTCCCACCTGTCTGGATCTCATTTCTATGGATGGTTTTCCTTCTATTGTATTGGGAGGTGGTGTTGTGCTATCCATTGTTTTCTCCTCAATGCATTGTACACATGATTGTATGTCTTCTGGCATTTGGAATTCTCAGTTTTTTTCCATCATTAGTTAGCATTCGTGCCGGGTCTAGTAGTCCATATCTCAGGTCACATTTTTTTAAACGTGTTTTTAGGGCTACAAACTGTGTGCTTCTCTAATGTTTTCCTTGAACAACCATGTGCTAAGTATATCTTCTAGCCTTCATAGGTGAAAGGGTTGGATTTCTGGGCTTTCAGTAGTATTGTGTTAACAAGGTAGTATCTTAGCACACACAGTGATGGGTCTGGGTGTATACATGCCATTTGCAGCTATGTACTCTGTGTGCCTGTTTTAGTTCCAGACGTGGATCAAAGGTGATGCCTGTCAGCCACGGAATTAGCTCTTCCCTAAATTTCACTGGATCATTGTTTTATTTTCCGTCCATAATGCCAAAAAACAGTAGGTTATTTCTTCTATTTTGGTACTCTAGGTTTGTTGTTCGCCTCCAATTCAATGACTCTATTTCTAACTGTTCCAGATCCTGTCTTCTGCTGTTCCTATGTACTCTTCTCCCTCTATATGACACCCTGAATATAGTTCTATAACTTTTTCAGTTCCTGTACGTCTGCATGCATTTCTGATGTCCTTCCATCTATTGATGTCATGGTCATCCTCAAGGGGATCATTTCCTGCAATAGGAGTTCCAGGGTTGTTGTTGCTGCTGCCTGGATTCCTTCTGCCTTTCTATCCAGTTCTGTGAAGAGTCCCATTCTGGCCTGGTGTTCGGTGGTCATTCTTGGTGTGGGTGTTCACATGGGTCAGTTCCAAGGGTGCATGAGTATTTATATTTTCCTCTTCAGAGCCTATTCTATGAATTGTATCTCCATTCTCACCCTCTGTGTAGAAAGGGGTTGAGTTGCGTTGAGTGCTTTCCCTAATTCATCAGCTTCCTTTTATTTATGTGGGCTTGAATTTATTGTCTGTTCACAGTATCAGAGTTCAGCAGTGGCACAATTCCAAGATGGCTGCTGTTTGAGCCTCTGAGTTAGTTGTGTGTCTACTGCCCATGTGTCCTCTTTCTATGATGTTTATCCTCTGGCACAGACCTGTGGCTTTATCATTTATCCACTCTGGCATGGGACTTTACTTTACTTTACTTTACTTTATGCTTGTTACGCGCCGGAAGCCCGCAGGCATCAGGGTGCGGTGAAGCGCAATTATGGTCACTTGCAATTTATATCTCTCAATAATTCACTAGAAACTGGACTACGCTGGGGTGAACGAAAAAAACAAGGCTACGCTAAATTTATTGGAAAAGTCTAGTTTTCAGAGCTTTTCTGAAAGTAGCGTAATTTCCTTGCTGTCTTAAGTGCATGGGGAGCTCATTCTAATATTTGGATGCCTTGACGGGGAAGGATTTGCCCCTTCCTGATGCCCGTTTGGCTTCTGGGATGATTAGGAGGCCAGTATCAGCAGATCTTAGGCCTCTACGGGGGGCATACCAGGAGAAGTGCTTCTTAAAGTAGGCTGGCGCCTTTCCAAAAAGGCATCGATGGACAATCGTTAGCGCTTTAAACTTAACTCTGTCCTCGATTCTGAGCCAGTGTAAGTCCCTCCTACTGTCTGATATATGGTCCTTTTGTTTCTTCCTTTTAATGATGCGAACGGCATCATTTTGCATGACCTGGCATTTAGCTAGCTCACTTTTTGAAGCTTCCAATAACAGCGCAACATAGCGGACTGTGATTTTATTATTTATTCACTGTGCGGACACTACTGCCTTAATCCATTGGTGCAGGTTAGTGTTAGTTGCCTGTCTCCTTTTGCTTGCCTATTTCACCACTTTTCCAGTTGATCACTGCTTGCACTCTCACCTGCCTGTTCTGTGCATAGCAGTGCAGTTCTTTCTTCTTTATTGATTTCCTGATGCCCGCTAATATGATGGCACTGTGAGATATGTACACCAACTCAGGCTCACTGTTTGTCACTCTGCATTTGGTGGGCATCTGTCTCACTCATCACCTCAGTGTGATTCCGCCATGTGAGGCACGGGGCACACGTGGTTTGTGCTGGGCCTCTGCTGCACCTAGCAGCCTCCGTCCATAGTATTTCCCTCTCTCTCTCCAACGGTATCCTGGGACTCATTGCCTTATTTTAAGGTAAGGAGTGGGTGGGGAGGGTCCTGTCCCTGTTAGCAGCAGCTCTCATCAGATGCAGCCATCTTGGTTGGCTGCTGGCCACGTCCCTGGTACCATTCTTCTTTAAATGTAGCTAAATGCATGCACGTTTCATTTGTAGGAGCATCTGCAAGATGTCTCATGAAACCATTATAAATTTGGATATTGTTTCAAAAAGCTATTGGGCCTCATTACAACTGTGCCGGTCCAGAAACAATGGTGCTGGTAAGACTACTGGCACCGTTCTTTCCAGACCGGCAGAGTACAACTCTGCAGGCTGGTGCCTTCATGCCGACCAGGTTCAGACCTGCTGGGCAGGACGGCACCTGCTCGCAGAGTTCTCACGGAAGCACGGTGTCCCCATTCCCATGGAATCCTCTGGGACTCCATGGGAATGGGGACTTACAAAATTACCGGCGCCTGACTTTCTGGCCACCGTACTTGGAATTTTTTTCGGGTCTCGTGGCAACCCGCTGGTTTTACCGGCAGGGTTACCGCTGGGCCCGTAATGAGGCCCATTCAATCTCCATATCTACACATTTGGGGGAAATCAGTATTAGTAAGCAAAACATTATGTGTTCTCTATGTGATGAATTTGCCATAGGAGTAGTTTCTTTCTTCACCAGTGATGGATAAATTCACAATGACATTGATTCAACAATAAGTTATGCAAAGCAATGAATGGGCTGGAAAAGCTAACCAGTCTCCCTAATTAATTTTGTTCTGCAGAGCTGTGGAACACTCGCTGCTCTCAATGCTGGTTACTGCAGCAAGTGAACATTTGAAAACAATATTTTACTTCTGAGGGAAAAGGGGTCATAGCATAACCCTAAGCCTAAAATGTATTGCCCTAGCAGACATTTCATAGTTTAACAGAGGCCTTTACTTTCTTCTTCCTGATTCATATGCCCAGCCTGTGGAGAGATTAGCATGTACACCGTTTTCTCTTCCATACTGCAACATTGAGTGGATCTAATGGTGCACCAGTGGGAGACAGTGGTAGCGATAAGCAGTTGTTAAGGAGGGGTGGGGAGATTGTAGTGAGGTGTGGGAATGTTTGACTTGGTTAATTGACCTTGCTTATGTCCTTGCTTCCTTTCTTCTGAGCAGTCCAACCACTGTGCTGCTCCCACTCGAGTCTGCAAGGGCTCCTGCACAGCCCTGAAACATGCTGTGTTTGTGGAAGTTAAGCCCTGCTGGGCCAGCATTTATTTTAAAAGGAAAAAAAAGAATGAAAGAAAGAAAGACTTATAATTCCTCCTTGCCCTGTTGGGCTTTGTGCTGCAGATGCTTGCTGCCCTGGTCCCCTGCCCTCTCCAGTGCTTGGTTACCCGCCTGCTCCCTCCTCCTGATTGGTCAGGGCGCTGCATTTGTGGGCCAATCGAGAGTCGGAAGGCGTAAGCCGGCCCCCGACTCAAAGGCCCACAATCAAAGGCTCTGTCTGTACCTGTCCAGGCCAAGGAGGGCCTGGAGCGCCACAGATTTACAGCTCCAGCTATGGTCCATCCCCCACACTAATTCCTACTACTCACGATCCCTGCAGTCATGAATGTAAGTTTGGCTGACCTCCATATCTAACTCTCCTGAGACATTTTCAGTGATGTTCACCTCCTCCATCATCACCTTATCTAACTTCCTTCCTTCCACTGAATGTATTCTCTCATTTGTGTTTAGCAGTACGGGTGAACCATCTGCCGTGTACTGTTTGCTGCCTTCATTTAAAGTCGAATTTGGGCTGTGCTTTGAAAGTCAAATTTGGATGTTTTTGCTTTCCTGTGCACCATCTGCATTGCACTGTTTGCTGCCTTCACTTAAAGTCGAATTTGGGGTGTGCTTGTAAAGTCGAATGTTGGTGTTTTGCTTTCCTGTGCACCACCTGCATTGCTTTTTTTTTCTGCCTCCATTTGTAAAACAAAATCAATTTTATGTGTGTATAGTTTTTATATCTCTGTGTCACTCTTCCAATCAATGTAAGACTATTCCTGCTTGATTTCACTTATTCTCTCTGACTCAATCTACTAGCCGCCTAGTGAGTTTAGCCAGAACTGTGCAGTACTCTCCTCCCTCATTCTTTGCCTAAGGTCTTTGCCCTCTCCATCTCTCCTATATTTTCTAACTGCTACTTTATCACCTATCCCCCATCTCTCTCCAAATCTGGAAGGAAAAAGCACAAAAAAGATATCTTGAGTGCAAACCCTGGATGTCCCATTGCAGACACCTATGGCAGTTCTTCCTCTAGAGAGGTTTTCACTGATATCCGTTTCGCTGTCCCCTCTCCTGATCTCTGGACCCTCATATCATCTCCACTATCTATCCCTCCTCACACTCTTCTATTAACAGTGGCACCAAGTGGGAAGTCCTCTTGGCTGGCTTTGCATCCAGTTGTTGCTTTGTTAAAGTCTATCACACTGGCATCAATCTGGTTTAGGGCCCACAAACCAACCTCCTTCTCTTTGACTGCATCTTGCCTTCTCTCATTAACTTCCTTCCTTTGCCTGCTGCTCCCCCTTCTACTCTCTCTCCCCTCCTCTGAATAATGTACCACGCCCCGGTACCCCATCTCAGAAAACCTTCAAAAGCACTGACCACCACCACCTGGTGACCCTTAACGGCCGCTCAGCCAAAAAACACTCCTTTGACATCTGTCTCCTTCTTGAAGACATTGACCTTGACATTCCCGCTCTTACCGAGAATTGGTTCAATGCAGGGACGTCATTTCACCAAAATGCCAGTGGTAGCGGAAGTGACATCACACTACCTTTGACCGCGGATGACATAACAGGAAGTGATGTCATTTGACCCCACCCTTAAGTGACATCATGGGAAGCGATGGACCATGACCTTCGACCCCTTGACAAAACAGGATGTGGCATGACATAGCATTGTTTCTAAGTACACTATAAAAAATATGGTTAAGATATAACTGTAAAGTGATATTCATTTCATACAAGAATGTATCACCATATGTATCGTCAACCAACTGACTATGGGCCTCATTACAACTCAGGCGTTAAGGGTTAACGCCGTCGTTAACCCTTAATGCCTGATTCTGATTTTAACGGCTGCTTTTAGCAGCCGTTAAAATCCATGGCGCTAAACCGCCTTGGTGCTAATTACGCCACCGTAATTTACGGTGGCGTAATTAGCGCCTTCCCCACTCCCATTATGCCCTATGGGGCAAAAATGGGAATGGGGAAGGGTAAAATGGGAAATGGGGATTTACCGCCCCACTCACCTTGGAATGGGGCGGTAAATCCGCCATCCACCATGGTGTAAACATAGTTTACACCATGGTGGTAAAGTTGGCGTACTTACCGCCTGGGTCGTAATGACCCCCTTTGTCTGTGAATGGAAGCAAACGTCCAAGGCCAAACGATAAAGATGTGTTATTATGTAGCACTTAAACCTAAAATTTTTTGATAAGGTGCAGAAATTAGCCACTGGGTTCGTGTGGTGTGGGGGCATGGTGAGAATGAGCTGGCCGAAATGTGTCAAAAGTTTGACATGGGCGGTTTAGCCACTCCAGACTTTCTTCTGTATTACTATGCAACCCAGGCACACTTTGTAAAATACTGGTTCGACTCTACTGAACAATACGCGCACATACAGGCTGAAAAGTTTGCAGCTGCTCCCTAAAACCTTCAAAACGTGGTATCCGTGTAGAGGTGGGTATTTGTGCCCTTACCGAGACCTGGGCACATAGTGCGGCGGGCCCCTCCCTCAATTTGGTTGTTCCGTGAAGGATACTCGATGCTGAGAGCAGATAGGCCCATCGGTAGAGGGGTAGGGGAGTGGCGTTGATCTTCAAATTCCATGTTACCATCTGGGGGAAAACAGTTGATATCACTGAAGGCATTGAATCCCTTCAGATTAAGATCAGTATTAATGCTGAGGCTACTCTCAATTTATTACTAATATATAGGCCTCCATCACACTCCGCAGACCTCATCACTGACTTATCCATCTATCTGGTGGCATGCTTGAAACCTCTCTCTAGTTTTATTGTCATGGGCGACTTCAACTACTGGCTCGATCACCAGGATGACCATAGAGGGTCAGATCTGGAGTCTGCCATGGATTCCTTGGGCTTCATTCAACATAATCGTTACCCGTCACATCATCTTGGACACACTCTTGACTGGCTAGCAGCAACTAATGTGACCATAAAAGATCTGACCACTACCCCTTGTCCATGGTCTGCTAACTGTCATTTGTTCAGTCTTTCCTGTCAAACACAAAAGCAAAGTTTATCCACCCATAAAGGGCCGTTATCCCAAATTACTCACTTTGGAAAAAATGTCTCCCTTGGTCACTCATTTGACCAACGTCCAGTCCACAGACTCAGCTCAGGAGCTCTCCACAGTCCTTATGGACTCCTTTATGGATATGACTAACTGCCTCACTCCCGAGAAACTGAGGAAATAGAAGATAGCCCCTTCTATCAAACCTTGGTTCACACCAGCACTAGGCAAACTTAAAGTGTTTATGCGTAAACAATACTATAGTTGGAAAGCAAACCCATCCTCCGACTTACTCCTTGCTTACCAAGAGGCGGCCAGAAATTATAAAGTCGCTCTACTGGCTAAGAAGAATTATTTTAATGGCAGGAATATTTCAGCTAAGTCAGATACTAGAGAGCTCTTCAAAATTCTTAAAGAGCAAGAACTGACACCAGCACCTGAGGTAGATGAAGTAGTGAAAGATAAAGCCTGGTGTCAGGCGATCCAGGATGCTGTGGGTGACAAACTCCAGGGTATTAAAGCTAATATCAACCTGAAAAAGGCCAATACATTGTTGAAAGAAAGTGCCACTAATTGTCATGAACTGATCAGATGTCCCACAATCCCCTAATTCTCATTTACTGCCATTACGGTGGCAGAACTGATAGAGGTCGTGAAGCAGCTAAACACTACAAGCTGCAAGGGTGATCCTTTTTCTACTGTTATCATTAAAACATGTTCCCCTATACTGTTGAAAGTTATTCTCCAGTTTGTTAGATTGTCCTTTAGAGAGAGCTCCGTGCCTAATGCTCTCAAACGTTCCTTGGTGACTCCTTTATTGAAAAAACCAGGCATCCCTAAAGAGGACCCACTTAATAACAGGCTTAAGACATTACTAATTCAGCTTTTCTGATGAAAATATTGTATAGGGTTGCATACAAACAGATAGCTAAACATATTGAAAGTCACCCCATCTTAAATTGCCGACAATTGGGTTTCAGAGCCGGGCATAACACAGAAACAGCCCTCTTGGAACTTAAATCCAGGCTCTTATCTAATATCGACAAGGGAGAGGCCACCATGCTTATGGTGCTAGATCTTTCAGCCAAATTCGACCTGGTTGACCACATGTTGTTGGTCACCAGGCTCTAACAAGTGGCAGCATTCTCCTCGAAAGCCTCTTGATGGGTAGCTTCCTTTCTTCAGAATCGGGTTAGCTGCGTTTGTTCAGATATTGCCGAAGCACCTATGGCTCTGATTGAATATGGAGCTCCTCAGGGAGCAAGTATTTCGCCCTGTTTCTATAACATCTTCACTGTCCCATTGTTGGAGCAAGAAGACATATGGCTCACTAATTTTGCAGATGATACGCAATGTATCATCCCTTTGACCGGTGACCATGTACGAGATGAAGATCGTATCAACAAGGTTTATACCTGTATTGAAAATTGGATGGTGCAGAATGGACTCGTACTAAATAGATCCAAAACCGAGCTTATGATTGTGGCGTCCCCCAGCCGAGTTTCCAAGCTAGACCCTAGGTACAGCAACTTCCAGCTAGGTGAAGTCAAGATTGACACACTCAGGAAGGTCAAGTCCCTAGGGGTGACCCTTGACCAGCACCTTTCTATGAAAGCCCTTGAGGGGAGCGTGTTCTCAGGAGTGGCCTACTACTTAAAACTCTTTGCACACCTCCGACCCATGATCTCCCAGATTAATGCAGAAACGTTGGCTAGAGCCATAGTGGGGTCTAAAATGGACTACTGCTGCAGCTTGTTGACTGGCATCAGCAAAAATGAATTAAACAGACTCCAGGTCTAGCTAGACGGGACCATGTTACACCAGCCAGAAGATCTTTTTACTGGCTCCATGTAGAGGCGAGAATTCGTTATCACCTCCTCTTCCTCACCTTCAAGACCCTTCTGGGCATTATGCCTCGCTACTTGAACAAACTCATTATGTTTAAGAGTACTTCTCGATCTCTTAGATCTAATGAGACTAAAATGCTCATAATCCTGAGAAGCAAATCTAAAAAGGCAGAGAAAGGGGCTTTTGCTATAGCAGCTCCGGCAGCTTGGAATTGCCTGCCGCTTCATCTTAGGCTGGAAACCAAACTTGAGCCCTTCAAAAAAAAGCTCAAAACCTTGCTGTTTGACTAAATTCTCTGCATCAGTTCTTGACCTCTTCTAGTTCGCTTTTGGATCTGTTATTTGTTGTGTATTGTCTTGTCTGTGCCATCATGCCCACGGGTTCATTGCTGTGCATTATAAGTTAATTAATGTAAAGTAAAGTAAATTTGCCCCATCTGGGAGGGTGGAGGACACGGCAGTTCCACTGTACTCTACGGTGCGAGCCTGGTCTAAAATATTCGACAGAGTGGGATGTGTGAACTTATATTGGACTCACTCCCCCTTATGGCACCATCCAACCATTGGATTTATATTGGGCACTACACTTCAGAAGAAGTGGGACCCGGGGAATGATATGAGGCTAGGGGACCTTTTTCCTGCAGGGAAGTTTGTGTCTCTGGAGGAAGTCCAGAACAAGGTAGGAAAGAACCTCACAGTAACAATGCAGTATCATTGCCTAAAAGCTGCATGCCGATCCAAATGGCTGTCTTTCCTGGATGAGCCACCAGTTCACCAGTTTCTCTCGGATGTCTTCACACAAGAGGGGTTTATGGGCAACATGGCCATGCTATATAGGGCAGTACAAACACATACTATGTCTAAAAACAAAATTAAAGAGAAGTGAGAAAGAGACTTGGGCATCTCAATCAAAGAACAGCAATGGGCAAAATTCTGTTACTTTACCAAGTCTATCTCCCTATGTACCAACTTCAGACTGATTCAGTTTAAAATAATAACCCATCTGCATGTCACCCCGAGTAAAGAGTCCAGGTTCGACCCCGCAAGGCCGACGCGATGCCCGAAATGTGATGCCTTGGCGGCAAATTCGATTCATACGTACTGACACTGCCCACCTATTAGACAACACTGGGAGGACATCGCCACTACCCTCAGTGAAATAACGGTCTTACATATTCCAGCAGTGCCACTAAAGTATCTAGTGGGGGACATTGGAAAGGTTTTGGAGAAAATAAGTTGAATTTTTGCGGTGGCAGGTGCAGTGGCTAAAAGAAATATACCGACGACTTGGGAAGCAAAGACACCCCCAACTGTGCAGGCCTGGCTGCGAAACTTGATGTATGTTCATGAATGTGAAGAGAACTATGTCAGAGGAATAAACACCACCTCCAGACCAAAAGACTGTCCCCTGAGGAGTTATTTGAACTCCACTCAGACGGAACAGGAGATGGTCGATGAACAATCAGATTGTTAATCTCATACGCTTGTTTCCATTAAGGGCTTCAAATTGTGGTATATTTATGTGTGTATGTCTGGTGCTACTAATCCTGTTTTTGCTAAGTTATGTTGGTCAGTTGCATAATAAAGCTGTTAAATAAAAAAAGGTGTGGGTGGGAGGGGCACGCTAGAATGTTGGGGAATCTTATGTTCTGTTTTATCGAAATGCCAATAAAAAAATAAAAAAATAAAAATAAATAACTGCGTCCTTACAACCTTCACACACTGACAGGTATCACTTCCCAACACAACCTTCTCACCAACAACCATAATGTAGCACACAGACAACACAACCACTTCAGGTCACTGTATTGCATACACTGGAAAGCATGATATCTTTGAAGGAATTGTAAAGTAATGTGTTTCCTTTCATAAACGAGAGGGCCAATAATCTCCTTGCTGAAAGCAACTAAAGTGGGTAAAATGGCCATGCCACCCACCTATGCGCATCCAATGCACACACAGTCTGCCAACATACACTTTTGATTCGTAAGACACTACACATATAAACAGTACATAGGGCCCATCATTGTACATTTACTTATTGTGGCAGCTGTGCATTCATTCCACCATGTGTAAGGTACTAGCATGTCTCCATGTCCGTAAAAGTAAGTTCTACGTAACTGCAACTATAGGTGGGTGGCTGTGTACATTATCCATATTTGAAATGTGTGATGCAGAGCAATTCCTTTCATGTCGCAATAGCTTACTGCACTGCCTAAACAAAGGGTGTCTTTAGGGGCTAACAATAGGAAACGCAAGTGGTGGCATTTCACTCCCTAATGTGGAACAAGTGCTATGACCTACACCATATGGAAGTGTATGCATGACAGCTCA
Source organism: Ambystoma mexicanum (assembly GCF_040938575.1). Lineage (NCBI taxonomy): Eukaryota > Metazoa > Chordata > Amphibia > Caudata > Ambystomatidae > Ambystoma > Ambystoma mexicanum. The sequence goes on from NC_090928.1 coordinate 925,187,814, forward strand.
CTTCTGGTGCTCTACCAAAATGTCCTGCACACCCATTCTGTAAAGCTGACCACCCTCGGAGTGATGCAGAGTTGTAACTGTGTACAATGCAGCAACGTATCGTTATAACAACTTATCCAAAGGAGCAAAGGAGAAAATAAATGACTCCATAACCATATTTGTGGCATCCATATACAAGTATCACAGTGTTGGCATGCATGGCTGCATTATGCTGCGGTGGGTGTGGGCAAGGCCTACCCTCTTGGGGGCATGGCCTTCGGCAATGCCCCCAAGATGGTAGGCCTTGGCCACACCCACCGCAGCATAATGCAGCCATGCATCATACGAGCATGTGGCCAGTTACAACAACCCACAAACGTAACACAGCCACCAGCAGTCCTACCCAACCCCCACAGCATAATACAGCCATGCATGCAACCATGTAAACAGTTAGCAGAATACACAAACATAACACAGCCTGCAGCACCCCTACCCACTTCCATTCACATAGCATGTTACTAGTTCCAACCAAACCACAACATCTTCACAACATTACCCCTGCTCCCAACACTCTATTAAATACAAAGAATCAATACATCATAATGCAGTTCAGTACTCAGTAATCTGCGCAATGGCCAAAACCCAACCATATAAACCATCCACTGGAACCCGACGCACTTGTATACACACAGTACTTCAACCCTTCACCCAGTTTACACACTGCAGGACTGTTGACTCCACCATCTGCAGCCAAGCACCAAAATTGGAGGACATGCTAACAATCACCACAGCCATGTAACTAACTATGTGTACAGTGCTGACAAACCACACACACAAGCACAATGTGAAAACTACTTGTAACCAGTGGACATACTTTTCGGTGCGAGGCCTCCAACCATGCATCCAAGGTGCTAGGAGCTTACTGCACACAACATTCTGTGACCAAAAATCTGTAGGAATCTTAACATTTCAAAAATAGTAATTAGCATAATAATGACATCCCAGGAAAGTATGTCACATCAGCTTGACCAGGTGAAATGACAGGACATGACATTACAGGAAATCATGTCACGAGAACTGTAACCTTATAACATCACAGTAAATGACTTCACTTGACATATAGCCTTTAAGAAATTGCAGGAAATGACAGCCTGTCCTCTGACCCAACATGAGCAAGAAATATACCAAATGTGTGAGCTGTGAGAACTATGACCAGCTTTGTCCTCATTAAGACATATTTTCATCGTCAAACATACAATGAGGTGATAACAAATCTGCATACCTCAAAGTAAGTGACGGCCACACGGACAAAAGCAGCGTGTAAAGCGAGCGCTGCAAACCACACATTGAAAGCCCCAGAACAAAAGTACTATATTGAAAAATATATTGTTGCTTTATTAGACTGCTGACTTGCAACATGGGGCAGTTTCTGAAGGCCTCCCTGAGCATCATGTCCACTTGCCACTGAAAGAGAGGAAAGGCCCTGATGCCGTCCCTACCTTTGACACATCAATTACCAAATATTTTTTTTTTAAATATGGCAGTGTGAAAAGGCAATGAGGTGATAGTGCTTCTGTATTCCCAAGGGGAAGTGACAGCCGCAAAAGCGCCAGCAAATGCAGGTTGTAAGACAAGCACTGCACAGCGCACATTTAAAGCCCCACAACAAACGTAATACAGAGAGAAATATATTGCTGTATTATGACACTGCTTGCTGGGAACAAGGGACAGTAGTGGGGCCCACCCCCAACAGGCTCAGGGCTCATTTATACTGAAAGAGTACAAAGGCCCTGATGCTGTAGTGAGACAAAGAACTGGCTCAGACAGACACCTCTGAGATTCACAGCATGTTTGTGGCCGGAGCTGTTACATGAGTCTTCAACCAACTTTTGCATCTCCAAATGTTTTGGACTACAAATCCCAATTTCCCTCTGCATTGACAGTCATGTACACTATTGTATTGTATTTGAAACAATTTTTTTTAAATTGTTTAAAACACAGAATCTTTGTTACTATGCCATGCACCAGGGAGCTATTGCATTAGAAAATTGTTTAAAAACAAATAGTTGGTGTGCTGTTCTGGTTTGCCGTTATCATTTTACTTTTCTGGTATATGGGCCTCATTACACGGACGGCGGTGGACCAAGGTGCAATTAGCACCTTGGCCCATGCCGGTAAAATACCGGCACCACCTTGGTGGAAAGGGGAATTACCGCCCTATTCCAAGGTTGGTGGGGCGGTAATTCCCCCTTCCCCCATTGCCCTTCCCCATTCCCATTTTTGCCCCATAGGGCATAATGGGTATGGGGAAGGTGCTAATTACGGCACCGCAAATTGCGGTACCGTAATTAGCTCCCTGGTCCCTTTGCGGGTTGGTTTTTAACGCCTGCAAAAAGCAGGCGTTAAATTCTCCAACCCGCAAGGGGACCTCGTAGTAAGGCAGTAAGGGTTAACAGTCACCGGTACCATTAACGGTGATCGTTAACCCTTACCGCCGTCCGTGTAATGAGGCCCTATGTTTTTTTTAAAGGGAAACAAAACATGTGCACTGTCATGTCCACCTCCTGTACAAACCCTTACCTGCTGTGCTACTGAAAAGGAGAGAGCACAGGAAAAAGTGTCAGAAAAAGCTTCACAATAGTGAGAGTGACATTGAACAAACACCACAACACACCAAGGGGCCGATTCATGGAATATTTGCACAGTTCAAAGTCAGTGCACGTGGTTATTTTTGCAGTACTAAATGACTTTGCACTGACTTTACACTACAAAAATACACTTTCCACAGTTCCATGAATCAGGGTTTATGTCGGCAGTGCAAAGTCATTTTTAAGCAGTGCAACATCACTTTGAACCGTGCAAAATGTCAATGAATCGGGCTTCAAGTTCTGATTAAAAAGTAACAGGGCTTGAAAGAGAAATACTGTCTGACATTACATAACCAAATATCTGGAATATTTTTGGACTTATAAAGAAAACAGTTCCATCGCTTTCCATGTCTCAAGGCAAATCTACTATTCAAATGCATTTTAGATCGCTGTGCCATGTAAACACAGCTGTACCAAAACATAAGCACTGCTACTTCACTTTTCCATTTTTGGGGGTCCTGGAAAATTCAACCATGAATGTAAGCTTTTTCAAAAATCCAACATTACAGCAGTTTCTACATTCTTGCTAGCAGGTAATTACAATAGCTATTTCAAAGCGTGGGCAGGGATTTGGATACGCATTGGGAATGAAAGCTCATGAGTTTTACTCGTCCCCAATACTGCCTCTGACCCCTCCTTCTTGCCTGTCAACAAAGCGACCGAAGACAGGTTGCTATTAACAGTACAATACTAAATTGAATGTGTAAATCCAGCGTCTCATACACTAATGACAAAGAACTTGTGCAGTGGCGCTGCCATATCTCTGAATCTGTGAACACGGGCAAGTGGTTCTCACAAATATTGAACTGCAGCATGATATAGCAATAAGTGGATGGAAGGCAAACTATGGTCAGTTGATGGCACGGCATAACCATACCACCAGCATTCACGGAGATGAGTACATTCTAAAATACAAGAATGCTTTCAACAAGGAGAAACACAGCTTCATTACGTGGAGCAAGAAGATAATTATTCAGGCAGCACCACATGGCCACATTACCTTTCATATCACCACTGACATGCTTTGAGATCCGAAGATTCTGCTGTGTACTTACGTGTCCTTAAATTTACTTGCATGAGAGTAACCAAGCAGCAACAGCGATACCATTTTCCAGAATGACTAGAGACTGTCACACTTACAGTGAAATCCTTTCCCCAACTCTACAAACCACAGGCAGCAACTAGACACTTTTCCTCACCGTACTCAGTGCAGAGACAATGGGCCTCATTACACGTTAGGCGGTAAGGGTTTACCGGTACCGGTAAGGGCACCGGTACCGGTACACCCTTACCGCCTTACTACGAGTTCCCTTTGCGGGACCCGACCTTAACGGCTGGTTTTACCAGCCGTTAAAGTAGGGTGCTGAAAAGGGACCTCGGTGCTAATTACGGTACCGCAATTTGCGGTACCGTAATTAGCTCCTTCCCCATTCCCATTATACCCTATGGGGGCAAAAATGGGAATGGGGAAGTGCCTTGGTGAATGGGGAATTACCGCCCCTGCTCACCTTGGAGTAGGGCGGTAATTCCGCCATCCACCAAGGCGGACACAGTAAAATACCGGCGGCAACCTTGGCGCTAATAGCGCCATGGTTACCGCCTACCGTGTAATGAGGCCCAATGTGTCTGTTTCACGGGTCATGCAAGGGCATGCAGCACATCAATCAAATTAATGGGCCATTTAACACGCCCACCGTACACTGGATGATGCTGTTCCTTGCTCCCAGTAGGCCTCCGGCAGCCAGGCCTGCTGCATTCATAAATCGTGAGGTTTGGACAGCAAAATCTGTAGGCAGTAGGACTGCTTAAAATGCTGTAGCCTATCGCCTGACTCGGTAGGTTTGCCAACTGTCATGTGCCATCTACGCGTCATCTACAATTGAGACTGCCAGTAGTAACCACACAAAGAGGTCATTTCAGGACCTATTGTGCTGTACCGAAGGCTACCTGCATTCACCACACAAGGACCTCGCCTGCAGAGGTACCCGCAAAATGGCGCAGTACGCACGGATACCGATGGCACACCACTGTCTTCTTCCATCTAATGAAATATATATCAGATGAACCAGTTCTCACTCCCCCACTCTTTCCATCCCCTCTTCTCACTACCAGGTGCCGCAATGCATGTTTGCCAACCCCTTTCGGCGCTGCACTATCCTTGGATACAACATGGCAATGTTACCCAAAATTATGACACACATCACACTTCCCTCCAGCCAACTACCGGGTGCATCCAATGTCCACCGACATCACTACTGGTGCATCATGTACAGTGTCTACAGCCAAAGGCCATGGCCACTTGCCATGGCTGAAGCCTATGGCTAGTGAGCTAGAAGGAACCTATTGGTGCAACATGTATAGTCGCCACAGCCAAAGGCCATGGCTAGTGGGCCCCACAGAAATGTATTTGTGCAACAAGTACAGGCCGTAGTCACTGGCCATGCCTGAAATCTATGTGGCGTGGGCCCAAAAGAAACTATATTATAACAAGACTTTACTTAAGAGAGAGTTAAGGCGATCAGATTTAACATGAAAAAACATTGCTACAAAACCATTGAAATTCAGTGAAAAAAACCTTTGTTAAGCGAACATTAAGGTAATCATATGGTTTTATGTCATTATTTCAATTTTTGTAGGTCGTCTAACCAAAAGACTGATTTTTTAAAGTTGTTTTAGGTGGCCTACAAAAATGGAAATATTGACATTTCTATGCCCCCTGCTGTCACCCACCCCCACCCTCTCTTCCTGGTTTTCCCCCCAATCCCCTCTCCCTCAGCCCTGCTGACTCCCTCCCCTCCAAAGACCCCCCAAAATGCACCCAAACACACACACACACACACACACACACACACACTCGTACACCCAACACACCTGCTGGACCTGTCAGCCCCTTCACGCACTCCTGTATCTCGCAGGGGCTGACAGTTTGTTTTAGGAAGACCACTCTGTGTGGTCACAGTGCAGTCTTTCTAAATCATTTTTTTTTTCTTTTTTTAAAAAATTGGTCTATTGACCTAATACCGATCATATTTAACACAACAAAACTACTGAAATTCAGCACTCGTATTTGAACCAAGACCACCTTTTCTTTCCGTCCCCTGCTGCGCAGCATTTGACCACAATGATGAGGTCACAGAAGACATTTTTGATGGCATTACTGATGGCATCACTGGTGGTATCACTAATTACATCATACATGACATCACTGATGACATCACTTATGACATAATTAATGGCATTATACACAACATCATTGATGAGATCAATAATTACATCATATATGACATTACTGATTATATAGGTTAGAATATTTTTTTTTCACACTTCTGATACATATTTTACTTTATTACACTTAACAATAATAACAGCATGGCATGGAACAATACAGTCATTCACAAGTACCATATGATTAAGTGTGGATCATTCATTTGTAGTACCTGACACCTCATAAAATGTGCAACATTATACAAATGGTTTGAATTGTATATATTAGTAATCAATTACAATACGTCATTGCAGGGAAAGAACCTGATCCAGCAAAATCTGTTTTGGCTATTTCCAAGATAATATAATTAGTAGATTCAGTAGTAAAAAAAATAAGACTACCTAGAAGTAGAAACATGTTTAATAGTAAGTATTATAAAAATAGTCAAAATAAAAGTACAGCTCTCCTTGTCATAATAAAATGACATGAACACATTGGGCCTCATTACACGGAAGGCGGTAATGGTTAACGGCCACCGTTAATGGTAACGGTGACCGTTAACCATTACCGCTTTACTACGAGGTCCCTTAGCGGGTTGGTGCTTTAACGCCTGCTTTTTGCAGGCGTTAAAAACCAACCCGCTAAGGGACCTCGGAGCTAATTACGGCACCGCAAAATTGCGGTGCCGTAATCAGCGCCTTCCCCATTCCCATAGAGCCCTATGGGGCAGAAATGGGAATGGGGAAGGGCAATGGCGGAAGGGGGATTTACCGCCCCACCAACCTTGGAATGGGGCGGTAAATCCCCTTTCCGCCAAGGTGGTGCCGGTAATTTACCGGCATGGTCCAGGGTGCTAATAGCACCCTGGATCACCGCCTTCCGTGTAATGAGGCCCATTGTTTTCGAAATGACAAGCTTTATCAAGCAAGAAAACCCAAGCAGGAGGAGCATTCCCGGTTGGGTCATATCCCCGGGGAGATAGTTACAAGCCCCAGCAAAGCATAGCCCTCTCCCTGGCACTTTCGCTTCTCCCCCCACCTTGCACTTGCGATCGCGCACTTGTATGATCTGAATGACACATGGGGCCTCATTAGGACTCCGGCGCTAAACCCGCCATGGCGGAATGGGGAATTACCATCCCATTCCGAGGTTGGTGGGGCGGTAATTCCCCATGCGGCCATGGCCCTTCCCCATTCCCATTTTTGCCCCATAGGACTCAATGGGAATGGGGAAGGAGCTAATTACGGTACCACAAATTGCGGTACCGTAATTAGCACCAAGGTCCCTTTGCGGGTCCCTACTTTAACGGCTGGTAAAACCAGCCATTAAGGTCGGGTCCTGCAAAGGGACCTCATAATTAGGCCCTAAGTGTTTAACGAACGGCGCCGCAGCCTTTTACAGCGCCGTTAAGCAATTAGCGCCTGGGTCATAATGCGGCCCATGGCCTATCCTGCCATGGATAGGAGGATCGTTGTCCTCCCTCTGTTTTCCCTCCCTTGTCTTCTCGCGCCTAGAAATACTTGTGTACAGGCGTGTTATAAATGACTTATCATATTATATCATGTCACAGCCCTGGGGCATCACCTGACTTTTAATGCCCCTCCTCCGTGGGTTCTATTGCTATTAGTACACCGGCACGTTATACCCGGGGCAGTTATAGTAATTTTTTGCAAATTGAGACGCAGCTTTCCAACCATTTTTCAACTCGAGAAATAAATGGAAAAAAAGGTCTGCCATGGATCGGCGAGAAGGGGCTAAACATAGTCCCTTCTCTTTTCACATGGTGGCCATTAAAAAAAATTGAAAAAAGTCAATAAAGAAAATGGCCTCCATTGAGAGGGACGCCCTCTTAAAGGTAAGTCTTACCTGGCCGGGTAACGACCCAGTGAGTGCCAATCTGATTGATTTTAACAATCTGATTGTCCATCGACGGGTACTAATAAAAAATAATATCATATAAAAGAAGGTATGTGCCTTTGTGCATTGTAACAGTATAGAATTTATGCATTTGGCGTTTGTTAATATACAAAACAATCAGTTACTTATACTACATAATTTAATTTATAGAAATTAAATGAAAATTAGAAAGTAAATACTGCATTGCTAATATTCTTTGCCATTTCCTTTGAAAATAAATTATGAATTTGTATTCAAATATAACAGATTTCCTTCCAAAGTACATAGATACATACATTATATACTCTTCTAGATAGTAACATTGTCTGTATATACTTACAATTGTATACTGTATGTTAAATTTAAAGAAACAAGGGCACACTACAATGTACAGTGTAAGTATGAAATATGTACATATATGGTATGAAACAAAGCAGAGCTGTTATATTTCAAAATGTAATGATGCAAATCAGTGATATCAGTGATGTTATGTAAGATGTCACCAGTGATGTCATCAGTGACGTAATCTGTGATTTCATCATTGTGGTCATACGCTGTGCAACAGGGGTAGTAAAGTTAAAGTTAAGGTGGACTTGCATCAAGGTTTTTTTGCGTTAAATCTGATCACATTAACTCTATCTTTGAATTGAATTGCTAATAACTATTGACTTGCATGACGGATTTGGCTGATATTTTGCAGAAAGTTTGCAAACCCCCTCAAGCCCCCCCCGTAGACTGGAGTTGTTACAAAATAAGAAAGTTATTAAAAGAAAATTATTAAGAAAGCAAAGAAATTGCTGTTTTCAGTTTACTCCAATTCATTTGCCCATAGAGAAAAGTCAAAATGTCTTCACAGCGCACAGCAAAAACTGCGGGACGGATTTGGACGGATTTGGATCTGGTACAAAACAACTTGGGCAAAAAGCATTGATTTGATTTCCAGGAGTGGTCTGGGGTTAGTCTTTCCAGTAGTTGTTAACATATTTGACAGAGAAGGGGGTGCCCCCCTTGCCCCAAATTATAGCAATATATTTGTCTCACAATGCATCAGCAATGGTTTTCAGAAATGAAAAAGATGTACACTTATAGGGGAGAATGTTGCACAATATGGTGGCTGCATTTGGTACTAGTGGACACTCTGCCTCCACTACATTGTTCAAGTGGCAGAGATCTTGAATGAATTTCCAAACCCCACCCTTCGCTTTCTTCACAGGGTAAATTGTTTTGTTGGATGGGGATTCTGACTTTTATAATGCCCTGTCATCATAATGCATGGAGTGTGTCATATATGTCCTCATCTGTGTCTTGTGATAGTGGGTAGTGTTTAACCTGGGCAACAAAGCCCCTTCCCTCATTTTTATGTGGACCGCCCCCTGCTCTCTTCAACAACCCTACATCATGAGGCCCACTGGTCCATAGTGCTTCAGGCACTTTCTCAAAATCATTGTGCAAGTGAACTTATAATGTGCCCACTATTTACATCCTCTGGGGGACCTATCTCTTTTCTATATTTACTTGACATGGGATGCATATCTGAAATGCCATCTCTCCCTCCTCTTTGAACACTGAGAACAGTTGTTTATCTGTCAAGTCTGCCAGTCTTAAGGTTGGGTCAATACATAGGACCATTCGCCACTCTTTGCTACTACAGCCCCTTCCATTGATATTTTTGCTCATTTCTTTAGCAGCAATGTTGCCTCTGCCTTGACTGCATTGACTGCCGTGACTTTCTCTCTATCCTGTTTCCTCTTACAAAAGTGTACAATGTGGACATGTTTCTCTGGCCACCCCATGGTTGCTGTGTCTCTAATTTCCACATCTACTGTATCTGTTGTATGTATTCTGCAGAGTCTTCGTTGGGTTTCATTTTGCGTGCCATGATGGCCTGCTTGTTTAAAGTGGCTCGGTACATTATTGTTTTCAATACTTTCCACACATGTGCATGGCAGTGATTGAAGGGTACACCATTGTGAATGTTGCTACTTAATTTATCCGGCTTGTTCCCATATGTTGTTGTCCCCTCCGCATATGACTGAATGCCAGGCTCATCCCTGCTGTTTCTTTTTCAAGGGCATATATCCATTTTCCTTCCCCCGCTTCAACGGATGGCAAGCTATACATGAAATTGTCTCTGTCCATGTTCTGGCATGGTATATACTGCGCTCCTTCGGAACCCTTTTGTGCTGCACTGGGGTGGCCCACCTTTTCAGACACTTGTAACTGCCATTCTTTCAGTCCTATTTCTGACGGTCTGGGACTAGTCCCTGACTATCTCCCGTTCTTTCTTTCTTTCTCCTTTTTCTTTCCCTCTATCTCCTCCTGCTTCTCTCCTCCTCCCCCTCCTTTTCTCAGTCCTCGTCTGATTCCTCTTAGTCCCACATCCTCGCTTACCCCCTGCTCTTCCTTCCTCATTGGTATCCTAGGGGTCCATTTCGGACCCCGCAGAGACCTCTTCTTCTTCTTCCGGGGTATTCTTGTCTAATTTATATGTTACTATCCCTGATGTCCAGACACCTGGTGTTCCAGCCACCCCATACTCCTCCTACTTTTTTGGACCACCTTCTATATTTCATCCCCTGCTGCCTTGAACACGATCTCTAACTGCACTGCGGTTTGTGCACCCTCTGCAGGATTCGGCGTAGGGTACAGCCCATAAGGAGGCCTAAAATGTTGCTGTCAAATATTCCTTCTCCTGGCCATTCTCAGAAACACTACTCTGTTGTGTTCCGAACCCACTGGAATTGACACGTTTCTATTTGATCACAATATTGGGGCAATTTAGCACAGAGGTGCTCCAGGGGTGTTTCAATAATTCCAATCAATCCCATTTCTCGCACTTTGTTCACTGTGGCTTACTTAGCAAAGTCGTTAGTGCCTCCCTCCTGTGCTCATGCCATTTAGCTTCCCTCCCAATTTGCCAAAAAATGCCAATCACAATTGCTTCAATTGTACAAGTCTCCAAATTATTAACACAAAATTAAAACAAAATCAGTTCATACAACCCTATATACACACTGGCCCACACAATTCTTTATAACACAACTCAGAGGCCTTCTCCACAGGCCCTCACAATTCTTTTTACAAACAAATCTACTTTATTATATCATTTACCTGGCCCCTCCTCCTCGGGCCAACAAACTACTTATACACTCTCTAAGCACTACTAATTACAGCAGCAATCTCGTGCCAGCCCTTCCAACTTTGAGCAACATGATTTACTACGATATTTCTAATCTACTGGGTGCCTTTTTCAGCACTAACCAGCACTTATTTCAATAATCTCCTATCTCAATCCCCCTAATAAAAGAAAAAATGATGGAACTATACAATTGCCTGCACTATGAAGCACTCCATCTAGTGGAAATCTGACATTGTCTACTGTTAGTACTGATTTTCTATACAAGGCCAACCTATATTGTGACATGAACAACACTAGGAAGCTGAAGCCAAACCATTTTAGCTTGCAGTGGCAGGTGGTATAGGCTAAGTTCTTCAGAGCTGGTGAGTTTGTAAAGGGTCCACAATGAGGTCACACAATGGGAATCATTAATGACACTTAGACAGTATGTATAAAAATACAGTTATCTATTTATGGCCAAAACACACTATAGAAAAATGACTACTAGCAGGTAGACTGATCATACAACACTATCAAACTAAATACATATATACAATCACTTTGTTATATTGAATAATATACATCAGAATCTCCTGCAAAGGAAAGGTTAGAATAGTATTATGCATGCATGGTCCACAAAGATGACCCCTAACTAAAATTGTCCAGCCCTAAGTTGTCCTGGGCCTCTTGCCCAATAGTTCAGGTAAAAGTTCCACAGAAGTTATGAAGCAGGAAAACATGTAGGTATGGTCTCTGGGGTCCAGTGAAAGGTTCTTAGGGTAAGGGTTCAAGTTAGACTAATGCCCAAAAGTAGCCCCAACAGTCAGATGTCTTTTGAAAGCAAGCAAAGGCAAAGCCAAAAGAGTTAGAATAAAGCTTTATTATATGCCCATTGACTTATGATGGGAGTCTACGGGCAGGTTAGAAGCTCTGTAACTTACCCCCATAGTCTGAATCTTCCCCAGGCTTGACAGGACAAAGGAAGAGGATCTGATGTTGCTTTTCCTGCCAAAAGTCACAGTCCTCGATTCACAGGGGTTGCAGGTTCCAGCTGAACGCAACAAATTGCGTAGCAGCACCTCTCTCAAGATTGGACTCGGGTCAGGTAAGCAATTTTGGATGGTGTTCACCGCAGACAGTGATGCAAAAGTACTCAGCAAAAGAACTCTGTTCCCCTTGATGCTAGGAGGCCAAATATTTGCAGGAGGTAGTCTCGTAAGGGAAACAGAGGATCCCCCAAATTACAGGCCGAAACTCAGTACAGTGATGCCGGCAGAAAGGTAGCCCAAAAAACGAAGCTCGTCAGCCACAGGATGGTTCCAGGGCACCTCCGAAGGCTTCCTTTCGCAGGGCACCGAGCATACATCAGGAATGGATGGTCCTTCCACTCCAAGGCTTGCAGCTCCTTTCGCAGGACTGCTAATGATCATGAGCAAGACAAGGCTCCTCCAGGACAGCAGCAGAAGTTGGTTGCCAAGTCTCCTTCAGTCAGGTCTCAGGTTTCTTCAGGCATCTCATAGCTGGACAATATACTTGGTTCCTTCAGGTTTCTCCAGGATCTCTGAAGAATGAGTGCAGTGGTCCTCCTATTATCCTAAAATCCAGGTAAGTGCTGAAACTCCCACTAGCCAATAGCAGGACTAGCCCACACACACACCCAAGCAGTGGTCCAATCAGATCCACTGGCAGGAACATTTATTCATACCACTCACACACACTGAAACCAATGTGTGGATTGGGGTCAGACAGGCCCAGCCCACATCCTGCCAACAAACTAACACATCCCTCCAGTAGCCCGCCAAAAGCTCCTGCTTTCCCGGGCACTGGAAGTCCTTATAAGGATTTTCCTGGGCTCCCAGGCCAGGAAGAAGGGTAAAGACCAAGATGGCAAAAGGACAAGAGAAAGATCTCATGGCACGGCCATGTTTGACCAGTAGCCACAGTTAGTAGCCAAACGCAGTAAATGGGTAAGGCTAAAATGAAAATTCACAAAAAGTTGGAAAAAGTCACTGCTGCCACCAGCCTAACCTTTAAGCACACCTAGAGTAACCAAAAATCCTCTGAGTGTTAGTCTAGGGCAACCATCTACCCCATTGTACTGCAGTGTAAGCTGCATTGTACAATGATAAAAGGTGATACAAAAGTAACCAAAAGTAGTAACACAGTAGCATGACTAAGGGAAACCATGTTTCCCAGTACTGACAGAGTGAAGGACTTGTCAGTTCCCCCATGACGTATGAGCAAAAGCCAGAGCAGTGAAGCTTAAAGCTTCAATGCACTTTAAAAAGTACAGGTCTTATTAAAATATAAAAGCAAAAAGTTCAGGTGTTCCATAAAGATGGAAGGAAAGGTGCAGTAAAGAGAAATCTTTCCTAACATATACACAATCATCTATTCTACTATAAATGGGCCCGCCACACACCCTCTCCATACCGGAAGCCTGTGACTACTACAGCCTATCGTTCTCCCCACTGGAGGATGCGTCCGATACACCATAAAAGCCCTGCTGCATGCGTGCATCCACAACTCTGCACGTTCTTGAATGGGTATACTAACGTGCTCTAGCACTCCTCGTGCCCTCCTGGCTCTGAGTCTTCCCCCACTGCCTGCACATCCCTTTGAGACTTGGGTGGCACCTGGGACCAAGCAGACTTTTGTGAACTCGGGGTCTACTGGCCCTCCTCGTGAATACACTTCAAACTGGTCTCAGCCTGCCTTCCTAGTGCCCCCAGGAATGCTGCAAGAATACCCTCAGCTCGCAGAGGGAACTGAGGGTCTTGCTGGGGCCTCCACAACGTACCAGGAGACCACTGTCATTAGTAATTCCAATAAATTAAAGTAATCCAAAAAAAGGAGCGTGCACTAGTCAAGAAAAAAGCAGGTTTATTTGATACAAACAGCTGCGTGTCATGAAACTGAACTGAATGAAATGAACTCTCCACGCTGCCCACTTCAGTTGGACTTTTTATACACAAGTTACAGAATTACCATACAACATTTTAGTTACATTTTTGGGGCAGATCACAGGAGCTGATTGGCAGAAGTATGTCAGACAGCTATAGAGATATTTACCTTAGGTGACCCTTATTGGATAACAATTTCTTGGACCAAAATCACATTGACACCCCTTGTGATGCCATGAACCTTGCAACACTTCCCCGCAATTATGTTATTGTGCTGATCAGTCAAAAAAAAACCCATTGGTTGGCACTGTTCAATACACAAGTGGATATCCTGCTGCGTGCTGATTGGACATGACACCTTGAGATGGCACGGGTGGGACCTTCTCACTGAGTCTGGCCATGTGATCTGTGATGTCATCTCAACTGTCATAGGCTGAACAACAGGGCATGCAAAGGTAAGGTAGTTCTAGCTGAATTTCAGGGGTTTTGTTGCATTAGGTTCTCAGTTTTTTATTTTTTTTTACAATGTTTTGCGCACCTTAACGTCCCTGCAACTAAAGTTTTTTCCTTGAATTTCAAGGGTTTTGTTATGCCATACATAACTGCCATTAATAATACAGACAATTAGGCTAATGAAAATGATGTATCGTGCATAAAAAGTAAAGTAAAAGGAAATTGTGCAACCACATTCCACCTAAATAAACCTGTCATTAAAAAACTTTGTTTAGATATTTACTTAACTTTTTAAAGTGTTTGCATTTATATGTACCGTTGATGAATAGAACATTATTAAAGTATTACAGTAACTGTGTACAAACACTACACTCAATGTATCCTAAAATAAATCTTTACAAGACTACTGCCCATATATATATATATATATTTATTCAATGAAAAAATGTTGTTAAAGGGACGGTATGGTTCAGTTGCGTTACTAAAAAACTATCAAATTCAGTGAAAAAACTTTTTTTAAAGAGACGTTATGGTTGCAAGTAAAACCGGAAAACCCCTGAAATTCGCCAGTTATGGTAAGCTAAGCAACCATAACTTGTGCCACCACTGTGCACTGCTAAGAATAATACCCATGACATCAAAGATGACATCACAAATATGAATAACACACACGCAACATTTTCCCCAGTCCACCTACCCCTCCATATTAGTGTTTGGTGCCTCTTCCCTCATTTCCCTCCCCACCTTTCGTTCTTCGCTCTCCTGCCAAAAACAAATAATACATCCAAAAACAACAAAAGAAATATTCCTTTAGGAACCACCTTTCACAGTTAAAAAATAGAACTAAAAAATAACGTATAGACTCCATCTACTTTATATTTCTCAGTAAAGTACATAGACTCAATTAAATTTTCCAACATTTCCATTTGCATTTTGTGTTATACTAATGGTAATATTGGGGCGTTCATCCTCTGTTCCAGGGACTGGAACGGTGGATACTGGGCCAGCAGCCCAAGTTATCAGCCCAGGTGAAGCGAGGGTGGATAACGAGTTGTCTGGACCATTATCCCCCCATTCCAGCCCCTGAAATGGGGGATGAATGCCTTTAGCAGGCCAGGTTCCCAAAACGGAAATCCGAGGTGCTAAAAAAGAGGATTTTGCTTCCTACACCGTGGCGCCTATGGTGTCCCGTTGTAGGAAGGAAAATCCTTTTCCAACATGGCCACCATGGAAAGAGAAGGCGAGGGTTCAATACAGGGCCCTATTCGCTTTCCATGGCAGCCTGCAGAAGGCAAAAAGAGAACCCTATGACCATATTACCACAAACACATTTTTCTTCCCTTTCAGATCTATCCTAATTTCGAACAACTTCACCACAAAGCCAGTCCCAAGTGCACATGGCCACTTTAATCCAGTCACTAAAGGTATACCGCTATTTTTTGTTACTACATTATGACACTTGTTAAATAATAAAACACTGGCACATTTGCAAAATCATACTTGTAGATCCTTGTAGATCCTTCCAATGCGCCTTACGCAAGTTTACTGGAAATCCACCCATGTTTTATTTTTTCAAAAGTGTCAAATGAATGCACATACAATCATCATATAACCTAGCCCCCACTTCACAAAATCCATTCAGACTTTACGAAAACATTTATATCTAGATCTATAATCTTTTTGCAAACCTTTGTGTAGATTTGTCAAATGGCACTACATTTATAAGCTTTTACATTATTTTGGCACCCCCCTCTAATTTTGCCCCCTCTTGACAAAATACCACCAAACTTTGTAAACTCATTCGAAATCAGACCAGAAATATCCCATCCCATTCTGCTCACCCCTCACCTCCCCAGAGATTATTTCATAAGTTTGACCAGTGCAATGCTCAGAAAATATTATTGTCCCGAGGGTTCTGCCATGTATTTTTATACATATGTTGATCTATCGCAACCATTTTCAATGCACCTTACCTCACTTTTCCTCTTTTATAAACATGCAAAATCTGGCAGCAGGGCGCGTCCATCTTGTGCTATTCCTATCCATTGCTGCATCGGCCTAAGGTAAACTGCCCTGACGTCACTAAATCATATGCCCCGCCCCTGAGCCTCACATCACCAAACCTAGCGATATTCTCCACCTTTCTCTGTGACGTTCCTCATCAGCATAGCCAAACGCGCACATAATCACCTACGTGACGTGACGCAGAACCCGAAAATCAACACACATGGACTCACAACACAGCACGTCACAATTCAGAATATTAAACCGTACTTTAAAAGAAAAGAACAACACTGTACAATTTGTAAAGTACTTTTATTTCACAATAAACGCTCCGAGAACATCCGACTATTGCCATATTCAAACAAATTACAAATTTGTTTCTTTGCTCGCGATCGAAAATGTTTATCATGAGGCACGTGTTGTTCTTTTTGCATACACAAGGTGTTTGTTTTCGGTAAAAGAAGTGCTTGGGTCGCACAGTGAATTCTAGTGCGTCTCCTTCAACTTGGGCCTAGACCACCATAAAGGATGTTATGTTGCTCCTAATCGCTAGTACAGCGTAAGGACATATGGGCCCAATGCGATCATCCCAAAATATAGTCACTGTGATCCAGTTATTTACAACGATCTGCAGCTGCCGATTAAAAAAGCCATCAGTTGGCATCTGGAATCATTGACAATCGCAGAATGGCAGAATATATCTATTTCGAAAACATAACAGAAAATGTGTCTCACTACCCGAACTTGATTACAATTCATCTATTGACTTACTTAATCAGCATAGAGTTTAAACTAACGATTAGCACAGACATCAAACAATCTCAACAGAAAGAAAACAACTTGCAAACTGATAGACAATTCGACATGGTCATACATGACATTTTAATGAAATATTAGCACTGAACCTGGGGGAACCGAGTGGTGGTCTACATGCACCTCGATACTGAACTCCCCATAACCATGTTAAAAAGACAATCACACACAAAGTTTGTACTTCCGTTTAATTGCAATAAGCCGCACGGAACAGACAAATAGAATGTAACCCAAAAATAATCTTCAGATAATAATAAGTTAATGCTTGTTCCGGTATACAATTGTCGAAAATCAAACTTACATTATATTCATCATTTCCATTCTCTTGGCGTAACTCAGACCGTAACGCTCAATGCGTTTGCACCAACAAATCTTCACAAACTGAATTTACATGTTCCTTACACACTTTTGGAATGCATAACCTTCTCATATCTTCATTGTTACAAACCCCCTTTCATTGAATTGCTGTTGGAATTGTCCCTTTCTCTCAAGGTCAAAAAACAATTGAACCTTATACTGTGTGTCTGATGCATGGGCTTCCTTAGCTTGCAACCAAACATTCAAAGCTGCTGACCTTCACTCACAATCAAAATACATTCCTACTTCGCAACAACTTGCCTCACCGCATCCATGAGAAGTGTTATTCTCATCCGCGTCCATCAGGCACTGCAGGTGGCTGCCTGACATACCAGGCTCTAGGGGGCACCAGTCTGACTCCATTATTATTTTAATCACATTTTAACACAGACACATTAGCCCTTTATTTGCCGCGCTCTGGGTGTACCACCATCACATCAATTTATAAACATCAAGCGTTTTAATTAAGAGTGTAAAATAACCCGAAATTGCTTCTATTTAATATTAATAAATATTGGGCAACCAATATAAACAATATAGAGGAACAGGTATTGGGAATGTAGTATTACTCTGTAATACCACAAGTTAAGGTTGGGTTTGCAGACTGCAGAAGCAACAATCTATATTTACAAGTCCACAATTCCATGATTATACATCTCCATCCCTTGAATGTCAAAATGCAATGTCTTTCGCCTGTACTCCACGCACAGCGACTTTTGCGACAAAAAAACACCTGTTTTTTGCTTCTTACAGCCATATCCCATCCCATCCTCATCACCCCTCACCTCCCAGAAATTGGTGTTAGGCTTAGCAGTGCACGGTGGTGGTGTGAGTTATGGTTGCTTAGCTTTCCATAACTGGCTAATTTCAGGGGGTTTTCGGTTTTACTTGGAACCATAACGTCCCTTTAACAAAGTTTGTTCACTGAATTTCATAGGTTTTTAGTTGCGCAACTTAACCATAACGTCCCGTTAACAACGTTTTTTTACTGAATTTCATAGGTTTTTAGTAGCGCAAGTTAACCATAAACTCCCTTTAACAAACTTTTTTCATTAGCACACAGACAATATACAAAGATGGAGTGTAAAAAGCAATTTCTCAGGGATGGCTTTACACAGAATGTTGCAAAGTAAGAATTTAAGCTTGTTCACAGTAAAGGTCAGCTGCTTCCATTTTTTGCTCGCGGGCCGGAGTGGCCCACTACTCACACTATAAGGTTCTATTGTTTTTTGACCTTGACAAACAGGGATCGTGCCAAAAGACTTCTTTTGAAGGAGGGGTGCAAAAACATAAGAGACGATAAGGATGAAATTTCTGAAACTAAACCGCTTTTATATATTATATCACTATGAGAAAGATCGTTGGCACAGACAGAGTCGTATTTAGGGACTGCATAACGCGTAGACAATGGAAAATGCCAATATAATGTAAGTAACCCTTTAGATTATTTTATACCGGAATATAATAACAATAGCGTGGCGTTAAAGTCCGGTTAAGTTGTACTTGTTCGTTCAATGTAGCATATTGTTTTGTACCGCGCACTATCACTGCCAAAGTGGTCCCCTGGCGCTCAGACGGCTCTGAAAAAGGCAGAGGAGAGAGGGTGGGTTAGTGGGAATAAGTTAACATACTCCGTTGCCCTATCCTCACTAGCAAATAGTTTCACGCCCTAATAAATAAATGACCCTCACCATTTTATGGGACAATCGCCAAGGACCAATATGCCCTTACGAGGTACTAGCGGCTAGAAGCAACATACCAACCCTTGTGGTGGTCTAATGCCTCGATGTTGGAACAGCCTTCGGATTATCAGTGCGACCATAGTGCTTCCTTGCTGTGTACCGCAAAGGAACAGAGCGTGACTCAAGATGAACTTTTGCGGATCGACAGCAAAGACAAATGCAAATCGCTGAATATTCTCTAAACATTTGATGTCAAATAAAAGTACTTTAAGAAATGTACAATCTTGCTGTTTGCTTTTAAATCACAGTTTCATATTCCGAATTGTGGCGCGGTGTGTTGTGAGATGATCTGTGTTGTTTTCCGGGTTCTGTGTAAAGTGGCGTAGGACTGGAGACGACTGGGCCTTACGCGGTACTAGCGGCTAGAAGCAACATACCAACCATTATGGTGGTCCAATGCCTCGTTGTTGGAACAGCCTTCCGATTATCAGTGCGACCATAGTGCTTCTTTTATCATAAACCAACACCCTGTGTACCGCAAAGGAACAGCGCGTAACTCAAGATGAACTTTTGCGGATCGACAGCAAAGACAAATGCAAATCGCTGAATATTCTCTAAACATTTGATGTCAAATAAAAGTACTTTGGGAAATGAACAATCTTGCTGTTTGCTTTTAAATCACAGTTTCATATTCCAAATTGTGGTGCGCTGTGTTGTGAGATGATCTGTGTTGTTTTCAGGGTTCTGTGTAAAGACATGTAGGACTGGAGACGACTGGGCACGTTTGGCTACGCACCCTGTAACGTCAAGGAGAGAGACGGGGAATATGAATGCTTTGATAATGTCAGGCTCAGGGGCGGGAGATATGATTTAGTGTCGCAAAAGCAGGTCAGCCAGTTCGATGGGTAAGTGATAGGATTATCACACAATGTCGGCACACAGCAGCCTGATTTATCGTTTGTTTAGTGGACAAAAAGTCGGGTAAGGCCCATAGGAAATTGTAATGTCAACGGACATAAGGAGGGTTCTTAGAACACTTTCAACCTGACAACGAACAATACGAACCGCGTTCTCAGAACACCCCCATTTTGTTTAATTGCAAACATTACCTCCACGTCCACTCTTCCTCGTCCCAGTACTTACTTCATGAGGCCCCTGCCTCCGACACAGGACCTTCTTCTATTTCTTTAAATTCCTATAACTCCTCCCCCACATCCACATCACTCAGTTTCATATTACCAAGCCAGAGCATGGGACCTCCCCCGCAGGGAGGGTGAGGAGGGTTGTCAGTACTGTGATGAGGAAGAGTAGGACTGGGAGTAATGAAGATTACCGGTAAGTAATCAGAGCATTTCAGGACACCGCGAGTGTTCTTAGAACACATTCAACTTGCCAGAGTACAATACGGCCAGCGTCCTCAGGACACCCCCATTTTGGTTATGTACGAACATTTAAGGACACCGCAAGTGTTCTTAGCTCAATTTTAGCTTGCTTGCGAACAAAAAACGGACACATACTCCGTCCTCAGAACACCCCACCATTTAGTTCATATAGAAAATTTCAGAACAGCCGTGTTGTTCGCAGACAAATCGAACACAACAAAAGTGTCTAGCACATTAAAAAAAACAGAACATTGAACCTATCTCATACTCCCCCACCATCCCCAAACACTCTTACACACCAACACACTCCACTAAATACAATTTTTAATCCAAGTTTCACCGCGCTGTCCGCGGTCGTCTGCGAATGCAAGATGGCGGGTGCCACAGAATATCTGACGCGCTTCACGCACCACGCCATCCAATCACTGAACACGTCGCATGTCCGCGGACATCACGCAAGCCGCTCAGCCAATCAGGGCACTGTCCGCGGAGCGAACCGGGAAGTCCGTCCGCGGAGCGAACGGAGATATCACTAATTTTTTTGCCTTACATTTTGGTCATTTTAAAAAAAAACTACTGGACGGATTTACACCAAATTTGCAAAAGCACGCTTTCGGGACCAAGCCCCGGCTCCTGCCGCAACTTTGGTGTAAATCCGTCCAGCGGTTTGGGCTGTAGGCGTGCGCAAAGTTTTTTCCCATTATGTCTATGGGAAAAAACAAAAGTTTTGGGACCCCCCCTATAACTTATCCCCACCTGGACCAAACCTCTCCAAACTTTCAGAGTAGGCCATATCCTTTTTTTGCAAAGTTTGGTGAGGATTCGTCCAGAGGGAGCAAAGTTATAAGCCACCCAAAAAATGTTCTTCCTATGGAAACACCAACTTAACCATAACTACATGTAATAAATATATATATATATATGTTTTTTCTAATGATTTTATAGCCACGGCTACCAACGATGCATGCGCGGGTAAATGCTGAAACGACTGGGGGGACTTTACCCACGGCTTCCACAGGGGATAACGGCGGCTATAATGAAATACATAATGATATGTCTTTTTTTAACACACACTGGAGGTCATTACGACCTAGGCGGTAAGGGGTTAACGGTGCCGGTAAAGGTGCCGGAGCCGTCAACCCCTTACCGCCCGATTACAAGTCTGCGTGTGGGAACACGTTAAGGACGCCTGGTTTTACCAGGCGCCCTTAGTGAGTCCCGCGAGCAGGCCAGGGTGCTAACAACCGGCCCATTGTTAGCACCCTCCCCATTCCCATTGAGCCCTTTAAGGGCTCGAATGGGTATGGTGATGGGTTCCTTAAATGAGGAATTAGCGGACCCTCCAAGGTGGGAATGGCCCGGTAATTCCTCATTCAAGGAACCCGGACCTGGTACCCGGAAAGGCGGTAGTCATAATAGCGGCATGGTTACCTCCTACCTCGTAATGACCTCCACTGTATTGAAAGGATCAATTAAAGGTCTTTAATCCATAAATAAATATGTGTTTTTACTGTCTAATTTTATAACTCAAAATGTGGCCATAAAAAGGACCGTTTTGGTAGATAAGGAAAAAAGAGTTAGAAACTGGGTAAAAACACTAGGATTCATACATATAACAAAAGGTATTTATATTTAGTACACTTAAAAATATACCTAGCGTTGGCAATTGCCCGTATGATCTGAAATAGCCTTACTCAACGAGTCTAGGGTGCCACCTCCCACCTCAATTAAGCTTTGACAGGTTTTGCATATCATGCTAAAGTTAGAAAAATCAGATGCAGGCACGATGGACTGAGGTTGGGTTTTTACTTGGTAGAAAACAGCTAGTAATCATGTTGGAAGTCTGTGGCACTGATGATAAATACTGCTGTGTTCATCTTGCTCTTGTACTTTGACCTTGTGTTTCACATGAACTTTCCTATATGATTGATTCATCCACTTCATCCCAATGAATGCCGATAAGATGTTGAATTGATGTGGATGTTTCCAAGCTTTGCAAATGGCTTGTGTGAAGGTTAACTCCGCAAAACCTTACCACACAAATTGCACAGCACCTCCTCAATCTCCTTGTTGCTGTGTTGGTCCTTTCCATGTAGAATATTGCCAACTGTCAGAAATTTTTTTTTGTGCACATTGCTTCTTCCATAGTGGTAAAGTTGAAGCCACCCACACCACCTAAACATCACTGCTGGTCATAGTTGTTTTGAAATGCAGGACCCTGGCGGAAAAAATAAATACTGTCAAAATACACAGCACAAAAAGGACTCTGCCACTTAACATATAAAAAAAAGAAAATAAGCTAAAATAACAAAAATGACAAAGTAGAAAGCACAAGATAAAGGACAAAGGTATAGGAAGAAAAAAGGTAAAAAAGGAATGGGTAAATCAAGGTACTACTTTTAAAAGTTCCTGAAGGCTTATAAAGAAGTTCGCCTACCAAGAGACAAAAAGCAATGACAGAAAACAGGAATGAGGTGCTTGGGAGAGGGATATAACCATGGTTACATGAGCTAGCGAACCAGAATGTGTTTTCAATAAGTGCAGGTATGCCGAAGCACAATTATGTGATTGTGTCTAAATTATTGACCAATCACCTAAATCAACCAGAAGACGTGCCTGCATGTAGCCGTAGCTGTGTTGAGGCCCAATCATTTTGACAGCTGCATTAACGCCGCTGCAGGGCTTTGTGCCTCATTGCAACAGGTAATCAGATCATGTAACAGTTTTCTTTTCCACTATATCTTGGGTGTGTTCATTTTTCTAATGTTATCCAAGTAGACAGTTTAAAGTACAATTAGTACCCGGCAAGGGAAAATCAATTTTTTACAACAATCTGGTTGGCTCTCACCTGGTCCTTAGACAAGGCACCAGTCACCACTAAGTCCCTTGGTGTTCGTTCTGCGTGTGGCTGCAATGGAAACAGAGAAGGGAAAATGTGAACTCCCTTCTCCCTTTTCATAGTGGCTATTTTCTTTGTTACTGTTTTAAATAGCCGGCATTGAAAGGGTGCACAGACTTCATATCCCATTCAATGGCGGACATTTCTTCCAGAGTGTCTTGCAACTGAATAAAGACACTATTAGTACCCTGCGATGAAGTGGATGAAGACTTCCGGCAGATGCATTACATCAGAATGAAAAGATTCTGGGTAGGCCTCTCACTCATCCAAGTGGTTCTTTTGAAGATAGCAGCAGCACACCTGTACACACTTCACGAAACTCCTCCTCTCTGAACCTCTCTAGCATTTCCGATGACTCTTCAAATGGAGTTTTCCAGTGCTGCAGTTGTTTCAGGCTCTGCGCCTCATTACGGACCTGCCAGTAAAACCTGCAGCAAGTTACTAGCAACACCGTAACACTGTTTCCACTGTCTGTCGGTATATTATGGCAGGCGGTGGAAACGTAAAAACGTAAACGTCTGGCAGCACCTTTAATGGGTGGAGGTTGATACATAATTAATTGACATAGTTACAGGCCTGACCAAAGTGAAGGCCTCAACAAAGACCCTGAGGCATTATCTGACATGGTCCGATGTTCAATATAGTACACACTTAGTTTGAAAAGACCCTAATTCTCCAAACCCGTGTGCAAAATGATTTCTTTACATGTTTTGCTTTTTTATTGAAAAGTAATATGCGTGTAATAAAAGTTTTAGATCTTCTTGAATCTGCAAATAGAAATATGTAAGAGGATAAACAATAGTTTATTATACAACAAGCTCTAAATAATACAACAAATGCACTCTCAGACTTTCCCATGCAAATAAAGCTGTAAATATTTACTGACACTTTCTATCTGCTTATCCAAAAGATACACAGTGGTTTATATCACCAATAGAGTAAGCATGTGCACAGTGCAACTTCTGCAATCATAGCCTACATTGTTATTAAGAAATTAAAAAATGAGAACATCCAAGGTGTGTCTGGCTGAGTGTGTCGGCCCAGAGGGAAGAATAGAGATGGAGAGAGAATGGTATAGGTTGCAGAAAAACCCAGAAGGAATGGCCAGAGGAGTCCAAGTGAATGTAGAAATCCCTGAGGAAGAGAGGCTGAGAGCGAGAGAAGAGGAGAGAGGAGATGAGGTCAGCCCATTCAGAGAGGAAGAAGGTGACCTGGACAGGTGGCCTGTAGATGTGTCCAAAGTCAGAGAGAGGCCAGAAGAGATAGAGAGCCTGCAGACCAGGCATTCAAAGGAGCAGTAGTCCTGAGAGGGAATGATTGAGGCAGGGACCCACTAAGGAAAGATCAGGGCCACTCTACCATTGGGCCGATTAATTCTGGGTTCAGAGAGTCTCTTGTAGTCCTCGGGGAGGAGAGTGTCAAAACTCGTGACAGGGCTGGCCATTAACCATGTCTCAGTGAGAGCGAGAACATCCAGGTCCAGGTCTTCGAGGAGGTGCTAGATGTCAGAGGAGCGTTTGACAGCAAAGGGAGAGTTGAAAGTAGCTACGTGGAGCATGTTGCCACTTTTTGAAAGTCTTCCAGGGAGGGGTACAGGAGAGAGGTACACCCAGTGAAAGAGGCAGAGGGGGCCCGAAATGGGACAGTGGTAGAAAGAGGGTGCATAGGGCCCAGAGAGGAGTAACAGGTGGAGCCAGAGAGGAGGCGGCAGAGGTGGATTGGAGTGGCTAAGGAACCTGAAAGATAGATGAGGTAGGTGGCAGAGGAGCCAGCCAGGCAGAGGAGTCAGCGAGGTGCTAAATGGAATAGCAGGAGAAGGGAGGATAGCTCAGCGGCAACATGTTCGCCTTTGAAGCAAGATGACACAAAGCAACACAGGTACAATCCCTGGGGCAGCGCTTAGATACCTCTGGGTATTTAAGCATGTTATAAATATGCAACTACGACAAAATAAAACAATTGCGACACTAAGAAAAACTATTCCCGTAACAGCGCCTTGATGCCCCCGGCTGTGTAAGTGCTTTCAAAATGAAAATAAATAATAAATAATTGAGAAAGTTGATATGATGCAGGAGACACCTATCAAGGAATAGGAGGTTGGGGTGAGGGCCATGATGGTGCCATTTAGATAGACATTAATGATGGTTTTGGAGAACAGGAAGGAGGCCAAGGGGACCTCCCATCCTGTGCCACGATTAATAGGTGAGGATGAAAAAAGAGAGAGAAGAGCAACCATATCTAAGGTCTGTAGGTTCGGAGAGTGAACGACAAAGAGGATGTCACTGAGAGTCTTCTGGAGGAGGCACTGATGTAAGTATCAGTGATGGGAAGGCCTGGATTGGAGACCGGGATATTCTTCTTGAATTTCTTCCCTCCAGAGTTAGTGTGAGGGATAGGATAGGTAAAAGAAAAGCAGTTAGAGCAGATGGGTTAGACCGAGAGCACCATAAATGTGTGCAGAGAGAAAGGAAGTGAAAGAGCATGAAGTGAAAGAGAGAGAAGAAATGCAGCACAAAGCTATGCCACAATGCAAAAACACCAGATTCGACTTTTGTAGAAGGAGGGAAATAGACACATTTTTAAGCACAACAGTAAATGCAAACACACCCAGATTTGACTTTCCATCCCAGACCGCAGCATCGTATCTAGGCAAATCTAGAACACGAGCCCTGATGCCCTGCATCAACAGGGCATGAGAGTGCACTGAATGAGAATTGGACTTTCAGACAGCGTGTACCTCTTTTTGCATGGTCTTCCATGTACAAAGGGGATGTCAAATGAGCAAAATAATAATAGGTGGTTGACTGTAGATCTTGCCAATCTCTTGAAAAGGTGTAGGAAGCTAAAATGACCGTAGAAGAAAGGTGCCTGGTGAGCAATTGCAGCACATTAAGAATACATGGCAGCTTGTTTTTCTTCTCAGCAATAAGACTTGTATCTCCCATATGATGCACAACATGACACAGCTTAGCTCTTAAAACACGCTAAAGATAAGTTGCACCAAATGTATGACATGTGGGTTGGAGAGATTTAGAACACTAGGAAAATAGAGTTTCTGCGCTGCTTGGTTGTCTTCTGGGTCAGTAGTATACATATTGCTGCCAGTTATTAGGTCCCTATGGGCAGTGCGCTATTGCACCAACTTTGGAATGATAATGATTTGTTATTTATATTGCAGCTTAAGCCAAAGCGCTTTACAGAGAACATACTTACATACATTTATCATCCCAAAAGAAATTGGTACTCATTTATCGACCTCGGAAGTATGAAAGGCTTAGTTGGCCTTGCCGGGATTCAAACCTGCGACCTGCAGATCAGACATAGATCGCAGCAGTGAGCGCTCAACCCGTTGAGGTATTTTACCACCTTGGAAGGATATGTTTGGGGTGGGAATCAGTAAAACCGGCGCTTTGTATCGTAGATATGAAGAAACTTTCAGTTCTTTGTTTGGTTTGAGAAAATGAAAGAATAGTCTTGTTTGTGGGTGATGCCCATAGCTGATTTTATTGGTGTTCAGGGTGCCTTTAAGCCCACAGCACCTGGTGTTCCCAGGCAGTCTCCCATCCAGGTAATAACCAGGCCAAACACTGATCAGCTTCCAAGATCAGACGAGATTGGGTGCATTCAGTGTGGTGTGGCCGTAGGCTATTTTTTAAGCCTACTGCACCTGGTATTCCCATGTGGGTTTCCACCTGGAAATGGTGAAGAATTGCTGAACAACATCTAACAACTCTACTTGAATGATGTTAAGGACATTCACTCACTCCCTCATTCCACCCGGGCCAGTAAGTTCTCCCAGTGCCCCTTCCATTCAAACCACAAATTCCTTTCCACTTACAGAACTAAAGCAATGCTCCCACCTTGAAATGTTAACGCCAATGAGATGATGGTTCATTCTTCCTCTCCTTGGAATTCTTGATCAGCTAAGAGTACAAATATGCCAAGGTACGTGTTCATGTAATGATACATTTCATCAATAGTTCTTTCTTAGTAGCAATCATCCCTCTCCCTCTAGAGAATTCAGTTGAAACTGTCCCACTCTTACCTCACCCATACATTCATACAAAACAAGTCACGTACTGCATCATTCTAAAATACTCACAGCGCAACCATTGGAATGGTAGTTTTCAATCAACTAAAATGTTTCAAATAGAAGGTACGAATAGAGTATTCAAATAATAAATAATCAGATGTTCCCACACAAGAAGTATAAAGCTAGAAAGTTTTAGTCTTGGATATCAATGTGTCTAAAAAGTCCAATTACAGGTGGTGGATAATTATTGAGTAATAAAGGCAGATTTTGAAGTGTGATGATTTGAAAAAAAGTATAGTTAACACGCACCACACGTGCAAGTGCCACCTAGTTGTCACATCTGGATTTTCCCCTCCAATCCATTGCTAGAGAGCAAAGCACTATGGGTATCCAAGCCAAAAGACGAACACCTGGCTTTTGTGCAGCAAATATGATTCATGTCAGTGCTGTTTTATATGTAACCTCTATCCCACACCATCCCCTTCCCCAGCTGCACCCTCCCTCTGACCCCTCCTTTTCCCCAGGCTCTTAGTGCAAATCCCCTTCCTCTACCCTTTAACAAATAACCGTTATCTATCCTAAAATTACAGCAATGTGAAGGAAATAGTCCCAAAGTCTATCCCTCCAAATAACAAGTGTATAGGCCCCTAAGTAGGCAAGAATGTCAAATAAACAATCTATTGTGGGAATGTTCTGATATAGCAGGGCCCTAGTTGTGTACCCTTGGGTGATCCTGAATTTCCCTGATACATCTCTGGGCAATTTCCTTAGGTTTGAGGGTTGCACACTCATGTAAGATTTGGGGGATTCCGCAAATTCCCGACCATGTTCATGCAGGCGTAGTACTGATGAGGAAAAGGAAGAAGGGAATTCTTCCCATTCTGGTGCCTGACATCAGTAAAAGTAGCACAGAGGTGCTGAGTGTTCATAAATAATACAGAGAGTCCCTGAAGCTGAAAGGTTGGGAACTGTCATCACTGACTCTCAATAAAGGAGCCCAGTAGCACAGACCACAAGCCAAGAAGCCCAACATCTGACTAAAACTTAACATTATTAAATGGGGTTTTCGATCCGCCTGTAACTGTAGCTCAGTGGCAAAAATGTTGAACAAGGAAGCAAATTAACCCACTTGGAACTTTCAGAAACAATGCCCCAGTAGTGCACGCCTGAATAATAATGCGTTAAAAGACTCTGTCCCACCAGAGAAGACAGAGAAAGCTCATGCTTACCCTGAAGAACAGTGGAGCCCGAAGGATATCTCGTTCAGAAAACATTGTGTGCAAAGCAAATAAAGTCGTTTTATATTTGACCAAATTCAGTTGCAGAGGCTTACAGTGCTTAGTTTTATTAAGCGAACGTCTAGCTGTGGAGCAACAGAGCGCGGAACAACACAGTGTTACAGTCATGGGATATGGGTACAATTCAAATAATAGAATATTAGGTATGCAGTGAAAATATTGCCAGCAAAAATGCGGTCAGTGAAAATATCTCTGCAGTGAAAATGTTGCCAATCAAAGAGTAGTCACTAAATATAGCTGAAAAGTAGCCAAAAATGTATTGCTGTTAGGGTAATTGTTACAGTCAAAGGGGGTGGGGGTTGTAACTTATTATTGACTTGTTTAGGGTTAAGATAAGGGGTAGGGTAAGGATAGGGTTTAGGATTAGAGTAAAGATTTTGGGTAGAATTAGGGTAGGGGTTAGAGCCAGGGTAGTTGCTGGAGGGCTGGTGATGTTTGGGTTTGGTTAGTCGTTAGGGTAGATTAAGAGTCAGGGTAAGTGTCTGGGAAGGGGTTATGTTAAGGCTAGGGCTAATAGAGTAATGGTTTGGCTAAGTGTTAAAGAAAGCACCTGGGAAGTTGGGGAGGGCTGGTGATGTTGACATAGGGTAGGGGTTAGGATAAACCTAGTGGTTAGAACAAAGTGTTAGAGTTGCAGATAGGTTAAGGCTAAGGTTAGGATTGGAGCAATGGTTTGGGTTAGGACAAGGGCTATGTCATTTGTGGCAAGCTACTGATGACGTTGGAGTTAGGTTCACTGTTCATTTTCCATTGATTTTGTATTGAGTAACATGCAAATAAAATGCTTTAGAGCACTGAAGGATTAGGGTTTGGTAAATGTTTAGGGTAGTAATTAGAGTTTGGGCAATGTTTAGGAACGAAATTAGGGTGATCGTGGACATTTTAATAAAGGTTTGGGTAATTGTTAGGATTACAGCCTTGTACTTTTGTGTATTTAAAAATAGCTTTTTTGGTGAATTTAACTGGCAGCATGTTCACACTTTTGGCCTCATCACGAGTTTGGCGGTAACCCTAAATGCTGCGGTAACGCTATTACCGCTGCATTTAAGTGTCCGCCAAATCACAGGCTTGGCGGATTTTCCCCAGCTCTGAGCAAATCTGCCAAGATTTTGTCAATTTTCTGCACTATTACCACCGGCGGTAATAGCACCAAACATTCCCCATTGCGCCCAATGGGAATGGGGACTTACCGTTCAGCCAAACCTGTGATCTGGCTCTAGTAGCGCTCGGGGGTTTGACGGTAGGGCTAATAGCTCCAGCGGTAATACCACTGGGGTTAGCACCCACCTCGTGATGAGGCCCTTTGTACTGAATGACTACATTTTTTTTAATGACTTTTTGCAGATTACATTTTCACATGACTACATTTTCCTGGGGACATTTTCACATAGAACCTCATATTACAGTAGGGTGACACTTGGAGCAAGAAGGAGAGAAGGAATTCAGAGGATTACAGGCAGGGCATACAGGTTAGAGAAGGAAAGATGGGCACATTTTTGATTAATTTGTTGGTGGAGCGGCATCTGTGCTTAGTTGAAGCTATATACCAATTGGGCATTCCCATCACAACTCATCCACAGAGCCCATGATTCTACGTCAGCGACTTCCTCCTTTGCTTGTTAACTCTAGCAGAGAGAAAGCTAGTGTTTTCCTTTTTACTCGTCCCAGAAAATCCCTAAATTGGAAGACTTTGAGCAACGCTGCCCACATTTCTCATAACTGAAATGACCACCAAAGTATTGCAACATAACAATTAGTGCATCAAAGCCTATGTGGTTATGATCCTTGTCAGCAGGTGTGTTTCTCCGAGTATAATCAAAGTTGCTTTTCAGGAGAATGGCAGCCATAGCTCTCAGAGACATTCTTGCATTTTTCTAATAACAAACTCGATTGCACAATGAAAGGGTCGTTCTGCTTAGGCCTAAGGTCAGCATGGACTGTTTAAGCTATTGTTCTATACTTGATTGCTCAGTTCTGCGCAGTAACCGATCTGGCTAATAGTAAATAAAGAAATGGACTGCAGTCTACAGTACTTGTGCATTTGTGGTGGTGATAGAGTGAGTCTCTGACACACATTGTAAAAGTAGTCTGTAAATCATAAAAAGGGATTTTGGAAGATCAGAGTGGAGTGGGATTAGGCATGATGCCACGTACATCAAGCAATATTCTGAGAGACGTGCAGCTTTGAAGAAAGTGATCAAGCCAGTGCTTTATTAACAGTGTCACTTAAGCACTCGTTAGCAGCTCGACGGATTTCACACATAAAACGCTGAATGCATTAAACACTGTAAATGCATGCACACATTTGAGGAAATCAGCACGATTGTGTGAATACCAACGTTTCCACCGAAGCGTAAATATGAAAATCATAAGAAATGTGCCTGCAGTCATTTCAAAATACTACTAAGGAATGCAGATTTCATACAAAATGCAGATTTTCAAAAAGATGGCTCCTCTTGAACATTAGTTGTGGCGGCCATTTTGAAAAATAGAATCCACTTAGAATGTGCAGGTTAGTGTATGCAGAAAACAGAAATAATACTCTGTCTGGAATAGGTTTTCCGGGCTAAACTCATTTTGAGGTATTACTCCAGAACACATATTACAGACAGGGTTTTTTTTGCATACCCCGAGTTTGTGGAGACTGCATACATCCCTGCACAATTGCACTAATAGTTTTGGGAGCGGATGGTTCTTTTCTGTGTTTCAATTAGTAAATGGATCTTGTCCTGTCTCTTGTTATTTTGTAGAGAGATGAGGTCTGGGATCATGAATAAATGAAATATTTCATCTCAATTAAGATTAATGCACTGTGAACAGGTAAATCAGTTGTCTGCCAGTCATGTCTGAGACGTTCAATGTGCTCTGGTTTGTTATGTTAAGGACACTTGTAAAGCACACATACACCCAATGGCACCTTGGCGCAGAGATGTGTATAGCAATGCCACAGAAGGATATGAAAAACAAAGTCAACAGAAAAGAGTAGTCTTGAGTAGACGCTGGAAGAATGATCTGGTTTCCCACACTGTTTTACAGGCATTGTGGGAGATGTAGTCCCTTTTCATTTTTTTTTTAAATAAAAGCGCATATCTTTGTGTTTTTTCTTTTGTTGTTCCCTGTACATACGGCAACATGGAGCCTAGAAGGTGTGCTCTGTTTGATATGGCTATATAAATGAAAGAGTTCTCAGAATCTGGCCAAGAATCCCCCATCCTGATGAAGGTGGTTTAGTTCCCGAATCCACTGAAACCGGTTGGCTTCTTTTGGGGATTGCACTAAAACGATGATACAACATATTTGATTCTAGTCATTAACCAGTTAAGCACAAACAAGCATTTTAGTTTTTATGCCATATATCAAATTTTCTTTGTTCTTTGAAATTGTGACAAGAACTTGGTGTAGATACCAACCGAGTCGTGTGTTGGATCAATAACCGTGTACCCCGTTTTGACATACACTAAAGGCTTTTTATCAATGGTATATGAACGGTCATTACTACAGTTTGATAGGACCGTAATTCAGAACATTTTTATTTTTATTTTCCCTATTAGTGGTGACATTTGAAAGGAATGTAACGAATGATGTCAATAAACATACTAGACAGGGTCAGTTTTTTCCTATCTTTCCTTAGCTAGGCGGCTCCCTGCCAGCATCTAGCGTTTCTTCTGGCGCACCATAGGAACATAGTGTTACTTTACAGGGACATGCAGCTGCTAGGACTTCCAGTGTCTTCAAAACATTTTCTATCCTCTCTCCCTGTGTTATCACTTGACATTATGCAGAATAATTCCACAAGTTTATAAATATAGGTTCTGTTTATCTAATAGCTACTAAATCACCTTTTCATGGGTCTCCTACTTTTTAACCTAAATCCCAACATGTCCCATCTCTCTAGAGGATGCCACTGGACAATTATGATTATAATACTTTAATCGCCAACATGTACATATCTTTAATTTTGTTATAGGCAATTGTGAGACGAGGTATGGCACCTTTTGTATTTCTATATTTGAATCAGATTTAAACCCATTTTAAACATTATTTACAAACAATAAGCCAAGATTTAATTTAATTTCCCTAAGCCGATTTATTTTCAATGCCTCTAGTGTGACATACAATAGCAAACACATCTGTTACATTTGGGCACAACTTTCAATAGACATTTGCACTGTGGAATGCCATTAGCTTTCTGGGTAGTGCAATTAGAGACCTCGACTGGATATAATAAACTCTGTTTGGCCAACTTTGCCACTCTAAGTCGTTAATTCAAAGGTGAACCTATCAAACAAATAGATGACCATCTAGACATAGTCCATGTATTTAAATTCAATTGGTGCATATTTAGCTATTAGAAATCCACTCATGTCCTTCATAACAGCATCTGTGCTGCCTTTAACTCTGTTAGACAATTTATTTTTCAATTCAATATTTGCACCCGTGGAAGGGCGCTCTGCCAATCGGGTGGCTGGAATACCAGGCGAGATCCACGCCCGCTTTGCCTGCTTGCGGGGTGCTTTTTTTTCCCCTTGTTCTTTTTTTTTTCTAACGTGGGGAGGCTGCTACCTCCCCACTTTAGAAAAACCCAATTCCCCTTCCCCTCACCCCGACTTACCTGCGGGACTGGCCGCCGCCATTAACATAGAAAAGAGACTAAGACCCTTTTAGGATGACGGTGGCCATTTTGGACATGTTTTCCATGGCTGCCATCATCCAAAGAGGGGCATAGTCCCTTTTCTGATTCAATGGCAGTGGGCATTTTTGTGAAAAAATGTTTCTCTGGCTTGAGATCAGCTTGCACTGAGCTCATCTCCCGTCAGACTATCCGCACAGCAGTAAATCACGAGGTGCGAATACCTTTCACACCCTGGCTGGGGGGCGGACATGGGCTTTAATGGCCTGCACCCTGAGCTGGACTACTAAAGCTCTGTCTGGTGGGCCATTAAAGTCCATGTCTGCCCCCCAACGCGGCCTTGAAAAATATATACACCTTTATGCCACGCAAATCCCCACAGAACAAAAGGGCTTCAACATATCTATTTGGTTTGAAACTAAGCATTCATTCTCACAGTTTGCTTTAGAAAAGGGTTATTTCTACAACACAGTTTTTCAATTTAAACACATTTGATTTTGGGTATGCAATATTATGTAACTCTTGTACTTGATCTTGCATAATGTATATTACATTATTACAATTTTTGAAGCCCATTCTTTTCATTGTTTACATTTCATATCTTTTAATGCATTTTACATGGTTCCTGAAATGTCCACACCAAATACGCAACAATTAAACTGCTCTCACCCTTGGAAGTTCTTCTTTCGGAGGTTCTGCAAGTGGTGATGGCAGTGGACAAGAATGGATATGCAAGCACCACACAACTTTGCAGTGGATAGGACTTTAAAGATAAATCTCATTGTCATCATCAGGATGCACTTTACAGCACTGATGGTGATGATGATGGATATCATCTTGGTGGGCCGGCTGGTGCTAGCACGCACGCTTTGTCTAATAGAGCAGTAGCTGCAGGGGATAATTGTGTGATACCTCAGTGCAGCTGGATGCCTCGTCCTGATGTGCAAATCAACAAAGTACTAGTTGGACTCCAAACACCTCTCCATGGCAGCAAACACATTGTTTATGGTGCAGCAGGAAGCATCAGAGGTCTAAATCCTTCAGGGTCAGTGCATCAGGGTGCTCACTGAGAGAAGTGTGCCACTGAAGCTTATTCAGTCCCAGATCTGTCATGGCCTGGACACACCAGCCCCAAACACCTCTGTGCTCAAAAGACTTTGCAATGACGGCTAGCCGCCAACTCCCCACTGCTCTTGGCTATAGAGAATGACAAACAAAACATTAGGCTAGATGTAGTTGTGTTTTGGGGAGTGTGTGGAGTGAGGGGCCAGTAGGCCCCCCGTCCCACCTTTCCTTCAGTACAAACTTGGACCATGTGCCACCAACAAACGCCAACCTGTTTAGATTCTTTACGAGTCCAGACCCTCGCTTCAATCAATGTTATCATATTGGTCAAGACCCTTAACCTGATACCTCAAATAAGCCTCAATACGTAATGATGTAAATACATGAATGAAGGTTATAGGTTTACAATGAAGTGTTCAAAAGAGTTGCAATGATCATTATTTAGTGCATGCTTCACTAAGATGTATTATTTTAACTTAGTTAGTGGCCACCCCGCTTCGCAGCGACCTGACCTTCACCCCTCCTGGACACTGACAGCCGGACCACGTGATGTTCACCCTCCCGCCAAAGGAGCAACCAATCCGGATGAGACAGTGCATCCACGAATATATAGTCTTATAATGTCTATCCAATCCTGCACTGACTTAGTACTCTATGTTGATTGCATCATCTATGACGATTTTTCACTTTATAATGAGGTGTAAATGAAATGTTTGCCACAGCGCTCTCGGGCAGCAGAGTTCTTTGGATGCCAAATCTATATAAAACATTTTGAACTCTCGCAACCTGTCCTCTTAACCTCATTCCCCGTCTGGGGTGTGTCTAATTTATTCTTATTGCACTTATAAGACAGGGAGGGTTCTTACATTTGGTGACCCCCCGCGATGTTGGTTTGGGACAGGTGCCTCGAGGCAAGTGCTGTGCGGCGAGATCCGGGACGCCCCCCATCAAAACCATCACCTGCGCGGTTGACCAGCCTGTGCGCACAACGAGAAGGGTCCAAGGGTTCCTGGTAAACGAATACCCAACTGAAAAAGCTGCTCACCGAGCGGGCCACAGCTTGGTTGGGGTGCGGACCAGATTGTGGATAGACTGTGAACGGTGACTCTCGGACCACCCGACTGAACACGTGAGTACTGGTTTCGAAAGTTCCCAAGAGGTACGGGAAGGGTTAAGGAAGAAGGGGAACAAGTAACAGAGTGGGCAAGAAGGAAGTTAGGGCCTGTGTGAATGATAATGATCTATCCTTTATATGGCCATTAGGTTTTGTGGAGATAAAGAAGTAAGAGAAGAGTGAGGAAGCCTAGCCCGAACGGGGTAGAAGGCGGCACCGCGTAGCATTGTCTCGTCGAGTGCAGATAAATAAGTGAAGATAAAGAGAAAATAGTATGAGTCTCGTATATGTATTAGATTCGGAGTAGTAATTTTGAATATTCTTTTTCCGTGTGAGCAGAATTCTTGGTGAGGTAGTGAAAGGGGAGCAAGAGTTGGGGAGTGCATGAGAAAACTAGAGCAGGGGGTAACAAACTAAAGTAATTGGAAGAGGGAGTAAATCACGCAGGTAGTATATGTTACATGTTATATTTCTTCACGTTTTATGTTCTCATGTTTATGTACCTATAAAGTTGAAAAACAAATTGAGGTTGATTAAGAAAATTGAAAATGCAATGAACACGAAAATGTTGTGAATAATGGTAATTGACAGATGTCCATAGTTGAAATAATTTACAGTCTCAGTAAGTGGTGAAAAGGTTGAAAGGTTGCTGAAAAAGTGTTGGTACCAAAAGGTAAGAAGAAGGTTGCATAAAACATTGAAGCGAGAAGAGTGTCAACCAAGCGTCTGTGTGACTACACACAGGAAATTGTATTATCATGGGGGGAGTAACACCATTAGCACACATTTGCCAACATCTCCTATTGTATAGTGAGAATATACAGAAGTATCACGACCAATGGGTGACGGAGATAAAGGGAGACAGCGTAACACTCATATGGCTGGAGGGAGTGTCTTTTTATAAGAGGGTACTGGATCTAGTATCTAAACATTTGCTGGCGAGATATAAGGGAAAACAGTTACAGAACAGGAGGAAAGTGTTAGATTTGTGGCGGATGTTTGAAGAAATAACGCCTGTAGGTGAGGTAAGTTCAGATAAAAGAGTCGAGAAAGAGAAAGCGCCAGAAGAGGTAGGTGGAACTGCAAGAAGATAATGTACGACAACCACAACTAAGAATGATACTACTAAAATATACCCATTGATGACAAGGCCTGCAGTAGGATACAGCGAGCCCCAGTATGTGCCCACGTGCCCTACCCCGACCACCCCAGCAGAGGCAGCAGCCACTGCACCACCCTCGTATGACAGAGGGGGGCTTTATGGCCCAACGAGTGCCCCACCAGTGAATTCAGCACGACTAACTGGGGACTTAGACAGCTTGCACACACGCAGATAAAAATAACATGATTAAGAGCATTACGCGACAGGGGCCAGATGTTGCCAGGGGGAGGGGAAGTGCCACCACTGGTGGCGGCAGACCTCACGCCCCCACCAGCACCGTCACAGTCAGTGCCAATATCAAGAGGACGAGAGCAAGAGTGGCAATCAGGAGAGTTTCTGTTCCATTTAAATGGTAAACCTGTGAGAATAATACAACCAACAACCCCAGACAGCCAGTGTGGAGAAGGACAAGAAGAAAGGGAGCAGGAAGAAGAAGTAGATGAGGTATGGAACGATTTAGATGAATATGAAGAAGGGGTAGCGGCGGTGGGATCCCCGTTGCCATTCCATTTCGATGAACTAGATGGAAGGGCGCCACCAAGATGGCAGGGCAGGTTAAGACAACGAGTAGAAAACATGCTGGTGAGAAAGACGAAGAAGGAGAAAGTATGTAAAACAGGAAGAAAGCACAAACTACAAATGCCACTGATACACAAAGGGGCAGGAAGGCCACACTACATTCCGTGGGCCCAAATGGATAAGAACATCCTGTTGAAACCTCTCCCCCCACTCTCGTGCGGGGAAATGGATACACACATTCGAAAAGAACACAGCAGGAGTCCCATTGGCAATAGAGGATGTTAAAAGTGTGTTGGTGTCCGCTGTGGGTGATCAACCAGACGCAGTGTGGGTGAAGGCGGGGTTCCCGGGAGTGACAATGAGCTGTGACCGCTATGATGGATTGCCATTCAATAACTTTAGAGCACAAGTATGGGATGCATTGCGGCGAACGTTTCCAGACATTCCAGATTTACACTTAGTGATGCAGTGCACAATGGGAGAGAAGGAGGAGCCTACGCAATTCATCCTCCGGGTGTAAGACCTGTGGAGAAGTGAAACAGGTACGGCGTGGGATCAATCCACCGCCTTGTTCTATTTCATAATTAAAAAAGGGCTCCCGAAGGAGCTACAGAAGGTTTTGAATAAAATAGCTGGATAGAAGCCAAGTGCTGGCCTGAGATTCAAAGCATAATTGTAGACCATTGTAGGAGGATAAAAGAAAGAGAAAAGGAGATAGCGTAGAAAAGGTTGGCAGATGAAGCAAAGTTAGTACAGAATAAATGAGTGAAGGTCGCAGCGCTGAACGCAGCAACATCAACTGATAAACGCAGTGAAGGGGATGACGGAGCAGGAAACGCACCAGCCAGAATGGCTGCAACATGGGCTGCAGAAGGACAAGAACAGTGGGATGGAGAAGAACAATACGGAGGGCCCCAATGGCTAGGGAGACCAACAAGAGGATGAGGTGGGTACAGAGGACAAAGAGAGGGATTCAGCGGAATGGGAAACAGAGGATTTGGTGGGCCTGGGATGAGAGGATGACCAGAAGGGTCATGTTCGAACTGTGGAAGGTGGGGGCACTATTCAAGAGATTGTAGAATGCGATCCGTGGGTTACTTTCAAGGACAGCCCTCTATGGGAAATGAACAGCAGTACGGACATCCACACCCGGGTAGCCCCTACGGGTTACCTATGTGAGGGAGTGGGCAAAATGAGCAATATTACAATGAGCCCCAAACGCAGCAAAGACAGCCACCCCAGCAACAGCAGCCACAACAGAGGGGAGTGCAACAGCCTACGGCCAGACAAAATACAGTAGGGAATGCGAACAATAACATTTTTTTGACATCAGCTAATGGTGCACCTGCACCTTTTCGCGGCGCAGCGGTGGTAGGAGATAATGTTTTCTCAGTGCCAGGAACTGAGACATACGCTGATTAGGACAGCCCACAGAGAGCACTTGTGTGTCCAGTCCTATCCACTACCCTATGTGCAGAAGAGGAACCACTAGTGGGAGCAGAGATAGGAAACAAGCAGTTTATCTATATGGTAGACTCAGGAGTGGAAAAATCACGTCTCATGGAAGGGCGGTTTCTGCTCTCGGGAAGACATTTGGAAATGCAGGGGTTCTCTGGGGCTATTTTAAAAGTTCCTTACACAAAAGATCTTGACATAACAGTAGGGGGAAAAACCGTGCGTGCACCCTTACTGTGTCGCGAAGACGCGCCAATCCATTTGCTGGGAAGAGATTTGTTGAGTAAGTTAAATATGACGATATCTTTTACCGAACGGGGAATAGTGTGTTCAACCCCAAGAGTCTGCCCCGTACGAGCAACATTGATGATCAGCACTATGACAAATGAAGTTGCAGTAAGAGGGGTGCCCAATGACATGGACATGTTCATTTACGGCATCAGAGTGTTAGCTCAAGTGGTGCCAGAAATAACAAGAAAGGAATGGAGAGTGCCCTCAGACTTTATCTTTTGTCCAATTGTGAATACAGACGTTGTGCCAGGAATAATTTTGTCTATTGATCTAGAGGGGGTTCAGGTCTCAAGCAAACGTATCGCACTGATAGGACTGGACACACATGGATGCGAATGGAGAACAGTACTATGCATAGACCCAAACATAATGTTGCATGATTTAACTGATGAAGAACAGTTCACAGATAGTGAGAGTGATGGGGAAATAATAATGGAAATAAGTATACCATACGACAGCATGATCCAATACAGGGAAATACACAATCCACTCATGGCTAGTGTCAACGTACCGCCCACCATATTTGAGGAAGACATGGAAAGGGTCCTGCCTGAGATTTGAACAACAGGTCCCCATGATGTAGGATTATTGCATGAAGTGACACAAATTAAGATAAAATTGAAGCAAGGTGCCATACCCTCAAGGGTTAAGCAGTACCCACTATCAAAGGAGGCAGAAGAAGGGATCAGAGAAACAATAAGTGCTCTACTAAAACAAGGAATAATAGTACCAACTCCCCATCTAACACAGCGATTTTTCCAATCAAAAAAGCAAAAGCAGGGGCATTGAGAATGATACAAGATCTCCGCCCACTCAATGACGTCATCCAGAAGGAGTTCCCATTAGTGCCTAACCCGGCGTCCATACTGTGCAGCATACCCAAAGAGGCCACATGTTTTATGGTGGTGGACCTGAAAAACGCTTTCTTTTCAATCCCACTCGACCCAAGCTCTCAGTACCTCACAGCGTTCACGCTAGGGGGGAACCGATACGAACATTGCAGGTTACCGCAGAGATATTGTGAAAGCCCCATCATTTTCAATAGGATCTTACCTGAAGATCTTCGAAATATTGATGTAGAGAGCATGATAATACAGTACGTAGATGATTTGCTCATCTGCAGCAAAAGCGAAGAACAGTGTAGAGTAGATTCTGTAACACTGTTGAATTTGCTAGCTACAAAAGTATATAAGGTAGACAAAGGAAAATTGCAATACTGCCTAGCCGAAGTTCTGTACCTAGAGCAACTAATATCGAAAGATCGCAAAATAATACTTTCTGCCATACGCCACATGATAATACCAAAAACAGTAAAAGATATGCAAAAGTTCCTCAGCATCTGTAATTACTGCCACGCATGGATACTTGATTACGCGGCATACACGCGCCCACTGCTGCAAGCACTAAAAGAGGCCCAAAAGAATAATGCCCCAACAAAATGGACAAATGAGATGATGATGCAGTACTTCAAGTTACAAGACCTGATTGCACACGCACCAGTTTTTGCAAACCCAGATTATGACATGGAATTTTTCCTATTTTCATACTGCAATGGCACACTGATCACTGCAGTATGGACACAGAAAACGTCACTAGGTCACAAGCCATTGGCCTACTACAGCAGAATGCTGGACGCAGTAATGCATGGCCACTTTGCATGCAAACAAGCTCTCGCTGCAGCGGCTTTCGCCATTGAAAAAAGCACCACAATTGTAATGGGTGACGATGTACGCAGAGCATTCACTCTTTGCGATTTTAGAAAGATCCAAATCGACGTTGACAACACAGAGGGCAACAGCCTACAAAATAATAATCTCCAGCCCAAATGTACATGTGGTCACATGTAAAACAGTAAACCCAGCCACATTCATTACTGAACCATGCACTGTAGAAGGCATAAAGGAACATGACTGTGCTACAGGA
Organism: Ambystoma mexicanum; assembly: GCF_040938575.1. Classification (NCBI taxonomy): domain Eukaryota; kingdom Metazoa; phylum Chordata; class Amphibia; order Caudata; family Ambystomatidae; genus Ambystoma; species Ambystoma mexicanum. The sequence continues at coordinate 925,228,643 of NC_090928.1, forward strand.
AGAGGAAAATGATACCCCTAAAGCGAGTGAGAATTCATTACAGGAAGGAGTAATATACTTCATAGATAGGTCAGCATCAATAGACACTGAAACAGGGGAAAAACACGTGAGGATGGCAGTGGTAAGAATGGAAGAAGAGAATTATGAAATAATTGTCCAAAACGCCTCCCTTCTCATTACTCCGTACAAGCGGCAGAATTGGTGGCATTAATTCAAGTGCCTCATACAGCAAAAGGATGTGCAGTAACTATATATTCAGATTCAGCATATGCCACAACAACAGTACATTCAGGATTATCACGATGGCAGTGAAGAGTCTTTCGAAGGGCAGATGGGCCGCCAGTACAACATGCTGCATTACTAAATGAACTAATAGGAGGATTAGCGGAACCCTCAGTAGTGGCAGTGGTGAAGTGCCAGGCCCATACTAACAACACAGATGTGATGTCATTGGGGAAGGCGGCAGCAGACGCAGAAGCGAAAGGCGCTGCGTATTTCAATGTACCCCAAAAATTGAATGTATTCTCAAAACACCTAACACACAAACATTAGAAGAAGTGTATAGCAACACACCAATAACACAAATAATAGAGTTACAGGGAAGAGCACGAATAGAAGAGCAAGAGTTGTGGGCCAAACAAGGGTTCAAACAATCACCAACAGACCTGATCTGGCGACAGGAGGTGACTGGGAAGGTAGTGAGTAGCGTTCCAGCAGCTGCATTTCCCGGCCCATGTAGCGAAACAACATATCGCGGCAGACATACAAGAGCATTGGTTCGTTCCCAACCTGTAGGAACATCTGTCAAAATTCACCATAGAATGCACCACATGCCAAACATACAGTTCAGGGATGACCCTAAGAACATTGCAAGGATCTATACCGCATCCTGTGGGGCCCTTTAGAGAGCTCCACATTAACTATGCGGACATGGGGGAGAGATGTAATGGGGCAAGATACTTGATTGTGGTGGTATGCCCCTTCTCAAGGTGGGTGGAAGCAGGACCGTGTCCCCACCCGGACGCGAAGTGTGCTGCAAAGATTTTAGTACAGGATGTGTTCTCAAGGTGGGGAATTTGCGATGTGATAAGATCAGACAACACCACACATTTTGTGAATGACCTCTTCAAAGAAGTGACATCGCTCTTAGGGGTTAAGCAAAAACTGTGTTCTATTTATCATCCAATGGCTAATGGAGTGGTGGAAAAGATCAACAACCTGCTCAAAAGTACATTGTCAAAGTTGTGCAACGCACTTAAGAAGAGCTGGGTGTATTGTCTGCCTGTAGCACTGTTCCAACTCAGAACACAGACAAGCAAGGACCACCATTTAAGCCCCCACGAAATAGTGACGGGCAGGCGTATTCATACATCACTCTCCACAATAAGAAAAGCATCAGATGCGCAACGGGCTGCCACAGTGCTGGGGGAAGAATTTAAGGAATACCGTACCCAGTTGACAAGCGCAGTACGTAGCATAGCGTGACAAATAGCACCTCCCTTTACTGACAATGCTGTGACAGATACTGCAATGCCGGCCCCAGACAGTCCAGAGGGACCATTAACGCCAGGCGAAAATGTATATGTAAGAAGATTTGTTCGGCGGTGGAACTCGCCGAGGTTTCATGGACCTTTGAGGTCATTTACTGTACACCCACAGCTGTGAAAATAAAGGGGTGCATCTGTCAGATGTGAGGAGAGCACGCGATAGTGCACTCCCTCAATGTGAGCAAGCAAGCAACACTGAAACTACCAATGGAATGGAAAAGTAATTTCAAAAACAGTAAAAACTGACAATGAATATGAATGTGTTCACATGATGCCCTCTCTCTCTCTCTCTTTCTCTCTCTCTCTCTCTCTCTCTCTCTCTCTCTCTTGTTTTTCTTCAATAACGTTCTCCATAGTATCACCTTCTGCGCTCTCCATCAGCGTCAGTAAAAAGTAAAAGAAATTGTGTGTATACAGAAATGATGTTGATGGTTCATTATAAGCAAAATGTAGAGTGAGTAAAAAGAGCTATATTAGAAACATGCACAGCAACAAATAAGAACTAATAAGGATAATATGACAAAAGATAAGGAACTATGTAATGGAATGAATGAATGTATGCTCGTCACTTAACCAATTTATATCGCCCCTCCAGGTAACACCATGGCCGAAAGGACTGTGCTCACAGCTAATGGCACAATGTTAGTGATTGGTTTGTCAATAGAGCCAATACGTATCACAATGTTGAGTGTGCTTTGAAATATTCTGCTATCCTATTTTCTGTAATGTTATTCTTTATGGCATGGTATTATACCATGCTATGCCTTGTTCAGGAATGAAAAGAGGGGGAGCGGGGCGCAGCTAATACGAGAAGGGTTGGTACTTATCTGGACAGGGGTAAAAACAATGTGGAAAGATAATTATTCTGCTAATGATTATTCTACCACTACAAACAACAGTATGATGCACTTTAATGACACAACAACTGCCCCTCTCCTGCCAATTGCTGCTATAAGCTTGTATGATGATAATGAAACAAATGAGTATGATGGTGACTACTTCTGGCCAAATGAACTCAACCAAATGAATGTTAATGCACAGACAACCAAAGACCCTACCTCACTTTATGGTGCTGCTACTGATGAATCACCAGAACCTCCAGCTAAACACACTGCGAATAATGTTAATGACACAGCATGGGCAGTGGAAATTCCCAATACACTACCGAAAGGTTAGGAGTTATCGCAATGGGGGAAAAAGGAGAGGAAAAAGGGGGGCAGCATATACCACGGTCTGGGGTTAGACAAAATAGAAGACCCCCGCCACCCCGACCAGTCAAAGAAATGGTACTCTGACATGAGTATCACAGCAAAACAAGCCAGGAATGAGAGCTGCTATATCTGCTCGCTCATACCGCACGCATTAGGGACACCCACAATATTGGTGCCACAAGAGGTACCCTTGTCAGACGCCCAATGTTTAATTCATCTCGTATTATGTAGACTTTAGAGCACCTTTCAAGCACACACAGTTACAATAGAGCTGCTGCAGAATGAGAAAACATGCACAAGCAGACGCCAAGGAGTAATTTGCATCAAAGAACCATTCTTCATCATAAAAGGAACAAGATTCACGGAAAACAAATGGCATGACGAAACAATTGAGTGCAAAACTGAGGGATTCAGGGGACTCACTGAAGAGAACTTTCAATGGGTAAAGGAACGTGTGCCCCCATCTGGTCCCAGCACATTGCCAAACTCACTTGGGTCACTGCACTAAAAAAGCAAATCACGCAAAAGAAAATACCACATGAACTATGCTTTCACGGAGAAGGAAAAGTGCACATGGGTGCCAACAAGCAATGCAACAAGACAATCATAATTCCAGACATGAAAAAGGCACAGCTGCCCTCATGGATATATATTGGATCTGTGGCAAACAAGCATACCTGCACCTCCCGGCGTCATGGAAGGGCACTTGCGCCCTAGCCACCCTACATTCGGCTCTGATGGTAATACCGGAAAGCCATATCCGAGGAGGAAAGGGAGAATCAGCTGGCATATCGGCAGCAGGCGGTTCTGCTGGCATATCGGCAGCGGGGCAATCGGCTAACTCCTAGGCAGTGCCCCAAGCAGTGGTAACAGAGCCTACAGCATATGAACTGTTGTCAGAAGATGACTTAAAAGACAGACTCTCTCGCCAAAGGAGATCATCCAATTACATCTCCTCTGAATCATCTGCTCTTCTGGCCGAGATCCCGGTGAAGTACAAGCTCTTTAATTCTGCAGAGATATTCTTTGCTTCCCTCCTAACGCTGGGGCTCCAGGCCCGAACTAACGCCAAGTGGTTACAAATCGTCCGCTGCGGGGCTGATCCAACTTGCCAATGACACCGAAGAAGGGTTCAATGTTATAAAAGTGGAACTTCGTGCTTTGCGCCTAATGACAATGCAGAACCGGTACGTCCTAGATCTCCTCACAGCGATGGATGGCGGTGTTTGCTGAAAAATCAGGAGCGCATGTTGCACATTTGTGCCTTCTGAAGATGCAGATAATGGAACCCTTTCCCAAGTGATCTCTGCAGTACACAGCCTGAGAGAAAGAATGTAGAAAGAAGGAGGAGTGGAACCAAGCACTTGGTCCGACAAAATGTTCAGCTGGATACCGCCCTGGTCAACACCATGATAAAAATATTCGTTCCTGTCATCATCTTCATAATGCTATTTTTCTGTGTGTGTCAACTAGGTATCCGATATTGTGCAAAATCTATGCCTAATTCAGCTATGATGATCGTAATGATGGGACGACAGGCAACGGTAACAACTATGATAGATGCACAAATGCAAACTGGGGAACCCAACCAACCAAAATATTGCATGACAGCGGTGTACCGCCAGAATGGGGACAGGGTTGACAACTTATATCACACCACCTTAAAAGAACCAAGGGAGCTACAATGGTACAATGGAGTGTGGGTGGACCTGGATGGGGATGGAGGGATATATATGACATGCACCCCAGAGGAATATGCAAGGAAAGGGCACAGTCTGAAAAGCATATGTAGGGCATGGATGCCCATAAAAGGTACACCAGCATGGAATCAAGCAATAGCAGAGGCGGAGTATTATCGAAGCGAGAACAAAAATAACTAATAGTTTGTTACTTTAGATGTAATGAAAGGGGGGAATGTGTGGGAGTGAGGGGCCAGTAGGCCCCCCTGTCCCTCCTTTGCTTCAGTACAAACTTGGACCATGTGCCCCCAATGGTGGGGAGTGCCCCCGTCGCCCTTATGTAATACCAGCATCGGCTGGCATTTGCGTAGATGGGGCTGTTGTGCAGGACATGTGGCATCCATTTTGTGCCCCCTTGACTCCATCTTGGTAACTGGGCCTCACTGCGATAATACAAAAAGGCTTCTCTGCCCTTTGCAGCACCGCGCACACCGCACACATGGCCCCCACCTTTTCTCTCACTGTGTCTGGAAAACTCTGCGGCTCTATTATCACACTTAAGCCGGAGGTAATTGCAACAAAGAACAAATGTAACTTCTCACTCTTCCTCTGAGATCACTGCCCTGTGTGTGAACCGGCTTGAGCCAGGCCCTGTAGCTCATCCATCTTCACAAATCTGTTCATGCCCCCTCACCTATTGGGAAATTACTGCCAGTGTAACCCTGTGCCCCTGTAGGGTATTCTCTTGATGTACCAGATATGCAAACTCGCCATGATGCTCACCTAACGGGCCCCCAGCTAACATTAAACCTCTGTTGCAGTATATTGTCTCTCGCTACTAACAAACGGCAACCTGCCTAGATTTTTTATGAGTCCAGGACCTCGCTTCAATCAATGTTATCATATTGGTCAAGACCCTTAACCTGATGCCCAATATAAGCATCAATAAGAAATGATGTAAATACATGAATGAAGGTTAAAGGTTTACAATGATTTGTTCAAAAGAGTTGCAATGATCATTATTTAGTGCATGCTTCACTAAGATGTATTATGTTAGCTTAGTTAGTGGCCACCCCGCTTCGCAGTGACCTGACCTTCACCCCTCCTCGACGCTGACAGCCAGACCACGTGATGTTCACCATCCTGCCAAAGGAGCAACCAATCCGGATGAGACAGTGCCTCCACGAATATATATTCTTATAATGTCTATCCAATCCTGCACTGACTTAGTACCCTATGTTGATTGCGTCATCTATGACGATTTTTCACTGTATAATGCTGTGTAAATGAAATGTTTGCCAGAGCGCTCTCGGGCAGCATAGTTCTTTGGATGCCAAATTTATTAAAACATTTTGAACTCTCGCAACCTGTGCTCTTAGCCTCATTCCCCATCTGGGGTATGTCTCATTTATTCTTATTGCATGTATTAAACGGGGAGGGTTCTTACAGGAGTGGTGAGTAGTTTTATTCTGGGGATTGGGTATAGACATATATGTGTTTCAGGGAGTGGTGGGTAGTGTAAATCTGGGGATTGTATATAGATATAGCTGTGTTTTAGGGAGTGGTGGGTAGTGTTATTGTGGGGTTTGTTATAGATATAGCTGTGTTTTAGGGAGCAGTGGTTAGTGTTATTCTGGGGCTTGGATAATGGCAATATTGGGTAGAATATTGAGATTCTGGTGAAGGTGAGTACTGTGACTGTAGGGTGGACAAGGGGGATAGTGGGTAGGAACTGTAAGTGTGTGTTATGTTTTGGAGAGGTTTGGCAGTATTGTTATTCTAAGGGAGTCCTGGTGAAGAGAATAGTGGGTAAGAATGGCAGGCGATTACTGTGTTTTGAGTAGTGTGTGGGTATCGTTATTCTAGGGTACAGAATGGGTAAGGGGAATAGTGGGTATGAACTGTAGGTCTGTATTGTACTTTGGGGAGGGGGCCAGTATTGCTATTCTAAGGGCGTCTTGTTGAAGAGAATAGTGGGTAAGAATGGCAGTTGAGCACTGTGTTCTGGGTAGTGTGTGGGTATTGTTATTCTAGGGTACAGGAAGGTTAAGGGGAATAGTGGATAGGAACTGTAGGTCTTTGTTGTGTTTTGGGGAGGGGTGTCTTATTCACCTTTCATTAACAAAACTTACAAACTGAAAAGGGAGTTGTGCATATTTTTTAACAGGAATCAATGAGTAGTGTGGAGTGAATTTTAAAATGAGACGACTTGTACTGTGTGTCGTAAGGGACATCTGTGTTCTCCAGCATTGGATCTTTCATGGATTCACATGCTTAGAATATTCCCCGTCGTCAGGCTGGGAACCCTTGGTATACTTATTAATACGTTTTCCATTGGAAAAAATTTGACACTTCTGTGTCCTATCTATGTCATTTTGGGGCGCTTGCGCATGACCCAATAGGACGTACAGTATAAATAGCCCTGCCTCCACGGCTCCCTTCAGATTTCAACCGTCTCCAAAGTACCGGGAGCACCTCGTGTTTTCACTTCATACAAGGTTGAGCTTGGTCTTTCTTTCCCAATGTCTGGGAAGGCATTATTCTGGCCGGGTGCCACGTGCGGTCTGAAGAAAGTCTACGAAGGAGATGGGCACATGGATTGTCTGTATTGTCTTCACCAGCATCATTCGGCGGACAGCTTTGAGATTTTCTGGGGCAGTTCTTTCCTCCCTCCTCCTTCTGGTCTGTTGCAGCCTCTAGCTGTATGGGCTGCTGCACATAGCTATTGAGTGGAGCTTCCTGACACATGTTGTCCCATCGTGTGCTTGCTGAGGTGTGGCCTCTTTTACAGCTTTTCAGGTGATTGCCTTGACCCGGCCATTGCTTGTTCCCACTTGGCAGCAATTGACTTAGAGTCAGGTTCATTTTGAAGAAACCTTAGTTGGCTCGCTGAGGTGCGAGCAGTCAACAGCAGTCCCTGCCCTACTTGCTTCCTGCCTGGAGTCTTTCTACAGTGCCTGCATCAGTGCCTGCATCAGAGGTTAAAACCCCAGGCATTCACATGGAGAGGCATGCGGAGTTGACTCGCTGAGGTGCGAGCAGTCAACAGCAGTCCCTGCCCTGCTTGCTTCCTGCCTGGAGTCTTTCTACAGTGCCTGCATCAGAGGTTAAATACCCCAGCATTCACGCGGAGCGGCACGCGGAGTTGGCTCGCTGAGGTGTGAGCAGTCAACAGCAGTCCCTGCACTCCTTGCTTCCTGCCTGGAGTCTTTCTACAGTGCCTGCATCAGTGCCTGCATCAGAGGTTAAAACCCCTAGCATTCACGCGAAGCGGCATGCTGAGTTGGCTCGCTGAGGTGCGAGCAGTCAACAGCAGTCTACTGAGGTTAGGAGGTGAGGAGGTATGGTCTTGAAAGCAGACCCTAAAGCTCTGCCGTTACTCCCTAGAGCTACAGGCTTACATAGTGATAAGATACATAGCCTGGACAATTCGACTCCCCAGCCTCAGCAAAAAGTCCTTCAGGCAGGGTGCTGAGGAGCCAATACGCCCGATTAGAAAATCGGAAAGAAAGCCGTAAAGATTTGAGTGCGGGGAAAAATGGTGGTTCTAATCCTAGTTCTACCATGGCATCACAGAAAAAATCATCGACTATAATTGTGCAAATATCCCCAATTCCCAGTGAAACACCCGCCCGCCTCTTGGAGGACGCAAGCTCCAACTTTGAAGATGCCGAAGATGGAGTGTTGATTAGAAAGTCGGAAGAAAGCAGTGAGGAAAGTAGCGGGGACGATGCACCCGTTACGCCAACAACATTTCCCCCGCCTGACCCAGCTTCATCCTCGCCCCCTCCCTCAACTCCTTTCTAAATGCCGCCTGCTCGACTCTTACCAGTGGATGCGGCGATCCACCCTGGAGAGGTGGCATCGCTTGCACAGCCTACCCAGCCACCGCCGGGTCCATCGTCTGAGGCTCGACCTTCCCCGCTGCCGTCTGTTCATGCTCCGCAGGCCGCTGCTGCAGCGAGTGAGGTGGAGCCAAGCGGTGTCGAACGACGCCGCATGGCTGACACTTAGCCTGCGGAGCACGGCGACCCAAGCTAGGGGAGAGTCAGGAGAAGCCTCCGCTGATTCCGCGCTGAAGACGCGGGGGATGGTGTGTCTCCAGCTTCCGCAGCGGAGGTCGGACGGGCAACAGCAGCTGAGGTAGAGGCTCCGCGCTCTAGCTCACAAGCGGAGACCCACGCCAGTCAAGCTGCCAAAACAACGAACACACGTGGCGAGGTCTCAGAGGTGCCCTCTGCTGCCTCCGTGGCCTCTCAGTGGCTTACACAATCAATCAGAAAAAAAGACAATCTTCAAAATACCCCTTGCAATCCAGAGGGGGCTGAGCCTATTGATTCAGATTTAGACCGCAAATCAATGCATAGTCCATCAAATGTTTCTGCAAATGACTTCATCACACATAAAAGAGACATAGCAATGGCACTGCTAATAAAAAGAGCTTTGACAAAAAAGATCCTCAAGGAGCAGGGGGAACTTTTGCAACAAGGCCGTCAACAGCAAAAAAAGGGACTTAAAGCACCAACTCAAAAGGGAGAATCAGGAAAGCTATTCCTGCAGAATCCCGTGACGTCTCATGCCCTAAAAGACTTCTTCTTCAAGCAAACAACAAGGAAACTAGATTCCGGGGTAGAACTTTCAGATGCTGAAATGCTAGATGCAGTTTTAGAAGCTCCCTCGGCATCTAAACAAAGAAAAACCATAGAAGTCCCCTGCCAAACCATCCTAGCAGAGGCCTCTGGCTCGCAGGACATTGTCCCAGGCCCAGAAAGCTCTAGTGACCTCTACGGGAGGAACAATGTCCCCAACTTCCTACCCTACCTAGGGGTGTAGCTATGGCCTCAATCAACTTGCTCGACGATGATGTCCCGCCCCATCGTCCTGAGAGATCAGGACTAGGAAATGATTTATTAATGCCTTCAGTCATTTCCACAGTAACCAATGGACTGGATCAAAGAAGCACATTCCAACCTCTACTGGCTCAACCAGTGCTGGCCCAGCTGGGGCAAACAAGGAACACTACCGATCTCCCGTCTAGGAGATCTTTAATTCAAAGTGACCATCCAAACAACATCTCAACCCCAGTCAGAAATAGAAGACCCAGCAACACGTTTGGGAATCTCCCCAAAGATACTCCAACAAAAAAAACAGATCTTGTTACGATCATATCAGCAATCACGGTAGGACTGGCCCACTTTGTAAAACTAATTGACCTTGAAAATCTAATTGAAACCAAATTTAATACAATTCGCTTACGAGAAATCCAGCTGAATTCCGAAATGGAACACACTTCATTGCTGGGTGTAAATGAGCCAAAAACTGACAGTGTAAATGATGGTTCCACTAGACCTATCCGTCGTCCTGATACAAAATCGCAAAACAAAGACCTGCCTAAAGTTGCCACAATTTTCAATATTGTAAAGTCGACTCCATCAGTATCAACTCAAGTAGCCACACCATCTACAACTTTTACAACATCCCAAGGTCCAGTTTCCCACAACACATCGAAGGAACAAGCGATAATTGAATTAGAGTACATCTGTGGCAGACTCATCGGGAAATTTGTCACTCTCAGACCTAACAGTCCATTTGGATCAAGAAGGAGTATACGACTCCCCAGATGACATTCAACAAAACCCAGAGCCGACTGGAACAGAAGAAACCATCCATGATTACGACCACATCGGGAACTCATAGACCAAAAGACACTGTTCGCGAAGAGGCAGGAAAGGTTCCATTGGATCCACTAAAGAAATCCCAACAAAATGTGAAACAAACTCCAGAAAAAAATGAAACCACCCGTCAAAGGCTGAAAAGCATTAAGGAAATAAATACGGCTAAGCCACGGACAGGATAAACAATGGCCACGAGATTTTCCCAAACTCGAATCTTCAAGATGGAGCAAATGACGGCTGGGAAAAACTTTTTAGTATTAAACAGAAAGACAATCCTCAAAATCTTAGCCAAAATCCCAAAGCTGAAATCTCTAGATACGGCAGACTTTGTGCTGATTGAACCATATCATAGAGACAAGAAGGCAAAAGCATATCTCCACGTCACAAAGGCTGTAAGTACTGATCTAAAACAAGATGTAATCTTGGCCTTGAACGAAATGGGTTTTGCCCTTATGGAAATTACCACACCAGTGCTAGTGGATAGAAACACGCGTCCCTCAAGTAAAATGGTGGAAAAGCATCCTGACCATCAAAAGAACATAGAAGAGCAGATTACAAACAAAAGAAGTGGGATATACAAGGAGGAAGGGGAGAGCCGCCGAGGGAGATTTCAATCAAAATACTATCCAACAAATGAGAATGCAAACTACAAAAAACAAAAATATACAGACAACATAAGAAAAAATTACAGACTGGTGAAAAATCGTAGACACGGCTCTTCGTCTGACCAAAGCTGTGAGTGGTCCCACACCAAAAAACGTGAACTTTTAGGTCCATGGAGATGGTTGAAAAAGGTGCTGAATCCAAACCCCCAATAATAACAACGAAATGGCTCAGCGACGTCGACCAGCAACACAATTCCTGAACTTTGCGCAGAGGTCCAACCCAAGGTAACATCTATGTGCTCGTGGAATATGAGAGGCCACGAACATCTGATTAAACCAGATGCATTTGACTTGGCCCAATTTGACATAATTTGCCTGCAAGAGACCTGGGTGATGGAACAACCAACGATTGACGGATATGAAACTTGCATTTCTCCAGCAAGCAAGGGCATGTTCGGCAGACCATCGTCAGGCCTCTTAACTGCAATCAAACTTGGTTCAGGCATCTCTATCAAAAAGAATGTGACAGAAACCTATGGCATTTTGGCTCCACAAACATAGTGGCTTCACCCAGAAAAGGCATCAGGGGGAAAAACAAAATCCAATCTAGCTATCATAAATTTCTATTGGAATCCGCAAAGAACAAATAACTCCGATTTCTGTAATGCGTCGCGGACATCCTAGACAAATTTACCGCCGAATTGGCCACCGACCACATTGTCATCTGCAGAGATCTGAACGCTAGGTGTGAGCAACCTCCGGCAAGTATCCATCCTTCGCCATCTCTAGAACGAGGTGCACTATAGTCAGACTTTATGGACTCCAGAAATTTCCATAACGTGGCAACATTACGAGGCCACCTTCCAGCGATTTCAACCTGGGAACGAGTTGACACCTCAGCGACGCTGGACCATATATTTATTTCAAATTCTCTTCTACATTCTGTAGATTTTTTCGAAGTCTTCAGAACTAAAGCCTGCGATCACAACCTACTGACAATGACTTTCGAATCAGTGAGCATTCCAAAAGAAACCTATCCATTTGATGTGGAGGTATCATGTAAGTCTTTGCGAATCCAACTTACAGCGATAAACATCAAGGAGATCACTCAAAAATTCGACGAGGAAAACAAAAGCACCACGTGCACGCAAATTAGACCTAGTTATCTCCCATTCTTCGTGATGTACAGGAAAAAGCAAGGAAATCAAACTCCAGCAAATGGAAATAGGACCCATGAATATGATACTCAACTGGTTCTAAAAAGAAGAGAAGTCCGCAAACTGAGGCGGTTGGCCAGAGTCTCTGACAATATTGAGCAAAAAGAAATTGCCATAGCTGCCACAAAATCATACAGAGTATGGTTGAAACATCATAAAGGTGCTATGTATCAGAACGATGCTGAACAAATGCTGAAAACCTTGACGTCAAAAAACTCGAGAGACTTTTGGGCTCTAATCAAAAACAAAAGCAGTGAGACAAACAATCAACTGTCAAATATAATATTGGAATTGACTTGGATAACCTTCTTCGCAGCCCAATTTGCATCTTTGCCCAAAACTAGAGGAAACTATATATCTCCCTCGGTGACAACATGGGCTGACCTTGCAGACCAAGATGAGATTTTGACCACAATATTGAAATTGAAAACATCAAGGGCACGGGGACCTGATGGTCTAACCAATATGGACCTAAAACAACATCCCCAGGAAAGGTCTGCTCTAATAACAAAAATCTTTAATCAATGCCAGGCCAAGAAACAAATTCCCAAAACATGGACGGAAGCATTAATAGTTCCCATCTTCAAAAAGGGTAACAGAGATAATCCAGCAAATTACCGTCCCATAGCCCTCCTAGACATCATGGGCAAGATTTTTGCAACTCTTCTTCTTACCAGATTCCACAGATGGGCAAGAACATCTCCATGTTTGGACCAACTACAAACGGGCTTTGTCAAAAATGCAAGCACAAGTATTAACATCTTGATACTAAAAATCATAAAAGAAAACGTGAAGAATGGTGCACCAAAAGTATTCATAACCTTCATAGATTTGACACAAGCTTTTGATAAAATCAGTCGGCTGAAGCTATGGTCCAAACTATCAAACTGGAATTGCCCGGGGGAAATCCTAGAACCGATGATTGCACTTCATACGGACACGAAGTTGAGAATTCGTCTAAATATACAAGGAATGATGTCAGACCAATTTCCATCAGAACGCGGCATGAAGCAGTGGTGTCCACTTGCCCCAGCCCTCTTTATTGCATTTCTGGGCGATTTTCAATACACCCAACCGGCGGTAAGAGCTTTCCCACCAAAAGTGGGAAATACCTCAATATCCAGACTACTTTACGCGGACGATCTGATCCTCATGGATCAGACCCAAATAGGGCTTCAGCGCCAACTCAGCAAACTGGCCAAGTATATAGACGAAAATGATCTGGAAATAAACATCGCCAAATCCAAAATTCTGATCATGGGGAAAAATCGATCAACCACAAATAACAACAGATGCTGGTTTTTAAACAACACGAAGATAGAAATTGTTGCCAGCATAAAATACTTGGGAATAATGTTTGACGCAACATGTTCGGAAAAAGCTATTCACCTGGCCCTGTGGGCGAAAATCAAGACATTAACCACCCAAACCAACCTAGTAGACCGGAAATACGGAAAATTTTCCCTACTACCGGCAATACAATTTTACAAGCAAAAGGTGGTTCCATCGGTAATCTACGCTACGGACGCGGCCCTGAACATTCAAGACACGATATGGCCAAAACTGGAAGGTTTTCTGTGGAAAGCAGTTTTGGGCCTCCCCAAATCGACATCAATTTCAGCCATCAGACGTGAACTGGGCCTACTATTGCTGAAAGCTTCAGTCGAACAAATTCAGATAAGACTTCTGTGGAAAATTATTTCACCAGATGCTCTTCCAATATTTAAATCGATTCAGAAGGAACTTATAAATGGACACTGCATTGCCCTGAACAAATGGGAGCAAAAACTGCAAATAAAGCTGGCAGATTTAGCCTGCACGTCCGAGGACTTAATGCAAAACCCTGATAAGATAAAGAGGAAAATAGCTTAAGAGGATTGGATCCAAACATGTGAGGTAACTATGGCAAACAAGTTACTTGCCCACCTACCGCCAACAACAAACAAGTTGACTATACCTCTGAATTACTGCATAAAATTCCCTGATAAAAGACTCCAGAAAATATTCATGAAAATGAGATTTAACTTAATGCCAACCCAAGAAATCAAAGCTATTCGGACAAAATCTCTTTCCAAAACATGCAGACTGTGCCCAGAGACACAAGCGGTGGAAAATGTAAGACACTTACTCCTGAACTGTGCCAAAACAGCACATCTGCGAGAAGCTTTTCTGTTACCTTTAATGTATGATGTGACACTTCGAGAGGACACATGGTGGCGTCGCCTGGTCGCAGGCGAAAAGACTAAATGGCCTAAGCGGCAGTAAAGATGTTGGTGGCCGCACTTAAACTTATGATAGAGACGGACAGTTCACCCAGTATCACTTAACAAATTTCTATCATTCTGTGCAGCTTCTTTCTTTCTATCTTGGGCGATTTACTATGTTTACTATGTTTTCTTCGTCTCTATGTTCTTCGTGCACTACCTTTTTATGTGTGCTATGAGATATGACTTCTTGTAAAAATCAAATTTTGTTTTGATTATAGACAAGTAAATAAAACAAAAAAAAGAAACCTTATGGGCAGAGACCCTGCAAATTTATGGTACAATTTCTCTGTAGAAAATGCAGGTTTCTCCTTGTGCATTGATTTACATTATTCTGCCCTAGTGAGACAAATCGCACACAGATCTTTCTCTATATGCCTGTGAATTTGGGAAAGGTGAACTGTTTAGAGCTAGAAATGTTGGGGGCCAGCAGAAGCAATACACGTGTGCTGGCAACACACAATGTACTATGCCACAACAGTCGTACACTTTGAACTCCAAAGAATGCAGTGAGTGCATGTTGCAGTAAATTATGTACTTACTTGTAGCATTACAGTTCCATCAAGAAACGAGCACTGTCACCATCGTTTCAACAGAATTTCAGGATTCCTATGTGATTTTTCCTTTTCCCATGCAAATATCCATTAGCCTCTCTGACAGATAAAGCGCTTTGAAGCCATAAACTATGCCAGGAAGTGCTATACAAATTCAAGATAGCGTAACATAACATGACCCTGCGGAAGACTCTAAATTCTGACCAACACATAGCCAATGACCTGCTTTGGGTCCTTAAGCACTATGCCCAGAAGCAATAGCCTAGGGTTTTGGTAAAAAACTCAAAACCTTTTAGTATCCGTGATATTATTGAGGAAACCCCCCACAATAAAATAAAAAAAGAAACCCCATTTATAGAGGGCACCCGTTGTTTCATACGATGAGCCATCACTGTCCCACCAAAAAGCACCCAAATGTTCCTCCCTGTGGCCAAGCCAAGAGAGATGACGCCTCTTAATCAAAGGGCTAATGGCACCTCTCAATGAAAGGAAACAGCTATTTACCCCAGGGCAGAGTGAAGCAAGGTTTGGGGGTGGAGTCCCTTTGTCTTTGAGGACCCAGGTCCTTGGCCTACAAATACCAGTCATTTCATCTTAAATTCAGTCCACGCAAGAGCAGCAGAAGGTGAGTCTGGAGCAGAGTGTTTATGTGTGTGTGTCTGTGTGTGTGTATGTGTGTGTGATGTTTTGTTATGTGCCTGTACTAAAGTATATTATCTATATGTCGCCATGTTTTTAAGTGCTACAATGATTTAGGTTTGGTATTCTATTCTGTGTTATGTTATGCTATGCCATTTCATGTTTTAATTTGTTTCTACAGATTGCATGTTTTTGATGTCTTGCTCTGCTGAGATCAACGTGTTTTTTTCCCAAAGCTAAATACAGGTTAACTAGAATCTACCGCAGTGCTACTTACTGTGTATGCTCATGCACTCTTTCTTGCAGAGGAGGGAAGAATATGATGTCAGTTTCCTTTCACAGTAGCTGGCTAGGTCATGTTACATTATGTTGAGGTTTCATTGTAATGTTTTGCTATACATGTCTAATTGTCAAGGGCTTTCTACCACCCAAACACGCAGAAAAACCTCTAATCTTGTAACTATACTGTATACCCGTGGTTTGACCTACCATTCGCATGATGCCTTCTATTAACCGTTCACAGTATCCAGTAACTGCAGCAAGGCTAGTCAAAGGTTGTATTATGTAAATTATTTCCCATAAGCGCACAGGCTCAGCCTAAGAGGATTCCTGCCTCAAACACCAATATAACCATTAACTTACAGGCCCTAGTAGGACTCAGAAACCTCTAGGAAAGATGGGCTTCTGCTCCCAAGGAAACCATGGTAAAAATCCCATCCTCAGTTAAATGTAACCCAGATTTTCTTTCTGGCTTTCCCATATATAAAATCTAGCAGTTTGTGGCCATTTTGGGTCTAGGGGAGTAAGTAGAGGGGCTTCACATGCTGCTATTATTTTACTGTGTATACTGTGATTTTCGTAAACGTCCAGACACAAATAGCACAGCTTTATAAAGGCAAACTCTACAGAATGTGAAACTGTACTGTGATCTTGGTTTTACATCAGATTTTTCTTGCTGCACGTTGAATTTATAGAGGTGCAGTTGTAAATCATGTGCCAGTGTCTTTTTTTCAATTCAGGAGCCCGAAGCAAAAAACACATGATATAATAATAGCAAAGCATTTACAGCTGCACCTCTATAAATTCAATGTGCAGCAAGAAAAATCTGATGTAAAACCAAGATCACATTACAGTTTCACATTCTATAGTGTTTGCCTTTCTAGCGCTGTGCTATTTGTGTCTCGAAGTATTACGCTAACCATTGTATTTTAACGCCCAGCCACACATGCTTGTGTTAAAACAAGTTTATAAGTAGTGAAGTGTAATAAGTAGTTGTCAATGAATTACTGTTAATATTTTATGTTTTTTCGTTTAGCCGATTTCTCTGGCCTTCTTTGTACACTGTATACGGATTCTTCTTAAATGAGTGACATGAGACTGTCTGGTCTTCACTCTCTCTTTAGTTGTATACACTAGAAACAGCAAACATTGGCACAATTTAGATGGTGTGAGCAATTTTCTGTTCTAAAATTAAGGGAGGGGTAACCATTCTCCTACAGACAGATATATGTTTAATATTTGAGTCTGGTCCCCCGAAAACAAATAAACAAGTGGAAGTACAAAACAGATGAACAGGTTGTGGAGGGCAGTAAATGGAACAGTCACCGGGGACATACACAGATTAAGGACAAAGAACATCAGACATTTTTAAATGCAGATAGGCAGTACGGCCTGCTCTGCTCTGGATGTGACCATGATGGGTGAAGTGCTAGAATGGAAGCAGATGAAGTGAGGGACAGAGGCAGGTTACAGGGTGGAAAAATATTAGCTATCAGGCAGGTGAGATGCAGAAAGATGAGAGGTGGGTCGATCATACTCCTCATTTGGCAGGTAAAGCACTTTGAAGCCATAAACTATGGCAGCAGACACTATACAAATGCAAGATATCATAACATCCCATTTCACATTTGTTTCTGTAGATCTTACTTTTGTCAGCATTGGCCAATTGTGTTTTGTGATGATCACATGATTCGTACATAGGGCACCTGCTATTACAATCAGTTTGCCCTCCCCCTTCGCCAAATTTGCTAACTTGGGTCACCTGCCAGCCATTTCAACCAGGTACCAGCGTTGGAGTGGAGTAAAGATATGGAAATATTTTTGGAGGATATTGAGCTAGTTAATACCTTATAATCAAGCAACAGTATTCCCATAAAAGCCAGCAAGTTTGTTTCTGCAAAATCTGCATTTCTTAATGGGCCTCATTACGACCCAGGCGGAAAACCATGGTGCTAATAGCACCGTGGTCCATGCCGGTAACTTACCGACTCCGCCATGGAGAAAGGGGGAATTACCACCCCATTACAAGGTTGCCGGGGCGGTAATTCCCCCTTCCTCCATGGCCCTTCCCCATTCCCATTTTTGCCCCATAGGGCTCAATGGGAATGGGGAAGGCGCTAAGTACGGTCCCGCTAATTGCGGTACCATACTTAGCACCAAGGTCCCTTTGCGGGTCCCTACTTTAACGGCTGGTGTAGACCAGCCGTTAAGGTCGGGTCCCGCAAAGGGACCTCGTAATCAGGCGCTAATGGGTTAACGGCGCCGCAGCCTTTTACGGCGCCGTTAACCCATTAGCGCCAGGGTCGTAATGAGGCCCAATGTGTTTTTTGTATTATTTATACAAAAGGGTTTTAACATGTGGTATCCAACGTATGACCTGATGAACGCTCACACAGGCAGCATTTGCAAATGCCACCTGTTTTACGATTACTGTCGAAGTTGCAAGGAGGGCCTTTGTGTATTCTGTTGCTATCCCAGGTAGACGAAGCTCAGTTTGCTTGATGGTCTGAATTCACACTGTCCAGAGCTATACACCATAATGTCTGCACTACTCACTTTTGAGAAGACTAGTGCAGCCATAGCTAACAGCTGGCTGCAAAAGATAAGAATCAATATGATGGGAAATGTAACACTTTCAAACAGCAGATGAAGATCTTTAGCAGACAGCACCTCTGACTTGGAACCATTACAGCCACTACTCTTCCATTTCATAGTAATACATGAAGAACAGAAGATGTATCAGCCATTAAATGGAGCAAAGGAACTTCCAGAGAAATCCAGCTATGCCAAGCAAACAACTGTAGTGTGTCACCGTGGGCAGACTGGTAATGGGTAATGGTCTACCTCAAAATGCACTGTTTGTTTGTTATCCAGGTGCAGTTGTACAAGTTACATACAGTGGTTATATCAGGAAAATAGTATACAGTAGTTACATCAACCAAGAAGTATACAGTAGTTAAATCAGACAAAGAGTATAGGTGAACAGACATTACAGTTGGCATGGCCTAGACCTAGCAGGCTGTAAGAAGAGCAGGAAGGATGTTACAGTGGAAATCAGTGCAGCTCAATGGGAGCAAGCCTGAAACTTAGCATGCTGTAGATGGAAGTGTTAGGTTAAAGATAGGGCAGGTCTCAATATCAGTGGGACTTGTTGCCGGAAGGTAGATTATTCTTGTGCAGCTAGCCAAGTTCTCAGTTTCTTTCGAAAGGAGAGGTAAGCTGTCTCGGATCTGATGTCAGGAGGCAGTGTGCTCCAAGTTTTGGCAGCCAAGACAGGGAAGCTCTTTCCTCACGATTTCTCTAGTTTGTATCTGGGGCTGGTGAGTTGGTACAGCTAAGCGGATCTGGTGGGTCTGTCGGAGTGGTTTTTATAGAACTTACAGTTGAGGTATTTGGGGGCACAGTTGGCCAAACTTTTGTGTGTCAAAGATAACATTTAGTATATGATTCAGTTTTTGATCGGAAGCCAGTGGGCACTTTGACATGTGGCAGTGATGTGGTTGACTTTAGGTATATTCACGTCTGCTCTTACTGCGTTATTTTGTAGTACTTGAAGTTTGTTCAAGTTTTGCAGACTGGTTCCGTTGTACAGGGCGTTGCAGTAGTCAAGCTTGGATAAGATAAGTGCTCTGGCAAGGATATGCAACTGTTTGGTGATAGGAACGGTCTGCAGGCAGTGATAAGTTTGGCAGTGTAGACAACTGAGGATGCAGTGGAGTTAATTTGTTTGGTGAGGTTGAGGTTGGAGTCTAGATAGATTCCCAGTGTTTTAACTGGTTTGTCGACTTGAATGATGTTCATATCGCTGGTGTAGGATTGGAACTGGGGAGATAATTTGTTTAGACAGATTTGTGCTCCAATCAGAAGGAGTTCTGTTTTGCTCATCATTCAAACATAGGCCATGAATGGCCATCCAAGCTTGAATGACTTGGTAGATATGGTTCAGGAGTGTGGAGTCTGCATTGTAGTCGCCTAAGAAAGGGATGAGGATTTGGGTGTCATCTGCATAGTTGGTGTAGGTGATACCCAAATAGTCGAAGTGGTCAAAAAGGGGCCTTGTAAAGATATTATACAAAGTTGTCGAGACGTATGACCCTTGAGGTACACTGCTTGGAACTGGGGCTTGGTCAGCAGTGGCAGTGGTGGAGAAGACTCTCATGGTCCTGTTGGAGAGAAAGGATTTGATCCAGGCAGTGACCTTGGTGGAGAAATGGACAGCAGAGGACAGATGCTGGAAGAGGACTTTATGGCTGAACAAATCAAAGGCCACTGAGAGATCTAGGAGGAGAAGGATGGCTATGTTCCCATTATCTCTGAGCTCATCCATTTGGGTTTTAACTTCGATGAGTGCCATTCTGGTCCCATGACCTGGTCTGAAGCCTGACTGGCGGAATGTCCAGAAGATTGTTGTTTTCAAGGTGATTTGGTATTTGCACTTAGGCCGCCCTGTCTAGGATTTTGAGGAGGAACGGTACCGTGGTAATGGGTCTTTAATTGGTAGGGATATTATGGCAAAGAGTCCGTTTCTTTAAGAGGGGGAGGACCCAAGCATCTTTAAGGTTGGTAGGTTCTTTTCTACTTTCAAAAGAGGAGTTAATGAAAGTCGTGATGAAGGGTGCGAGATTAGCTGCAATTTCTTTCATGAAGGTGGGGGGGGGCAGGAATCTCCCTGACATCTGGAGGGTTTAAGACTTACAATGATCTTGGTGACTTCTAGTATGTAGATAGGTGAGAACTGGAAGGGGGTGACCCTGTTCGGTGCTGGGTTGGAATGGTTGAAGTGTAGATCTTGAAGGATCAGACTACGTTTTTTTAGTTCAATTTATTTTGGAGGAGGCTGATTTTGTCCGAAATTGCTTTTTGGAAGTTAGTACACCACAGAGTGTCTTTGGTGCAGTGATCATATGGAGTTACAGTTGTTTCTAGTTCCCGAAGGATGGAGAAGAATTCTTTGGTCCCTGATTTGGCGTTACTGATTTTCTCATTGAAGGTATCATGTTTAGTTAGGTAGATGGCATTTTTGTAGTTGGTAGAAGCTAAAGCGAATTTCTCTTTGTTGGTGGTGGACTGTTTTATTTTCCAGGCTCCCTCAGCTGCCCTCTTGGTGCTGCAGAGTTTTTCAAGGCTGATGGAGTACCAAACGGGGAGGTGGGCTGCTAGTTTTGCTTTCTGCATTTTTAAGGGGGCTACTTTCTCTAGGCCCACATCAAGGGTGTGGTTGTACAGGTCTACCAGCTTTTCAGTGTTCAGTTTGGAGTAGTTCTGTGGGTCCGTGATGGGCAAAAGTAGCAGGTGCATTTTGTCTCCGGTGCTGTGCTTTTTGTTTCTCGTTAGGGCCAGTGGGGCCATAGGGGGTGAGGTGGGGGTGGTGGGTGAATCCTGAATGTTTAACATGATCACGTGGTGGTCTGACCAGGCACATTGGATTGGACAGGATCCTGATGTCGCAGTTGAGATCAGCGACCAGTCAAGACTTCTTCCTTTGTTGTGTGTGGGGCTGGTAATTCGGTTGAGGAAAAACCTATTTTTGACATAGTGTTAGCTAGCGCTAGAGCATTGCTATCTTTAGGGTTGTTTAGGCCCAAGTTGAGGTCGCCTAATAGAATGATCTTGGAGCCAGATTTGTTATTGTTGGTGAGGAGAGGTGATCTCTTCTTCAAGCGAGGGTTCAGGGCCTGGAGGTTGGTAGAGGATGTGTAGGGTAAGAGTAGTTTTGGAGGAGGTGGGAATTTTGGCAATTAGGAGATCACCCGAATTGAATGAGAGGAGGGATGGTGTTTCTCTTATTTTTAATTGCTTTTTGGTGATAAGAGCTATGCCCCCTCCTCTGGCAAGGACCAGCTGCTGTTTGTAGCCAGTTCTCGGAAACTGTTAGCATATCAAGATTGTTGGCCAGGATGAGGTCCGTAATGTCAAAGGTGTGCGCATTGAGAGACCTTACAATGATGAGCACGCAGTTGCTTAGGAGATTGTATCTTGGTTTGGGGAGAGACAGAGGCTGTCTCGCTGGGTGATAGCCCAGGTGGCTCAAGTGAGCGTGCGTTTCTATCATGTTTGGTTTTCGGAGGTTTGTGTCTTTGGTGTTTGGCGTGATTCTTGTTGGGAGTTATGTAGAAGGAGAGAGTGTTGCACGGGGTGTCAAACGACTAGGTGCCTCTGGATATAAGTCTAGCATTTCTGGCACTAGGAGTGCATGGGGCATTGGGCATGGGCCTGGAGGAATATTTGATAATTCATTCAAGGGGAGAGAGGGCAAAGGTGGCGGGGGTGGTGGTCATAGAAGAGTGTACTGAGTAGTTGGGATGTTGTAGTGTGGTATCGTAGGTAGTGGGAGTATGAGGCAAGGAGGGTGGCATGCAGGACGCAACTGATGGAGATTCGAGAAGGCCCTTTGCACCAGTGTCTGCAGATTGGCTTGAGGGGGTAGGTGAAGCCAGGCCAGTGGGAGAGTGCGCAAGGTGCCTAATTACGTAAGGTAGCACTAGGGCGGCAGGTCGGTTCCAGTCAGGAGGGTAGTACGGATTGAGGAACATGGGCAACTAGGAGTAGCAATTTAACTCATGCATGGGTATTGGGGCTGACATGGTAGCGGGGCACTGTGAGTCAGCAGCATAAATCCATGCACAAGCAAATCAACACGACAAAGTATGCAAAGTTATGAGGCAAAAGCAGCGTGTGCAGGCACCATACATTGGCAGCATAAATCCATGCACAAGAAAACCAACAGGACAAAGTATGCACAGTTATCAGGCTAAAACAGCATGTGCAGGCACTGTAGATTGGCAGCATGAATCCACAAACAAGCAAATCAACAGGACAAAGTATGCAAAGTTATCAGGCTAAAAAAGCGTGTACAGGCACTGTAAATTGGCAACATATCTGGAACATCGGTAAAACATTAAGATCTAGTATGTGAAGGTCTAGGATTAAGCGGTTAGGCTCAGGGCTTTAAGTGGGGTAAGAAATCGAGAGGGAGCCCTCATTTGGGGGCGTAGCTTCTGGGAGGGGCGTGGCCTAAAAAGCACGCAAATCGGAAGGTCTGCACACAAATATATATACGTTATATATCTGTGTGCATACCTTACTATGGTTTGTGTACTTTGCAGGCCATCTTTTCTAAACATAGAAATATGTTACATATTTCTATGTTTAGAAAAGATGGCCTGCAAAGTACACAAACCATAGTAAGGTACGCACACAGATATATAACATGTATATATATTTGCGTGCGTACCTTACGGTTTGCCTAGTTTTCAGGCCATGTTTTCAGATTTTTAAAAGATGGCTTTGAAAGTACACAATTCAAGCCATCTTTTATAAAGCTTTGACTACGGACAAAATTGTCCGTCGGCAAAGCTTTATAAAAGAGGGCTTGAATTGTGTACTTTTCAAGCCATCTTTTATAAACCTTGAGGAATCCCCAGGTTCGCCGAGGGTTAAAGACGCCTCCGCGACCCGGGGAAACAAAGGCAGTTACTATGACTGACGGAAGTGGCAGCCAGGTACAGCATTGCTGCAGTTGGTTGCCACTTCTGTCAGCTCGCTTGACTTCATGGCAGGCGCATCGCAGCCGCGACGGGATAATGCATCCCGTCAATGTTGCGTGCGGTGGGACTGGGGGCCCCGGCAGGGCCCTGGCTCA
This sequence comes from Ambystoma mexicanum, assembly GCF_040938575.1. Classification (NCBI taxonomy): domain Eukaryota; kingdom Metazoa; phylum Chordata; class Amphibia; order Caudata; family Ambystomatidae; genus Ambystoma; species Ambystoma mexicanum. The sequence continues at coordinate 925,251,955 of NC_090928.1, forward strand.
GCCCCATTTTTTGGAGACTGCCGGGGCCCAGCCCCGCCCCACTTAAAGCACTGGGTAGGCTACAGCACAATGGGTTAGCTCAAGCTTACCATGACGAGTGAAAGTTCACAAAATGTTCCATGGAAGGATGCAGGTTCAGTCGGCGTCCAGGGCGGGTGCAAAAGTTTGTGGTAGAGAGCAGTCTTAGGGCTGTTATAACTAGGGGAACAAGGGTAGACACGCCCAGCAGCCCTTCCGGCACTGACAAGCACAGACAGGAGTGGCCTTGAGCTGGTGGCCTTATGTGTAGGGGCCGGCTTCCGCCTTCTGGCGGACCCCAGTAGGCTGATAGGGCTTCGTGTAGGGCGTTGCTAGGCAACCATACTGGACGAAGATGCACGGGTGGCCATTTTGGGTCGGGCAAAAAATATCTTATGTAGCGGCCGCCGCAAGGGGGCTCCACAAGGTGCTGGCAGCCAAGAAATGGCTCAGAAGGACTTCAGGAGGCAGAGACCACTTCAGGTGCATAGGATTGGGTCCTTGATTCGAGTTATGCAGGCTGAATGCTAAATGTAGATGATCAGAGGTAAAGGTGCTCCTGCAGTGTTGGGATTCAGGGATCAGGCGTGTAGCTGCTCCTGCAGCATACACAGTGTAGGGGCTCCTGCCCTTGCGATGCAGGGTCACAACTGGCACAGACAGGAGTGGCCTTGAGCTGGTGGCCTTATGCATGGGGGCTGGCTTCCGACTTCCTGCGGACCCCAGTAGGCTGATGGGGATTTGTGTAGAGTGTTGCTAGGCAACCATGCTGGACGAGGATGCACGGGCAGCCATTTTGGGTGAGCACACAAATAACACAGAACGAATGCTGAAAAATGTGTGACATTGTGACATCATAAAGGTTATGATGCTGATGAGTTCAAGGTCGAATACACCTGTACTTGGACAGATATAGTTTACATCTTTCATAAAGGAGCAACCCATGTTGTCTTTCATCATCAGAAAAGCTGCATGTGTGCATTTTCAATATGCCTAGAGGGAAATGAAGCGACCAAATCCTCTCTGTGTGGCTATTTACTCAAGGAACACACTTAGAGCCTTTAAGCAGTGCCCTATGAAGATGGGGTTAAGAGGAAACCTTTGACGCCTCCCTACCTGACAAATAGACAATCTCTGCGCATGTACAGTTTGTCTCATTTCCTGTACACTGAGATCATATGCCAGGGCCTCGCCACTAATCACATGGTTAATGTATCAGCAAAAGCGTGCTCTGCTCCATTGTATGGCACACAAGCACTAAATTGCTCTGTCAGTCTGAGTACCGCATGTAAAGAAGAGCTTACTATCCTAACTTGATCCTCTCTTCAAACAAATGCAAATATAAGTAAAACACGTTCCACTCAAATGCGGTAGCATATTGTACTGTTTCTGCAGAGTGGAATTGCGCAAGCAGTCACCTTCACTCTGTACAGTGGCATGCTGTACATATCTTTATGCCAATATTTTTTTTTCATTTTGCTATTGCAAATGTCTTGCAGCTGGGGCGCTGGGCTCGCCTACATTTGTCATAGTGTAGGGATGCATGAGAAGGGTTGGACCGAGCGCTTACGTGCCAGTGTGCAACTGATTTCATTTTATGCTGGAGAAATAGGCATGAGCGTGTGCAGCATTGTTAAAATATTCAGTAAAACAAACTCCTCAACCCAATACTCACGAGTATTAAAGGGTTTAGTGGTAGGAACCTTGTGTGTGACCTCTGTTTGATTGATGTTCAGGTTTATGTTATTTTTTTATAAAACAGCAATCTTTAGCCATATCTTTTTTTAATGGAGACAGATTCTATCAAAAATATTCTTTTGAAATTAAAAAAAAAAGCACACAAATGGTTAAATGATGAAGAGCACAACAGTGTGGCAACAAGTAGAAGACAGAAGAATTCACACTCTCAACTGACCTACGAGAAATGTTCACCACGACCCAGTAACTACCCAGATAAAATGACACAAGTGGGTTCAGAGTAAATTCAAAAGAGACAGTGGCATTGTATCAAGGGCGCGGGTCTCACTTTCTCCCGTAGGCCAGATAATGCTTTAGAGAGCATTTCGTCCAGACCGCCAAAATGGCTTCATCTGTTGCATGCACGGGCCAGACACAGAATCATATTGTGCGCACACACACACACACTCAGTGCATTGTATGGTAGTCAGGAAAAAGAACATACCAGTCTCTGTAACGAGCTGTGGCTTCCAATGCTCCTTCTCTTACTGAACGAGGCAGGGGAGGGTTGACACTGATGAACAGCTTGCTAGCCCCCACCCCATTACCAGCCCTTCAGTGCCTCCAGTCTTCCATTAAAGCTACTTGTTTGGGGAGGGACAGGACCAGCACTAACCGCTTTTATATTGCACCCAAGCCTATATGCTATCAAAAACACTGCCTCCAGCATCCACTTCTACTTTCTTTTCTCCTACTTCTTCATCACAAAAGAGACACACAGCTATACCTCAACATCAACTTCATCAAGCACATCCACAGGCTCAAAACTTGCCTCTCTCTGATCCAGTTTTGGATGTCCAGTGCATACTTGAAGCACAAACCATCCATAACCGAATTCCTACTCCTCACCAACAACACCAAACACCTAGACATGCAGACCTGGCTATCAACCATGAACCCTGAGGTCTTCACAGCGGAGCTCACCTCCAAGTCCCTCTGGTTCCACATCAACAAACATCTCTCCTTCAAGACAACTATAGCTAAGGAAACATAGACAGCTTGGTATCAGATCTCCCTCCTGCGGAAAGTAAAACCCTTCCTGCTTCCAGACAGCTTTAGATCCACCGTTCAAGCATTGGTCCTAATCCACCCGAATGTGGGCAATGCCCTCCTTGAAGTCCTTCTGTCCTCCTCCCTTGTGCCCCCGACAAGTGTCCTACACCAGCCTCATGCCTCATCAGGATCTACACAGATATGACCACTTCACCCCAATCCTCATCGACCTTCACTGGCACCCACTGCATGCACGAATCACCTTCAAGTCTTGCTGCATCTTCTATAAGGGAGTCGCCCTAAAATCACCCAGCTTCCTCACAGAGAAACTCAGCCTCTCTGGTGGACAGTGCACCACCAGAAGGAAGGACGGGTGCAGACTTTAAATCCACCACTTCAGAAAAGAATTGAAGACCCACATCCTCAAGGAGTCTCTCCTCCTCAACACCTAGGTCATCACGTCACCCCTGAACCACCTGATCCACTAAAGGCATCCACCAATCTCCTCCCCGCCACCCTGTACAGCTATACCCCTCCTGTGTGCCCTTCTGTATCCTAGCCCCACTGTATATCTGTACTGTTGTTACCCATGAAAAGTGTTCCGTTATGCATCTGCCCTTTTGTAAAACTCTGTAAATTATGCCATTGTCTACCTGTATTGTTGTATACCTCAGTAAAGTGCTTCGTTGCTTCTTGAAACTAGGTCCAATCTCAAGAAATACCATAATAAAAAAAGGTGCAGCTGGCTTTAAATATGATATGATATGATGTGGCATTTATAACGTTCCTGTACACAAATGTTTCTAGGTGCAACAAGACAAGGAGGGGGAAACAAGGGAGGACAAAATAACGATCTTATTAGCCTTGTGTCATTCAGATTGTGCAAGTGCAGGAAAGAGGGAATGGGAGAAGTGCCAGGAGGAGCGGAAGAGGGAATTGCAGTTAACTCACAAGTGGACTGTAGCATTGGAGAAACAGACCTTTAAGCGCTGAGGAGCCCGGAGGCACTGCAAGGGAAACTGAACATGCAGGAGCCTGAGCCTGAGTTCAGAGGGTGACCAGGTGTCCAGTGTGTGGAGCAGTCAGGTGCATCAGCAGGGGAGAAGAAGCGAGAAAGCGGAAGCAAAAAGGAAGGTCTTGAGTTGCTTCTGGAACTGATAGAGAGAGGCAGGGAGGCTGTTCCAGAGGGAGGCCCCAGCCAAGGAGATAGATCTGCCCCCAACTCTCTGCTTGGAGAAGCGTCTGACCCTAAGAGAGTTGGAAGTGGATGAGCGGAAAGTTCGAGAAGGAAGATATTTTGGAAGACAAAGTTGGAGGTAGAGCAGTCCCAGGCCCCAGAAAGATTTGTGGACAATGCAGAGGGTCTTGAAGTTGATCCTTGCAGCCATGGGGAACCAGTGAAAAGATTTCCGAGCTGGATAGATACAATCCCTGAGCTTGAGGCGAAGGACAAATCTTGCAGTCCTGTTCTGGATAAGTTGTAAAAGACGAAGAGTAGAGGGAGGAAGATTTAGAAAGAGGCTGTGCAATAGTCCAGCTTAGAGAGGACCAGAGCTCTGGAGACAGTGAGCGTCTGGGGGAAAGTGAGAAAAGGAAGGATACCTCTGAGGAAGTGCCACTGATAGTTTAACTTCTTAGAGACGTCAGAGATGAGAGGAGAGAAAGAGAGGGTGAAGTTGAAGATGACACCAAGTCTCTTCGCCTCACAGGAAGGAGCAGGAAGAGGGCCCAGAGTGAGCGGCCAGAGAGAGAGAGGAAAGGAGGGAGCGGGTGTCCCAATGTGGAGGATCTCAGTCTTACTGGCATTAAGGCAGAGTTCATTGGTGGCACACCATTCCTGAATTGCGGCCAGACACGCTGGTATGAGTGAAGAAGCAGAGGTAGTTGAGGGGAGCCTGAAAGAGAGCTGATTGCTATCCGTATAACATTGAAAATTGGAGCTGAAAGTAGCAATTCGGTGGGCAAGAGGTGCCAGATAGTGGTTGCAGAGACAGGGAGAGAGGTTATACCCCTGCGTAACACTATAAGTAGAGAGACAGATAGAAGAGAGGAAAGACCCCAGTAGGACCTGAGTGGGTTGGTTGGTGAAACAGGAGGTCAATGAGCCCAGGACCTGATCATTAATACCAAGGTTGTCCCGGAAATGATTGAGCAGGATGGCATGGTTGACCGTGACAAAAGCAGAGGGTAGATAAGGAGAATGAGGACAGAAGGGAGATTGGAGAGCAAGTCTTCACGGGTGTTCAGGAGATCAGTTTCCGTGCATCTGGCAGCGCTGAAGCCAGACTGGTGGTCATGGAGGCAACCAACAGATTCAGTATGAAGATTAAGCTGGGAGATTGCTAGCTTTTCCAAGAGTTTGCACAGGAAGGAGTGATGGAGTTCAACTGATAGTTAGCCAGAGAGCAATGATCAGCAGAGTGCTTTTTTAGAAAGGGGTGCACAAGAGAGTGCTTAAGAGGGGGGGAAAATTCCACTGGCAAAGGAGTGATTGCAGAAATCAACCAAAGCTGGAGCAAGGGTGTCAATATGGTCCTTGATTGTGGTGGATGAGCAGGGGAGAACCTTCTTTGATGAGACTTTCATAGATCAGACTTGTCTGGAAACATCGTCAGGGGTGAACAGGGGAACAGGGGAGGAAGGAGGAGGGGAGATTGCCTCAGACAGGCTAGCGGTGGTAGAGAATGAGGAAGAGGAATTAGAGGAATTAGAGTCGATATTGGAGAGCAAGTATTCACGGGTGTTCAGGAGAGCAGTTTTCGTGCTTCTGGCAGCTCTGAAGCCAGACTGGTGGTCATGGAGGCAAAACTGCTCTCTACCCTTCCAACATTATATCTGGAAGGCTAGCACAGAAATTCCTCACTCATAGCCATTCAAATGAGCCCTGCAGATGGGATCCCAAAGCAGAGATCCCTGACTGCCTCCAAGAGGAAAGGCAACTCAAAGCAATGCAATTTGCTTTATTAAGTTCAGAGGCTGATGTAATGTAAGCTAATTATGCACAGCTCCACACTTACCCTGCATTTGTGACCCTAGCACTGTCATAAATGAGGATGAGAATTTTAAACAGTCAGAGGTTATATATGTGGTCACTTATGGCCTAAGCCATGTCCGAACATATTAATTTCACACAGCCCGTGTAACAATATGGCTGCTGCTCTGTAGGAGTGCAGGGTAGCATAGTCATAAAACCACATACTCAACCCTCACACTTCTACAAATCAACAGTGATGCCAATCAAAAAGGTAAAAGAGGCACAGCTAAGAGATATACATGTTCCTCCTTTTGTGGTAACATGGATCAAGGGAAGGCTATATTATAAGAAAGGGTGTCAATGTAATCCAACAGCAACTCTAACAGAAAAGTACAACAGTCCAGAATAAAAGGAATGTCCAATCAAGGCTCTATGAAAATATAGATATACTTTAATTAACCATGTCATTTGCAAAGATAACTAAATATAATGCACTACAAAAGCCCATCGGTATGAAAGAAACACATCATGTGCAATGATAGAAAGATGCAGCACTCTAGGTAATGAAACTGGGGTGCAAGGACATCTAATGCCAAATTGTTTTTAAAAGGATAGGCTCCTATCAGAAAAGGAGATTAAAGGAGACCTAACCAGTTTCTAGTGGGTTGAAAGTTCAATCGGGGGCAGTTAAGAGTTAATAGTACCATCTCACTGTAGTTGGCATGTTCAACAATGTCAAACTAGGTTCCAAGCTATTGTGCAAATGGATTCATCCAAGTTCAAGTGTGGTGAGTCGTGTTGTTTAAAGAGGAGAGCGACAGACAAGCCAGTTCGAATAGGGTGGCTCAAAGCAAATCAAAAGCTTGAGCAAAGCAGGTCAGAGGGCTCACCACAATCAACTGAGCTGAGACAGTTAGTAGTAACCTACTACAGTTAGTAGTTACTACCCGTGTAGTAACAGCGGGTTAGGTTTGCAATGTGGCAATCCAAATTCAGATCTGGTGATGAGCAGTTGATTGGAGCCAAGAAAGTGACGAGCTCTGCTAGGTATGACGTAGCGTCAAACTGGTTTGAAGTTCAAGCACGCTGGTCTGTATAGTTTGGTTGAGTACCAAATGCAGTGTTTTGAAGGAAGTTAGATCAGTTTGATGTAATGAAAAACAGGAATCCAGGGATTCTGGGTCAACATATGTCCTTGGTATCCATCTCCCAAAAATGTGGGTGGGATGTCAAACACCTTCAGTAGTCCACCTCCAGTGAGGTCCTGGGTACTAGTGTGGCTGGCAGAAAGGCAGTTCTTGCTCCAGCAGCAGGCCATCACAACATGCCCTGGGGATGGTTAGGGAGCAGAACTTCACTCTGCCTCTGACACTCACCTCAATGGCAGAGGCCTTTGGAAAGATCATCTCTTGCAAAAAGGTCAACATTAATTCTTCCTTAAGTCTTTGAAGTCGAAAAGTGAATCAAAGAAGGAGTAATGGAGCCCCTCTTTTATATGCAAAAGTCCACAGGTAATTTTACAAAAGCAAGCCTGCTTTAGGGGTACAATCTGAGACATCGAAACAAGTTGTCTTTGCTTTCTGACTTCATACCCAAAGTGCTTTCTGCTAAAGGAAGGAGATGAGACAGGAATGAAAATGTGATACAAAGAAGAACAAGGTGGTGGGACCCTCCCTCGCTTGTGCTGGACTCCATTTGCCTACACTAACCCCAGCCTTTTTGAGACCCATAGCATAAAAGGCCCCCTGTAATGGAACAGCCTGGTGTGGGGATAGTGCTTTTGTGTAGGATGTGCCCTTTGTTGCTGGTTTCGCAGGACAACCGCTGCTGAGGGGCTATCTCCCTGTAAAGTGTTACCCGACCTCACAAAGGATGAAAGGAGAGAAATAGCCATTTAGTAACTTGCCCTACTCGACTGTCTGACCAGCATTCACATAACTCTTCCACAGCTGAGCTGTGCCCACCGTGCTCACACATGTATGATATAAATCATATGTGGTGTTTTATAGTTATGTGAATTACAATCCATCATACACTTAAATTAAAGATTAAACTGCCACCAGAATAGTAATTCCCCATGACCACGTGGTTTTTGAACAGAGGTGCATACTTCAAATGCAGTCAATGTGCTGAAGTGACTTGGCTGTCACAGCAGCTGTCAAAAGTGTACCTGTGACTTCTGAATCTGCTCTATGTCATTGGAGAGCAGACGCTGCAGGTCAAGAGACTAGTGCAACAGGGCACATGGTACTATGACTTTGGCATGGAGCTTATAAAAGGGGGATCAGGTCAGCTGATCGCAATCTATGAGATGGTATACAGTCATATTATCGGTGTAAAAACCCTCTATTTAAAAAACAGTGCAGAAAATGTGTAAAAAACACTAATGTGATTAGCAAAGATAATATGACTGAATACCATTGTAAAGTAAAGGCTTTGGGTGTGGGTTTTGGGGGAAAGAAAATGGCAGTAAGGGGGGGATAAGGAGTTGTGTAAATGTGTAGTATAGGGGTGGAGTTGTAAATATGTAATACATTAGACATATTTATTAATAACTGCGAGAAGTACCCGTTCTGCGAATGGGTTCTGTAGACAGACATGATAACACTGATCCTGTAGGTCTCGGTTCCAATTCACTTATTGCTTAATGTGCTTTACACCCAAAAGTAAACTGCATTGAGAATGGGCGTGAGCGGCTGGCCTACATACCTGGGTGCAGATGTTGGGGAGAGGCGAGAGTTGGTGTGCCGCTGCATACTTGGACCTTCTGCGCTCTCTCCCCACCTGTCGCCTCACCCTGACATGGTGCAGTTTGTTGTGGTGCAAATATCTTGGAAACTGTGCAACCTAGGGACTAGACCTCGAGTTTTGTTCCTCATGTCGGGACCGGTCTTTCTTTGACCACATTGATGTTTTGCCAATTTCTGCAACCATCTCATGTGTGAAGGTACTGAAATCCGGGGAAAGGGGCGGGATGTCTAAATGTCACGTAGCTGGTAATGTCCAGAGGGGCCTAACAAGTAACTTTGCAAAATGTGTTGCAGATTGGTGAAACAGTGTGAAATTGTATAAGGAGCAACACTTTGCCAAGCCGCAGACCCACTTTTAACTTTGGACTTGTGCTGAAATCCGGGGACCGGGGTGGGGTGTCCAAATGTCATGTAGGTAGTAATGTCCGGCGGATCCTAACAGGTAACTATGCATAATTTGGTGCAGATTTGTGAAATGGTGTGGAATTGTATAATGAACAACGCTTTGCCACAAATCCCGGCACAAACACTTTTTGACTTTTACATATATAGATACGTGTGAGAAATGAGATGCTAGTTATTGTTATGCCATAACTGTCTTATTATGTCATAAATGTCCACTAGATGCACAAAAGAGAATCAATATCTGAAATGATATTATTTATGATGAAAATGCTGAAAATGCTGAAACCTTGTCAATCTAAACGACATTCAGGTTTGGTTATTTATTTATAAAATTATTTTTTCAGTGATTTACCTCTGAGATGTAATTACCTACATCATTTTATTAAATAATACAATCAAACAAATCAGGTCAGATGGCATTTTCTTGCACATGGCCCCAGCCGAAAAAGGACAGAACCACCTTTCTAAAGGTTAGACTCATGCTCAAGGCGAGAAAATATCTGGTTCTGAGCTTCACTAGCATGTTGAGCTACAGGCTTTGGCAGCCTGTCCATTTTAAATATTTGTAGAGATATGGCCCAATTCCCAGACCCTGGATTCTTCTTATCTGTGGACCAGTTTTTCTCTTACCCCATTAACTGACTGTGCAGGTAAGCAATGGTCCGATCAACAACTTTGGCACCCTGCTGCACTAAGGCAACTCCAATTCCAGCTGTACAGGTACTTGTCTGAATATTTATTCAATGCCCATAGTCTGGTAGCTCTAGAACTAATGCCCTGCTGAAACCAGTTTCCTTTGCTGAAAAGTGGTTTGGCAGGCAAAGGCCTGCTGATATTTCTGTGGTGTCTGCACAGCCACAGGTAGGCCATGGGATCCCCAGTCAGCTATGGCATCTTGGGGGGATCCCACTAGAGATACATTACCTTTCCTCTCAATAGACAACTCAACCACACATAGTGGATTTAAGGGGGTCTTGTGTGCCTCCCCTGTCTTGTCAGTGCCTAGACAAGACTGTGCAGAATGCAGGGCTTCCCTTTTTAAATTGACACTGGATTGTAAAAATAGTCTGACATGCTGTCAGATGTCCCAGAAACATCCAAGTGACCAGAAAGTGTGCCCCAAGCCCCATCTAGCAGGAAAATCCTGAGGCCTGGGTAAACCACCAACTCCTAGATGTGCCCTTCCTCAGAATGTTTGGGCTCCTTGTCTCTCAAATGGTCAGATCTTTCACCTTGCCCCTATTCCTGGTTTTAAAAAGGCAAAGTCTTTCACTATGTACCTGTTCCCCTTTTTGGAGTGTCTCGGAACCTCCACCCTGCACTTGCTCGCCTGTCTGCACCAAACAGACCTGCCAGAGTGGCACAGTACCTCTGTACCTGGCAAAAGCTAACCTGACATAAAACTCTAGCTAAATACATCTCTTTTGGGTCTGACAGGCACTTTAGGTTTTAAACTTCCCTGTTGGACATTTGAGATTTCTATTTTATGCCTTTAGCCAACTCTGAGATAACTGCCTCTGGTGCTAACTCCACAATCACATCAGTGGCTGCTGAGCCCTCTATTGCAAGATTAGGCTCTGCAGGGGACTTCATGCCTGGACTGGGAGTTGCCCCTGAGACCGGTCTTTCTCACTCTCCAGCTGAGAAAGCCTGGGGCCTCAGCCCTCAAGCACTTCCGCCTTTGCTGCTCTCAGAAATTGCACTCTAGTGATTGCCTCAACTATGTCTATGTCATGCAGGTCATTACCCAGCAGGGGCCATACTGGAATTGGGTCTTTGACTGAAACTCAGTGCAGGGAGATTTGGCCCTTGTACGTACTGCCCTTCCTTCACCTATTGTCGCATGACAGCTGTTATACTTGCAGCGGTATCATGCAAAGCAGGAGACCTTTCCCCATGTATGGACACAATGTCCATAAATATATGAGTATTGGTGGGAAATGGGGCCCCCTCAAAGGACCCAGTACAATTCCCACTGAGAGTTAGGGTATTTTCAGCCCCTCTCTGGCCTAATGGTACTTCCAATGCTAAGATGCCCACACTGACTATGGCCTCTTCTTACAGGATTCCAACAGTAATAATGGGCTGCTCTAGCCTCCATTTGCAGGCTGGATCTCCCTTTCTATGTGTCATATCTCCACACAGAAAACAAACTCTGGAGTTGAGGGTGTGGGTGCCTCAGTGTTAGAAAACAGTCTTGTTTTCTGTGGGGGTTGACCAATCATAGGACTGGTTACTATCAGGTGCTTTGTCACCTGGATGTATTTGTTTGAGTCTTAGTGCTCACATACCTGCCAGCAGCATGTTCAATCTCCCTATGGTCTGGGATACTCTTATTCAACTAAATGCTGGTGTAACTCCATTTCATAATGCTCAAGAATACTCTTCAATGCAACCAAATTAAACATGCCCTCAAAAGTGTCAACTTTGATACCTGTGACCCAACCACGCAGATACTTCTATACTTTTATGGAAACACCTCAAATGTTTGATTCACCTTCTTTTTAAGCTCAATAAAACTCTAGAGGCATTGTTCTGCAGATCACCCTCTCCAAGATTTAATTACATGCATCATTTTATTAATTTATGAAAAATAGAAAAGCTGGGGCTTCTAGATCGTTGCTAGATGGCAATTCCTCACAGCCCTGCCATGTTTGAGGACTTCACCAAATAGAAAGAAAGTGTTGAAGAACACCATGTTGAAGAAAATGGTGGAAAGAAGGTTGGGTTTATTGGAGCTCTTGCGAGAAAAAAAATGTGTGAGACACAGAGGATCAGACTCAGTGAGTTAAAAGCTTTTACAGAAAGGAGGCAGAGCGGCAGAGAGAGAGAGTATGTGAGAGAGAGAGAGAGAGAGAGAGAGTGAGGGAGTGAAAAAGAGTCCTTTAGAGAGTCAGAAATATAAAGACAGCCTGTGGCCTCACTCGGGTTGTTTTCTGTGAGAAAATGGAAATTGTGAATCTGTGTCAGGGGTCAGGGATTGAGTAGAAGGAGGTTTATGGTGCATAAATGAGGTTGGAAACTACATTTCCCAGTAGGCATTGGGACAATGTGTAGTTTCATGTGCGAGCCACTCGCCAGCTGCCATTAATCAGGAAGGCGGGTATAAACGGCCATCCGCCCGTGCTCCGGTGCTGACGATTAATGTTGAAGAGCACGGGCGGTGGCGGCGATGCTGGCAGCAGACTGAAGATGAGTTCTGACAGGCAAAACGAACACTGGAGGAGACGTTGGAAGTAAACGTCGGGTCGAGGCAGTGAGGAAACTGATGAAGCCTTTCCCGCTCATTTCTTTCAGGCCTGGGGCAGCCGCAGGAGGCGCCCGGACAGCCAGTTAAGTGTTCACTGAGTTTGTTTGATGTGGGAAGTGATTCTGCTAATGCTCAGGTTGCGGCGGTGATCAAGGCGACTATTCTATTTCATTTAGCGGCTGCACATCGCAAGCAGTTAAGTGCACTCCAGGTTTTCCTTTGGATTAGAATATTGTTTCAGCACCCAATTGAGTGTTTGCCTGCAGACTCTTCCAAGACAGGCACATATGGGGTCAGACCAGCAAAGGACTGAGTTTAGTTTGTGAGGGGCAATGCTAAATAGCTTTTGAAGGGCTTGGGACACACATACTCCCCTCCTGTGGATGTTTCCAAGCTGTGCAATGTTATGTTTCATGTTCTGTTTCTTTGGATTGCCCTATTAGGACCATGTGTCTCTGTCCTCATCATGTCCTGCCAATTTTATGTGCGTGCCATATGTTTATGCAATGTTTGATGTTAAGTGTAACCAGAACTGGTTATTGAGGGTGTGCTTTCATTTTCAGTAACTAATACTAGGTTCCATGTGTTATGTAATGTGTTTGTGAGTTCATGGGAGTTACGTCATGTTCTACGAGTTAAAGTGTTATGCCAAGATCTAAGGGTGTACGGTAGAATGTCAGAGGTATTAAGTCAGGAATTGCTAGGTTAGGCATAAGCTGTTTTTTAGGTTTTATCCTCCATGTATGCATATGGTCTTTCCCTTCCTTCCCTTTGTCATTCCATCCCCTTTCCCTAACTCCGTCTTCCCCCCATTGGCTGCCACGTGGCTTCCTGTCTTGTATACATCAGGCGCCCGTGCCAACCACGGTGGGAGGGTCGATCTATTCGGCTTCTGTGGTTCGGGAGATTGGATTGATCTCCTCCTCCTTAAGCATTATTGACAATCTGATGAATTCTTTTCTTGTTTACCAGACTAGTCTTTCTCAGGAGGGCTTAATGAGATAAGCAATCGTGTATGTGTATTTGCTCCCATTGCAGTGAGCATGTATGCTTAAGTACCTTTTTTTATACATTTCTATTATTTCTACTAGTTTTGTGGTTGTTGGAAATCACCTGAAAACAAAACATGACATGTCACATTTCTGATCTTGTAGCAGCAGCATCTGAAGTGCCAATGAGATTTCCAGTCCATCTTGACAGGTATTTATTTTTTCTATAACTGTGTTAATTACGGTTGGTTGCAGACAGTGCTGGAAATGGAAATGACTATCCCACTAGTGATGCACAAAAGGAGGATGGGGGTCGGGGAGGGGATACGGGTGAGTGACTCAGGATTGTTTTTTCAGCCCCTCCCTTAAATAAAATGTTAATTTCAGGACATCAATTAATACATTATTAACCACTGGAAACTAATTCCGTCAGTCAAACAAAGTTTATTCACTCTGCACTATAAAATCAAAAACAATAGACATACTACATAGAATAAATATGGTAGAATAAACTACCTGTCAATACATGCACTCCATGCTAATGTACTGATGCGCTAAAAATGAAATCATGTATTTAGGCAAGGTACCGTAACGGTCCAACTTCTATCAGAAAGTATGCATATCCCCACTCCAAGATTCTTTAACAAATGGTAAAATATCAAACTTAAAATTCTCCTCTTACAATTGCATTATTGAAAATATAGCATCCGTTCAACTTCTAATATTAATCTTTAGGAAGTGTGGCCTTAGCCATCTTCTTCTTGGCCCTACTTTAAATTTACATAACAGTAAAGAATGTCAGAGGTTTGCCGCCTTTACCAGCCCACACAGACATATTTTATCAAAATTAATTCATGGTTTTCTGGAGCATACCGGTAAAACATTTAGCCTAATCATTAGAATAATCCTTCTGCACTCGTGAGAGTTAACCATTATAATAAAGTTCTGGGGGGGATTCACCGCACAACATTCCCAGTACATTTCATAGATGTCAATCTTGAGATGTGCTTCTGAGTGTTACTCCATTCATCGTGATCCACACACTCCTTGTACAATCTTCTCCGTTGTCGTTTTGGTCATTGTGCGTAAATGCTATAAATTGTTCAGCCCCATTTATCCAATAGGTTCACTCCCTCTGAGAGACATTGAAATGTACTGTGTATAGTGCATTTCCATTAGGGCATTCTTAATATTAGGATTTATAGATAAGTCAAACAAGATTTTCATCTAAAATAGTACAAATCTAAAAGAGGCTTGTCGTCCCATGCTTAAAATCCCTCGCTCACGCCGTAATGCATCACCTGGGGTTGCTGGGGAGATCCCCACTAGCTTCCTTAAGAAAACAGTTTGCACAGATTCAAGATTACTACATGAAGAGATCTTACTGCTGTACTGGATTGCTGTATTTGTCTTAAGATTCAGTATTTGGAGGCACTTATCCAGCCTTTTCTCAGGTATAAATAGTAAAACCTTTGAAGTCCCTTTACACTTGCTTCCACCTGCTTAGCCAGCAGCTTTACATGGGCAGTCCACCTCCTCTTTCTTCATTGAGAGACCAGCTATGCCAGGAACGGACTTTTGCAAAAACCACATTCTTTGTCTTTGAAAAAGTCATCTGCATATTTGAGACTCTGCTGTAATGTGGGTTAAAATCACACAGGAACAATGAGAATAAAAGAGGGGCCAACTGGCACCCCTGTTTAATGCCCCTGTTCGTGTTAATATCTCTAGAATATTTATTTGGATTCACACATCGGATCGCTATAGAGGTATTGCTATAAACCAGCTGTATCATCTGCAGCAAATCAGCCTATTTTGGTCAGCTTCCCCCATAAGAGATTTCTATCAATGGATTCAAATGCTTTATTTATTTATTTGCATTTTTAAAGCGCTCACATTGAGGCGCTGTTACAGGAATTGTTTTTTTTTAGTTGCCTATTTATAACGCGCTTAAATACCCAGCGGTTGGTAATCGAACCTGTGTTGTTTCATGTCATCTTGCTTCCGAGGGGAACACGTTGCGCTGAGCTATCCTCCTGGGACGTTTAGTTAAATCCAGGGAAGCTATATTTACTTTACTGCCTTGGACCTTCACACATTTTTCAATAATGGTTTGCAATACAAAACAATGCTCTAATGCAGGGAAACCTTTCCTAAACCCTGCTTGGTTTTCTGGTTGCTTATTATTATCCATTGCCCAGGACAGGAGCCGGGGGAGGATTCCTGTGAATATTTATATCTAGCTTTATATCTAGGGAGATTGGGCAGTAACAGTGAGGGTCCGCCGTCTTGCCTTTTTTTAAAATCGGAATTAATAGGCTCCTATTCCACAAGCTTGGACACATCCTTAGTGCAGCCTTAGCATTAAAAACCGGTGTTCAGGCACCCACCATTCTGACAGCCATACATAGATTTACGGTCTTATTCCATCAGGACATGCAATTTTGCCTGATTTTAATAGAGAAATGTGTGTCTTCATTTCTTCTTTACCAATCGTTAAATTATCTAGTTGTTCACGGGCAGTATCTTTTCTACCTCTTTTGTCTGCCTCTAAGCTATTTAATACATTATTGAAATGCACAATTCAGGTACCAGGGGCAATAGAGCCAATATCCCTTCCCTCATTGTCTCCAAATCCCTTTGCAACTAATCTCCAAAAGGCTTTACCATTGTTTTCTTGAACAAACCTGTGTAGATGAGCCCACTGTTTTTTGGCAAATTGACGTTTCTTATCTTTTAGAAGCTTTTTATAAGCACATTTTTTCTTATTAGGAGCTATAGACTTTATAGTAACTTCCCTAACGTCCTTATTTAGGTTACACATCGCATGTCTGCATGCTGCATTCTGCATCAAACCACCAGGCATTCCCTTCCCTCCTTTGCCCCTTATAGTCTAATTTTGCCAAGGGTACCATTAATTTGCCTCGGAGATAACCTATAAGGTACTCAAAATCTGATATAATCATTTTGTGATCAGTATCATTGTGCAGTTTTGTGATTATGCTCTGCACTTCAGTTTCCTGCATACGGTGAACCAACTCGTCCCTCTCTACTTTCCTAGTCTGTTCGATCAGGATGAGCCCGGGATGTTGCATAGAGGATATCTCCTTCCCCTCATGGATCTGCCAATTCACTATCAGTGTATTGGGGTCACTTTCCAACCTCTGCCAAAATCTCAAATGAATTTACTTTGTTAAAGGTGAGGCAATCCACTATGGCATAATCAATAACCGATTTCTTCTTGCCAAGCTTAACTGTAGCTTTTGAAGGCATATCCCTCTTGCATCAACCTTTTCATTCGACTAGCTGATATAAGTACATGAAGTGCGCTAGGGCCCTGCCTCTCGCATCATGAGCTCAATTGAATAACTTCCTACTAGGTATACCTAAAAGATATTCTAAAGGGACTTGCTCAGCTCTTTGGTTCTGATCAGCCTCAATTTTAGCATTTAAATCCCCGAATAGTAAGAGACTGGCCTGCGGTGCTACATTGATAGCTGACAATAGGGGACAGCCTTTCCCTGCTATGCTTACCTCCGTCAGTTTTGAAGGAATGTAAACATATATGACCGAAAGGACCTGTTTCTCCCTCTTTTCTGATTTATAAATAGCAACAATCAGGATGCAATCGTTGGACTGAACACATTTCACTGATAGGAAACTTATTCAAGAAAGGCAGATCATTTCTTATGATGTTGCAAGCAACTTATATAAGGTGCACATTTTATAAACAATGTTGTACTTAAATACAAAGTGCAATCTTGTCAGGCTTATTAAGAAGCTGTCGAATTAGACTTCTCTGTGGTGTAGTGGGTAAGTCTCTCGACTTTGGTCTTGACAACCTGAGTACGGGTCTTGGCTTCAGCAATGAAAACAGATCAATTACATGAAAGGGTGCAAATAGATTTCCCGGATCCAGGACATCTTTTTGACTGATCTTGGATCTGGGAAAACCTGGCCCAAACGACCACCGCTAGTTGCAGCTTTTATCCTGAAAGCATTTTTCCATTTCTTTTCTTTGCATTCCGACTCCTACCCAAGGCAGGGGTTTTCCCACCTAAGAAAGTAATTTTTTCAACCAAAACCTTCTTTAATGGGGACTTTTGGAGAATACATCTGCACGGCATAATCTCACGTGGTCATGATTTGAAAGACTTATGGTATCATCATTTCATCATATGGTACCATCATTTCATCATATTTGATCATCTTTTATTGAGAAAACACAGTGTACCCATTTTCTGAAGCAGCAAGATGGACCTCCTCGCTCAGTAATCCAAGTGCTCGGCAGAGGTCATATCCTTGACCCATTCTACAGCCAGATAGTTTTCCTGAGTCAGATCGACCAGGCATTGGCAATGCCAATAGTTCTGGTGTTTACTGTTCTTCTTTGCATTATGTATTTATAGGCACATTGGTGAAAAGAGGACAGTGTAACGTTTGAAAGGAGGATGTGATAAGGGGTGCTGGTTAGGTTCTAACTTTAAAGAAACGAATCACAAACCTGAAGCCAGTAGTAGAAGCGGACTAGGGAACCATGTTTCAAGTGTAAAGAATATTGCTATGAACGCCAGAAAGCAGCATTTAGGAAAGCTGTGTTCTTCAGAACAAACTTCAAAGGAGAGCTGAATTGTGTGTGCACATGCCCATGGCTTGTCGGCCAGAGGTTCGTCGTGCCCCTGCTACAAAATTGAACTCGCTGCAATATTTGCTTATGTATTACCTCCTCTCAGAATGTCAATAGCACATCAGACCTGCTCACTTCCAGTCTTGAGAAGCAGGGGGGTCACTGAGCCTGGCAGGCTGGAGGCCCTACCAGTGCAATGCCTGCATGCGGTGACATGGTCCTGCCATCTGCAGTGTCCAAAGACTATGTAATAACTTCGGCCCACACTGGAACAGCTGTTGCTGTTAACACTGCACACCGGACTGTGTGCCGACTAGGACCTCAATTCAGCACCGCCCGGCCTACTGAAGAAGGAATCAGCCTAGTCCAACAACTGTGGGCCCCTCCTTGCTGACTTCCTCAAGGACATGGATTATATGGAGGGCAATGTTTCCTGGATCTGGTCTGCCCCCTCCACGACAGGAATCCCATCCTCGTCGCCAGTGTAATAACTTGGAAGCTGATGAACACCCGAGCCAGCAGGTAAGTTATTAAGTAGATTTATTGTAGTTCAATGCCAGGAACAAAACATTGGCAGGTCCTTTCCAAGTCAGCATAACTCCAACTGCCAAGCTTAGAACCTTCACACACCAACACTCCACTCACACTGACATCACTACATTCCATTCAGCAGTGATGTCATCCACTCAGCTAGTAAGCACATTACAACAGACTACATGTTCTCTCATTAGTTTGTGGCTTTAATGGGCTGGGTGGACGTTGGCACTCAACTCTAAAGGGTTGAAGATCGCGATGAGGAGAAGGATTGCACACAGGAACTCCCGAAATAATGCCTCCCCACAACATACACACCCATAGTCTGCTCTAACCAGAAAAGCTTGCAACAGCATCAACAAATTAAGGCGACTGGAGAATGCCAAGGAGCACCAAGGCGGAACATATTACAGGAAAAGGGGCTGCAGGATGTAATCTGATGATGGGAAGGTTTTGCTCTTCTTCCCTATACCAAATTGTACCTGATGTTTTGTGATCAACACTTACGTCATTTGAAGTTTGCACTCATATTAGTCGTCTTTCGTTTCCTAGTCCCCAGTTTACTCCTCATGTTCTAGGTGGTTACTGATGCAATTTCTTGTCAATTTATAATATCGCCAAGTATTTTTGGTAAATTCCAGGGTAGTCCCCATTAAGGAAAACATGTTGTTATTAACATATGTACTACGAGGTTTGGGCTCTCCTAGCATCATCATTCAAATCAGAAAATCTGTTTTACTGTGAATCTGCCTTAAAGCATATTGATCGATACCTGTATCCACAGGGATTGATGAGTTATTACAATCTGGTGATTTGGTCGTATTGACATGAGGGAGGCCCCCGTTGACCATCATCAAGAGGTTTTTTAGCGGTCTTTAAATCGCACTTAAAAGAGTTTTCCACCTTGTTTAATCATGATGACATATGATCTGCTGTCTTCATGAAATAGTTATCAATTTACTGTTGAGGATTCATGTCTTGATTTAGCTCGAGTTGACTTTCATCTTTTTAGAATGCGTTATTGCCCTCACTAACCTAGGTGATGCTTTCCTATTCGACATGTTGAGTAGTAGGGGCTAACCAGACAACAAACTGTAGAACCATTGTTAGAATTGGGTTCCAATGTTTACAAGTACCATAATAATCCCATTCAATACTCAAGAGCCCAGTTGATTTAATCTGCATGCACTCCGACCAGTTTTACCAACTTCCACAGTGCACACAGCTCTCAGTCCAGCAATGCACCAACCTCGTATGAACAGTGCACAGAGAAGACCCTTCTCATGTACTTCACCAAAGTCTTCAAATGAAACCTATTGATCAGATGTGATCATCGTGATAACAGAATCCTACCAAGCCTTCACAGGCTGTCAATCATACAGGGTGAGGGAGGGCAGCTCACAGCAGCATGCAACCGGTGCCCTGCATGCAGGCTTCACTGCATGATGCAACACCAAGGTCCACACAGCCTGTACTGCCCACCCTACCTGCTACTGTGTGATCTGCTTCCAACAGGCTCCTCCACTGTTTGCCTGTGGATCCCTTGCTGCCAAATTTCCCAGCCTCCTCCTCCTCTGTTGTTAGCTCCCTGCTACCTTGTTTTGGCCCTTCCCTCACAGTGTTCTTCCCCCTATGATTTTAAAGGGATTCCTAGCTTCCAGAAACTAGGAATGCTCTCAGTAAATACCATAATAATAGCATTAAAGCATGTTCATCTGACATCATCAGTGTGGTAAAACAGAAATCTCCCAAGCCTTCATGGCCTGTCAACAGAGACACATTATTTGGAGAGAAAAAGGGACTTGTGCCCCAGCTCCCCACATAGGGTGGCCCACACATGGTTGCCTGATTCAAAGAAGTCCCTTCCCATGTTTTGCAATGCATGCTAGGTTGTTTTATTGTGCGCTGCTGATGCTCTAAGCCTGCTGTCTGAATGTTGTTCACAACTACATTCTCTTCTGATTAAGGCTTTCTGTGTTTACTGTAGTACACACAGTGGGCCAGATTCTCAAACCTTTGCCCGGCACAAGTTATGAAATGAGCTAGTGCATCTCATCACTTGTGCCCAAAGAAGTTCACCCACATTTTGGGGTTTGCAAACTGAAATACATTATAACTCCTAGAAAACGATCTCTTTTGGAAATTGTTGGAGTTACAACAGAGTGCACCTGTATCTGCCATGTGTGCAGAACTAGGTGCTAACTAGCGTGTGGATTATCTCAAAATAGGGTCTGTCCTGCAATGGTTATGTGGGAGGTAGTTTGCAGTATTTCTTTGGTTGGTGGTACCATGATCACTAACAGTCAGAAAATACTGGACTTAGTACACACTAAACAATGAACTTATCCCCTAGCAGTATTTTATTTACAATACACAACATGCCCTTTTGGCTTGCATCTCAGAATAGATTTACCATGTTTATGAAATATGAGCATTCACACACACATAGCCCTTCTGAAACTCAATATACAATGACCAGTGCCCCGTGTTACCATCACAGATTAAACATGCAATACATATTCTGAGATGATTCACTTTTTCATTGTTATTCCTTAGCAGAAGTTAGAATTATGCAAGATACACAAACTTAACATACAATGCAAAATGTTCACTTGTCCCTTGCATCAGGGAATCAAGAATCGACAATAAGCAGTTCCACGTCCAATTCACTTGCGGTTATTTTTCTCTGCAATAAAAGGGTCCTGCTTTGTTAGATTTCAAAGTGTTCCTTTAGGATAGTGTATTTTGGTAACAAACCAGCACTATGTGGAAACTGACCTTGAGCTTCTTACAAGTCTTGCCAGAGACTAAACTTCTATTATATTTGAATCGTGGTCCATGAATAGAAAAAAATATATACACAGTCATGCATGTTTAAGACTTCACTTACAGTCCAACAACTGAAAACACGATTTTCCCACTCATACTATCTGATCACAAATCATTAAAACATTAGCTTGCTCCTCACATTAACTGAATTTAGCAAAATAATCTACCATTGTGTGTGTGTCCCGAACTACCAGTGACCCCATCAAGCTGTCGGACACTCCCTCCTTTGATTTGAAAAAGCACACAGGATCCTCTGCCAGCTTTTCTGCACACTTCTCCCAGGATCAGCAAAACTCTTCTGAGGTGGCTGCGAGCCAGGAACCCGAAGCCAGAGAGAATGCTTAAGTCCAGCAGCCCGAGATAGTGAGAGACAGCCCATCCTTCTGCAAGCCGTTTTAAAGCCTCTGGACTATCCCTGCCCAGTACATAAATTGGACCTACATGAAATGTAAAAAGTGCCAGTCTTTTCTGTGATGCAATATGTCATTCATTCAAAACCACCTCCCTTAAAATTCTGCCAGCCCTCCAGATAGTTCTGAAGCACATGACCAATCTGCCGGCTTAGAGCAGAACCAAATCGGATGTAAAAGTTACATTTGCCCCATTTCCTCCACTGAAAATCTTTTTAACAATGAGCAAAATGGACTTCACATTCCACACGTCTGACGTGTCACGTCTTCATTCAAACACAGCGCTGCTTTGACTCTGCATGTATTATTCATTTTATTTCCAAACTAACCCTGCATAGCCCAAACACCTCGCATTATCAATCTGCAAGCTTATATAACCAGAATTAACTGATTTGCACTGATTGTTAGTAGGGGAATATGTTATATCTTAGATATAAAGTAAATGTTAATCTTGTGTTTTTATTTTAGTGCAACTCAGCACTCAACCGTGGTGTCAGGGTGCAAAGTGATAACACCCTATGTTCTGCAATGCCCAATTCAAAACCTTTATTCTTCCAGCATGTGTTGTGTGCATTCCCAATATTGACATCTATTGATACAGCCTGAGTCTCATAAATGAGGCTCACACACTTAAGTCACACACACTTGGCCCTAGTTGAAATTCAGACCTTTGCTAAAATGTGGATGTTGAAATGTGGAGCTATCCTTGTTGCAATTCAGTATACATTTCATTAGAGTTATCTTTATAGAGGAATCCAGCAACCCTTACAAGGGATATTGGCTTGGACAAAATTAAATTAGGTAGCCCATGTAAAACTACATACATCGCTTATGTGAAAAAATAACTAATATCAATACTTCTCTCAAACGGTTTATCAGGAAAGAACAAATTAATATGCAAACATGTAATGTCATTAAAAATTGTTTATTGGAAAATATGTTCATGATAAAGAGCCTGCGGAATGTTGAAGCATGAAAATTGTTCTGATATAATAATAGCAAACCCCTTTTCATTTGAATGCTATTTAACCTGGCGTCAACCACTAAGGGAATGTTATTTCAAAACTAGATCAAGATTGAACCTTTTGCACATTAGTACAGTCTTAAACAGATGGGAATGGAATAATACATTATTTTATCATTCTTGTTGTCCCAAGGAGAATGAGATGATAATCCATTATTTCTTCTTCTGCCCACTGTATAAGTACCTATGTGCAAAAATGTAGAATTCCAATCCTGAAGAAAATAGGGATCTTAAACCCACCATAGTAAATCTTTTTAATGGCATGTGGTATGTTTGCATCTTTGGGTTTTAATATATATCTAACAATGTGACAAAGGAAAGACATACATTTCATTTTAGCATTGATAAATGTATGTCATGTTATTTATATTTTTATTTTTAGATATGTTTATTTACTATTCTGTACGGGTATTGTATTGACATGAAAATGCATTATATGAAAATTGTTGATTTATTGTACTGCACTTTTATGATATGTATTGCCTCGAAATGAAGTTATTATGATGACTGATCCATGAACACTAATCTAGGCATGACCAAGAAAAACTGTAGCATTCAGCATCTTACTACTTGGCTCATAAAAACAAAACAATGTACAGCCAGGACTCCCTGGTATGATCGATAATTCAGATCAAGACCTTCCCCTTCTAATATATACATATTTTCCTCTTGCCACCCTTCACTGCATACACTGATCCCCACAGCCTAATGCCTTCTTGCCGACATACCAACTCACTAACACCAGATTTTTCCTTGTAGGCCCTGCAAACATCCACCCCTTTCAACACGCGCATACCCGATCATCTCCCAGAACGGTGGCTCTCCCAGCATACCTGTACTGGCAGCCAATCAAGCACATTACATCCACGCATGTTCTTCCCACTGGATATACATATACCAGTTGTATCACTACCAGCACCTCATGATTCACAACTGCCCATCACTTACCTCCCTCTAAGCACCCCTTCCTCTCCCTCTTCATTTCCAGATCCACATACAAAAAGGACACATCACATTACTACAACAGCCCTGCAAGACTGACACTTGTCTGCCGAACATGCACTAATGTTTTAAACATGAGGGGGTCGTTTTGAACATATGACAATGTATAATATTGCCTAATACCAATGACCACTAATGTGCATTCTGCACACTGGATATATTTTAGGGATTTCATGTAATTTAATATGTAAAATCAATAGAAATATAATTGAATTATAACTGCTTATGGTTCATTGCCTTATAATCCAAATGAATTCAAATCTTACTGAAAATATTGAAATACGTGAGTGAACTCATCAAATCACATGTGGAATCCTGCAAGTATCAATATTCCACGCCTTGATCTTCCATCTTTACATGGAAATCCCAGAATCCTCCTGGCTCCTCACAGCATCCACATCCACCAATATGCACATGTCATGTATCTCTATCTCAAGATATCGTCCACAGAAGACATCCACAAGCTGACGGCATGCCTCCACGTTGATCCATTCCTACATGTTCAGTGCTTACCTGGTGATCAACCCCTCCAATTCTTACTGCGGACCAACAACAGTGAACACCCTGATATTGAGACCTGACTCTCTGCTGTCAATCTCGAGGGCTTTGCACTCCAGCTGACCACCTGTGTCAATTCCCTGGGGTTTTACAGCAAGAAGACATCTCTCCTTCAAGGAGCACATAGCAAGGAAGACACAAAGGGCTTTCTACCAACCCTCCATCCTGTGGAAATGAAGCCTTCATCCGAGAAAACAACTTCACATCTGCTGTCCAAGCCTTGGTCCTCTCCCATCTGGAAGGTGGCAATGCCCTTCGGTAAAGCATTCTGGTGACTATACTGGCACCCCTGATATAGATGTGTCCTACATGCTGCAGCATGACTCATCATTAAAGATCTCTGCTAGTTCAACCACATCAACCTGACCTCATTGTACTGTAGTGACGCCCGCTGTAAGCACTTATCATATCCAAATCCTGCTGCACCCTCTGCAAGACCATCTCCTCAATGCAAAAGCTGTCTTGCTCCAGATAAGATTTTGAGGTGGGAGTATTTTACTCTCTATTTTTAAACTTTGAGAGTAAATGTGATTTTAAGAGAGTAAAAATGACTTTTCTCCTTCACAAGAGAGTAAAATGTAGGTGACATCCAGCCAACGTGTGAAAAAACTATATGGAAATCATTACTATGCAGTAGCTTTCTGCATTGTGACAGAATACACCTTACATTATTTCTGGCCATTTTAGCTCTCCTGTATATATTTAAATGTTGCAATCACCAAAACTGGGCCAATTATATAGTAAAGCAAACATGAATTTATATTGTGTGTTTTGAGATTCGATAGCAGAATTGTGTTTTGATGTTTAATGAAAGTCCTAATTTCCTGGAGCTATTACTACCTAATGGTATGCCAATGTTATGATACAACAGTGAAGAGAGGCAAGGACTCCATGCTAAATTCTATATATAATCTAGTGGTCAAATGGTTATTTATATAGCTCTTTTGGCAAAGCGCTGTACATAGAACATATTTATCACAATTACTACCAAACCGAAGTCGGTACTCCTTTATCGACCTCGAAAGGATGAAAGGCTGAGGTGGGCTTGCTGGGATTCAAACCCGCAACCCACAGATCACCCAGAGATTGCAGCAACGAGTGCTCAACCGGCTGAGCTATCTTATTGGCTAACATCCTTCAGAGGATGGTTAACTGAGTATCGACTGAGGTATAATGATCACAGTACCTAGATGTATGATGAACCATTTATGAAGCGCTACATAAAGTTAAATACATATCTGGATTATCACAGGGACAGGATTTGCTGAGTTTCCCAATTGCAGCTTAGTTTTCCATCTTATTAATTATACAATCCTAAAATTCTAGGAAAACATGCACAGTGCTTCTGAAGCTGAATGGAAAGAAATCATTCCTTTCATCAGTGTGCAGTTTATTTTTTTGAAAGGCTTCAGAGAAATACATTCTGTTTCTCAGGTAGCTTGCAATTACATCCATGTAGATAAAAATCACAAAAAGCCTTCTGGTTTTTGTCAAGTAACCTGACCTTTGCACTGCCCTCTGCCCTCTGCTCTAAACCTGTGTGCAAATGTACCCAGGAATATAATAAAACAAGCGTATTTACAAGATTTTCATGTGTAAAAAGGCCTAGTACTCGCCTTATCTGGAGCCCTGTGTCTTGCTCTGAATTTCAACATCACCGGAGGCCTATGATCCACCTGAAATAAGGACATGTGCAGATGTTAACTCTGCCGGTGTAGGAAGGGAAAAAAAGGATGCAAGCCTTCTCAGTCTATGCCCCAGACTCTGTAGGCTCTTCACGTCAACACCAGATTTGTGCCCAAACCTCTACATTTCAGGAGGGAGCTCAAGACCCTCATATGGATCCTCCCTAACACCTGTGTCTCCACTGTCCACCTAACCTGAGGCTAAGCACCCAAGTACCTCAGGGTTTGGCGCGCGATACACATAATAAAAAAATACAAATAGGCGATCAGCTCTGCCCTGTTTCTCCCCTGGTTGCTTGCAGACCCCTTGTTTACAAATTGCCCACCGTCTCCCACTTCCTTGAATTGATCCATTTCAATCTGCCATTGCAATCGCTTAATTTGCTGCCTGCTTCCCCCTATAACCTGTTCAATAAATAAATACCCAAATAATAATAATAATAAAAGAGTAATAATGAAAATTCCAAAAGACGTATTGGTGGTATTGGACTAGAAGTGTTGGAAGCAGCTGTTCGAGTCTCGGATTACGATCAATGCGGCTTCATGCTGCGTTCTTGTCTGTTCCTCTTTCCTTGGTTCTTTCCTCTAGTCGCTGGCCTGAGCTGGCCATTGCCAAGCTGTTCAGAAGTTTCCAGCAGTCGTGGCTGCTTTCTTCTTGCCCATCGTGCCCCAATTCTGAATAACTGGTGCCGAGGGAACAAGACAACCCTGGCAGGGGGGACCTCTGTGGATGGTCCTCCTACATGAGATTGGAGAGCCTTCCGTCAGCGGTAAGTGCTCTGGTACTTCTGCCACTCAATAATATGTCTGCACTGGCTCAGCAGTATCAGGGACTCCTTCGTATTTTGAGCGTGCACACAAAGAAAGCAGATTTCTTGCACATGCAATTTGCCGGAATTCTGTGTGAGCCGTGCATTTGTTTCTCCAGGCCCATCGGAGCAGGAGCTCCCCAGCGCTCTGGTGCTCTGCAGAAGAAGCACCCCTTTCCTCATCCCCACACAGGATCAGAGGTAAGCTTGGGGCTCATTACCAGCTGTCTCTAAGCCCCTCCATACTCTGTTGCAATTAACTCTGCTAATACCTCTTCAGGTTCCTCATACGTAACTTACACGGTTATCTATCCTCACGCTCCTTTGTAGTCTGAGTGCTTCTCAGCCTCTTATTTTTTGAAGCACCCACCATTAGAGCTCACAAGGTGCTCTACACTCAAAGATGGCTCCTGATTTGTCCTGTCCTCGCCTGGGCCTTCAGCTGTGAGCTGATTGGCTACAGCCCCTCATCAAAAGGCATCACGATTCGCCGGCAGGCGGAAGCCGGCGGATGGAAGTAAGGCTAGGAAAGAAGGCTCTGACTGAGCTGACTGAGCGCAACTGGCGCTTGGCGACGTACCCCTGTTCATTTTTGCTGCTGGTTACCGCATTCTCCCTTGTCTCTTCATGTCTAGCTAAACTATCAGCGCCTGGCATTCCCCTAATGCCTAGCTCGAACCTCTGCTGGCTCACTCCCATTCCCAGAGGAAGCTCCCAACTTACAGGTAACCCATATTACCCTGCTCCACTACCCTGCATTCAGCCTCAAGGTTCAATCCTGCACTTGTGAACTTAGCGCTTTGTCTGACACTCATAATCTGGTACTGCACGTGTCACTGCTTCGGCTGCCCTGCCTCATTGCGGCCCTGACCAGCCCACCTTCCAGGGTCTTCAAAGACTTAAGCACCCACACTGCCTACCGGGCATCTCGTTACCCACCACCCTCCTAACTGTCTGTCCTGCATTCATTGAACAACTATACTTGTACTGCATTGTGTCAGCCCTATCTAGCCAAAATGTGCCCTGCCGCTAACAATTGAATCTAGCCTTTGTGTGTTCTGCACTGTATCAGCCCTATCTAGCCAATATGTGCCCTGCAGCTAACAATTGAACTTAGCCTGTGTGTGCTCTGCATTGTGTCAGCCCTATCTATCCAATATGTGCCCTGCAGCTAACAATTGAACTTAGCCTGTGTGTGCTCTGCATTGTGTCAGCCCTATTTAGCCAATATGTGCCCTGCAGCTAACAATTGAACTTAGCCTTTGTGTGCTCTGCACTGTCAGCCCTATTTAGCCAATATGTGCCCTGCAGCTAACAATTGAACTTAGCCTGTGTGTGCTCTGCACTGTGTCAGCCCTATATAGCCAATATGTGCCCTGCAGCTAACAATTGAATCTAGCCTTTGTGTGCTCTCCACTGTGTCAGCCCTATTTAGCCAATATGTGCCCTGCAGCTAACAATTCACTTTAGTTCTTGCGTGCTCTGCACCACTCAGAATTCCTGGACTGCCTATAATTCTAGCCAACGACTATTAACACCTGCCTAGTGCCTCACCATTATCTCAACACTGGTATCATGTTACTACACCCCTCCTCCCAAAGGCTATTGCTCTCATTACTCAGAGTACCCATCTTATTGTGGGCATCCACCCGTGTGCTCCACTTATCATTAACCAGTTTAGCTACACCTAGCAATCTGCACGCTACACCCATGGCCCCTACCTACAGATCTTCGGCCACTCACTGAAGCATTGAGCCTCAACATCCCAACATCTGCCTTAATGCCCCTATTTTATGGCTTGACACTTCACTAAAAAACCCACTCCTAACCAACCTTGCTCTACCCACCTAAGAAACAAAAGACTAGGTGCCAGATTCCTGGGCATGACAGGACACCCTATATATCCTAGCGCATACTTGAAACGCCTGACACCTAGCTCGTCCCCCCAGACCTCCATCTCATCCACTCCTCAGCGCCCTTAGACAGCCCCCGCCGTACCAAGCAAAGCCGTATTGATCAAGGCCGCTTTGGTCAATGCAAGGTCCCTAGCAGCACAAGCACTGGGCATTGCTGATCTTATCAAGACTCAGGAGCTTGACTTCATTGCCATCTCTGAGACTTGGTTGCATCCTGCCTCGGGCCCGCACTCTCCTTTGCCATCCGCCCTGAGTACTCCATCTCCAGGTGCGACCACACCTCCAGAGGTGGCGGAATTGCATTCATCCATAAAAACTCACTAGGACTTAGATCCCTACCGAGCACTAATCTGGAATCTGCTGAGATACTCTCTGTCAAACTTCCTCTATCTGCTAACCAAATGGCCACTATCCATCTAATATACAGACCCCCCTGGCCCGCCCACATCGTTTGTGGATGACATCACTTCCTTAGTACTAGATAAAGCAAAAACTAACTCTCAAACCATCATCCTAGGAGACATCAATTTAGGCTATCAAGACCCCAATGACCTCACGGCCATTGACTTTTCCAATACCTTAAAGGATCTAGGTTTATCCCATCATATACAAGAACCTACCCACATCAAAGGGCGGTCCTTAGATTGGCTAAGTGACACAAACTGTAACATTAGCCTGCTCTCGAACGCCCCTTTTGCCTGGTCGGATCATCATATCATCACCTTCAACATTGAAGCAGTTCATCTACCTACGCCTCCTGTCCCTCTGGCCATCCTTACAAGAAACAAAAAGAACATAACCCCTGAAAAGTTACTCCCCCTCATCCTTCCAACCCTCAATAACGTCACTGACTCTTGCTCGGACCCTACTATTTTAGCTGACACCTATAACCAGACAGTGCTCTCAGCCATAAACTCCATCGCACTTTTCAAATTTAGGAGACGCAAACAACACGCGCACCATTACTCGTGGTTCTCACCACAGCTCAGAGTGCTACATAAAGAGAAATGTATTGCAGAGTCACACTGGAAAAGTCACCGGTCTGACACCCACAAGGACAGTCTATTCCTAGCTACTCTCAACTATAAAGAAGCCATGGTCCAGGCCAAAAAATAATCTTACAATAACCATATCCTTTCAGCACAATCGAATACCAAGGAATTATTCAAAATTCTCAAGGAACTTCAGACTCCCGCAGCACCCCCCGACTCCTGTACTAAAGTTAGCAATTGGTGCACTATTATACAGGCAGCAATTCTTGGCGAAATTGCATTCCTCCAAACTAAAATTAGAGACAAACAAAAGTTCCTACAGTCAGAGCAACCCCTGACCATTCCCACATCTAGCACCGGCCAAGCCAACTTGAACTGTACACTGTTCGCCTTCTCCCCTCTTAATATTCCTGAAGTAGAATGAATTATGAACAACCTCAAGCCTTCCAACTGCCAAGGTGACCCTTGCCCGGCGCCTATCATCAAGGCAGCCTCTCATCACCTAGCCCCCTTTATCACAGCCTTCAAAAACGCCTCCTTCAAAACTGGCATAGTCCCTGACAACCTCAAGGACGCCTGGGTGATCCCACTACTCAATAAACCATCCCTTGACCTGTGGAATCAGAAAATACAATATTAAGGCTTTGACACCATGCAAAGAGAAATACACCGACACAGGCTTGTAAAGATTCCCAGAATCTTTATTGCAATTCTGTACAGTTTACAAAACAAAGTACACAAATAGCTATTTGGCCGTCAATACATCACAGAGACCACCAGCAGGGTTCAATGTGAGCAGTGAACAGGATTTGCTAGCTGGACATCAGCGTATTTATACAGTTTCGTTACAACAATGTCCAGCCTCTTACAAGTTAATCATGTACTGGGCTAGGGTCACGCCAGGTTTGTTTCCTAATTTACATATCTCGTGCATGCGGTTTACTTTTTAATACATTTGCTAACAAACACTATTATTCTCTAGGTTTAACTTTACACTCTTTACACATTGCTTTAATACAGATCATACAGATGTTTCACATATCGTGTTTTAGATAGCGTTATTGTTCTTATATACTTGTAGGTTAACATCGCCGATTCAAGTAATCCACTGATCCCGAGGTCATCAAAGGACAAGGTCTACATGAGCCTAACATGTAGCCTGAAGGCAGGTTGGACATTAACTCTCGTACAGAGGTTGAAGAGGTTAAAGCAAGAACAAGAGAACACAAGACAGCCATTTTAGGCCACAGGGTGACTTTGTACAATAAACTAAAATGGCGGCTTTAACCTAAAATGGAGGCATGATTCACTTAAGGTCATGACCTTGCAATACAGATTTCCTCGCAAAGCGACTGGGCATAGGCCAACATATACAATGAGGACGAAACAATATTATATCAGTTCTAACAGACCCTAACATACCGACTAACTTTAGACCAATCACTGCGGTCCCGTTCCTGCTCAAGATTCTAGATCATGCAGCTTACCTGTTAATCCAAGACTATCTCGAATCTAACAATCTCCTGGGGCTAACACAATCCGGCGCCTGCCCTAAACATGGCACTGAAACAGCCCTGATTTATCTGAAAACTCAGATGGAGACACTAAAGGACAATGGGAAGTTAGCGCTTCTCCTTCTCCTTGACCTTTGCATAGCATTCGATCTGGTCAACAACCAAATACTTTGCCAACATCTCAAATCTGCGGCCCACTTCTCGTACTCTGCCAATGCCTGTATCCACTCCTTCCTAAGCAACAGGTCCATGCGGGTCTTCTCGCCCACAGCATGGGCAGACCCCTCTCTAATTAATTGTGGCGTCCCTCAAGGCTCCTGTGTATCGCCCATGCTTTACAATGTGTTCACCAAACCCCTTTTCGATGTGCTCGATTATCTGGGTGTTTCCTACACTAACTACGCGGATGACAACCAGATACTCATTAACATCACTGGTGATCACACAGCCGATACCAAATCCTTGAATGATGTCTATCTGGTCATCCAGGCCTGGATGGCTCAACACGAATTATGCCTTAACGACAACAAGACAGAGCTTCTATTACTAGGATCAACTCAGCGTCTCAATAAATTAGACCAAGCCTTCAAGTCTTTTATCATTGACGGTAATGACATCAAGGTCTCCAAAGAGACTAAAACTCTAGGTGTCTACCTGGACTCTGCACTATCCCATAACAGACAAACAAATGCAGTAAGGTCGGCATCGGCCTATACTTGCAAACTTATCACCGCCTGTAGACCTTTTCTGAACCCTCATAACTGCATTACCCTGGCAAGAACACTCATTATGTCCAAAATCGACTACTGTAGTGCCCTTTACTTGGGGACCATCCAGTCTAACCTCAACAAATTGCAAACCATCCAGAATAATGCCATAAGGGCAGCTCTCAATATCCCTAGAAGGTCCCATATTTCCAACATCAGATCTGATCTACGCTGGCTCCCGGTAAAACAAAGAATCACCTTGAAAACACTAGCGTTGACTCATAAATGCTTGGACAACAAAGCGCCACCGTACCTCTCCTCCAGTCTAAAAAATGCTAGAAATCAGGGTGCAAGATCCGTGTACAGCTATCTTAGTTTAGAAGCTTTTTATTTGCCTCTAAAATGGTTTTGCACAGATAATAAAATTAAATATTTACATGACTTTCGATAAGCACGAAAGTTTACGGCAGACGTGACTTGACACCGGAAATACAGGTGACTATCGACCTCTCTTTTGTCGAGGTGTAATTTCAAAGGTGATGCACAAGTATACAATACAGCTAAGTGAGAGAGTAGGAATTTTTACAAGGTGCATGCCCGGACTGTAGTAGGTCCGGGAATATCAAACAAGACGGTGTACACAACACTATCTATAAACACATAAACACAGGGGTTTTGTCAAAGAACATCGACACTTGAGTGTTTCGGCCATGCTGGGCTAGGTAAGAGCCTGAGGTAGTGGTGGCCTTCGTCAGGATGATCACTTGATCGTGGTACTGTCCGTGTGGGTAATCTGTGGGGGAAGGGATAGCTGTGAGGATCTCATGGAGTCATTTCAAATTAAAATATTATTAAATAATGGCTAACTGGTGCCTGAATACACTGGTGGTGTATTTAAGGGAACAGCTTACTGTCTGCTAATGTTGCAGCCTGGGTGCTGTGCTGGAAAGTCCTTATCGAAGTACTGGACTATGGACACCCATGTCTTATAGTTGCATGGGGAAGACTCAGAAAAATCGGGTCATATAGGCCAAAGGAATGGGCCTTGTGTCATCTAGGAGCTGTGAAAGAGAAGGTTAACAAACCATCAATTTCACCCTAGAGCTTGTATCAATGATGCAAGGTCTGAGGCACATCCTATGTGGGATTTTGCGAGAGTGGTATATAAGTAACCACGGACACCAGTGATGTGGTGTCACCAGGCGTGGTAAAAGAGATCATTTTCCAAAGTTCGAGAGGGGCCCTTGGTAGTGAGCCTCGAAGGACCCAAATGCGGCGTGTGGGCAGTGTGCAGTGCAGGGCGTGTCTAATCTACTGGAGACAAATGCCAAATTTAAAAAGTTTACTCAGTGCTGTGCAGTGGGGTCTAGGCCACAGCAGGCCACCAATTGGTGAAGCAGATTCTGCTTGAAAGGTGCCCTTACATCGTGTACTGGAGATGGGCAATACTCGGGGTGGCTTATGTGCTGGAGACAGGTGCTGATTTAAATGCTTTGCTTAGTGCCATGCAGTGGGTTGAAGGCTGCTACTCGCGGTCAAAGGGAGACTTTAGGTACTGCAGAGCAATGCCCCTTCCACGTGAGCTGGAGATTTGCCGGGTGTAAACACAAGGAGTTTAGTGTAACGAAACGCAGTGCACGTGAAGCGTGTATGCAAATGCGGCATGGTTTTTGTTACAAGTACTGCCAAAGAAATGCCAGGGGCGGAGAACAGTTAATCACGAGCCGCGTTTGTTTACATACGGAAGTGAAAAGCATGTCTATTTAAAGCGAGTAGTGTAGAATTACTGCTGACTAGGTGAAGGACCCCCGGAAATAGACCAACAATGGTGCGGTTGGTGAGGTGGGGAGTGCAGGATATGCCTCGACCTTGCCACTAACAAAACGGAGGCTAAGTAAAAAAATGAAGTGAAAAAATCACAAAGCAGACTTACCAGTGCATAACGAATGCGACTGCACTCCTCGAGGTAATGTTGGCTGTATGGAGTGACAGTGCAGTAGTTATAGCACACCCATGGTAATGGTTTAGCCAATGGTGTAAAAAATTGTTATCATTAGTTGCACACCTAATTATCTGTCACTGTGAAGAGTAGTTACATAAACATTTTACAAAATTCTGAGTGCTGGGGAGGAATACAGACCCTGACACTGGAGCTTTTGTAAAACATGAACTAAAAAAAGTGTCTAAATTTAAAGACACTCCCATCCCCTGCACACCATTAGAGCTGAAATAAATCAGTCAATACGGTATTTATATTTTCAAAAATATGTAATTCAGAGTAATCAACTCAAAGTAAAAGTATATATACATTTCGTTTAGCAAATGAATTTGTACAAACAATAGTAATTTACATATAAGGCCATCATAAAAAGCAAAGGAAAAAACCAAACAAAATGTTCTTATGTTCAGGTGTGATTTCCAACTCTAAGCGTTTCGGGGAAACTCCCCTTCTTCAGGAGCAATAGAAATCTGCAATTACATATATACATACAATTATTAATCATCTTTTCAATAAATGAAACCTCAAAATCCATTAGACAAAGCATTCACATTATACATTTCTAACTTAATGCAGAAAGAGAAATAGCTAATTCCCTATATGTTTAACTTGATGGTTGGTGAACCATAATTCTAACACCGGTATGACTCCAAAAGAAGAGAACTAAAAAAGCAATAGTGTAAAAAGTTACTTCTACTGTGTCTTTATATGTAGTATTCCACACTAAATGAATATTATACAACACACAGAGTGTCGGGGTGCTAGGCCATGCCCCCTACTTCACATATGCTGCTCCCAGGCCCGCCAGGGCCAAAGCCCACAGGGACACAAGGGCATGGGGTGTTTAGCTCCTGCAGGGGGTCTGTGCTGCTTTCCCAGGAGGCTGCCGTCACGCAGAGTCCCGGGGTGCTAGGCCACGCCCCCTACTTCACATAAGCTGCTCCCAGGCCTACAGAGACACCAGGGCGTGGGGTTTTTAGCTCCTGCAGGGGTCTGAGCTGCTGCCCCAGGAGGCTGCCGTCACGCAGAGTGCCAGAGCGATAGGCCAAGCCCCCTACTTCATATAAGCGACTCCAAGGTCCATAGGGACACAAGGGCGCAGGGTGTTCAACGTGACCAAGGGGCTCTCATGCTGTGGATTGCATCTGCTTTCTGCCCACGGAAGGGAGCACAAGTCCATCAAAGATTTGAGTGAAGATGAGAAGTCAGAAAAGGAGTTGGTCCGCTCAAACTGTTTTCTCCCCTGTGCACCTCACATTTGCATTGATATGGCGATGACAGCTGTGGTCACGGAGGCCAATGCCTCACCCCCGGCCCCCTCACCACTACTCAGACCTCCCGAGCCTTGCACAAACAGGAGGAACGTTTTAACAGTAAAGAGGAGAATGTTGGTCCCACCCTCTTCAGACACTGGCCCCGATGGGAGTAAAGCAGGGGCTCATAGCTCTACTATGATAACGGGGGATGCCTACAACTTAATCAGGGAAATTAATTGCTTCCTGAGAGGGGGACCAGATGTCAAAGGGAACAACCCAAGCAACCATGCCAGAGAGGAAAGTGGTACAGCAAGGGGAAATACCATGTAGCATCTATTCCTGGTGTGGGTGATGCCAGTCCGGCCCATTCAGTAGTCACTCCTCAGGGAAGTGCCTCCCCACCTTTAGACTCATGGAAGCATGGGTTGCCCGCCCGACCAAGGCCTCCCCGGGGGTTTGCGAACCGGCAGTTTTGACATTAGCAAATGCATCTATCCCCTCTCCTTCTGCCACTCTCACGCTCCAGCCCGTGAGGAACCTTCATCAGATCTTACAGTATAAGCCCTACGTGAAGTGCACCCATGACCCTGACCGGCCATACCTGAGACCTTCAAGCTACCTGTGAACTTAGTAGGACATACGGCCGACATTTATAGGAGTGCAATCTCCAGACCTTCTGTTCATGGGCTACACGACCCAAGACCTTCGACTCCAAGGCCCAGCTTTCGGATATGCTTGGATGACTCTGACCATGTCGAAATGGATGTGTGCAGCCCGTTTGCTGGAAAAAGTCCTTTGTCGGATATTAACCACCCCCTGGAACATTATTTACACCTGCCTCAGCCCCCAACCCAGACAAACCAGCCCAGGGTTGCAAATGCTCCTTGATCCTTCTTGAATTATCAGCACTGAAGAAGCTTCTGTTACTGTTTCTCCAAAATGGCAGATGCATAGGAAGTGATATTCCAGGAGAGCTTTATTCCCTGAGGAAGGAAATCCCTAGGGGGCTGGAACCAGCTGCAAAGAAACCTGGAAATACCCCCAAATTGGTCATGATTCAGCTCGACATGCAGGGCCCCATTATGTAATCCAAAGCAGTGGCTGTCAAGGGGTCGTGGGGGATAACTGATGCTTGCAACAACTTTACACCTTCCAACCTACAGAATAAACCACCCCAAATCAAAAAAGCACCCCGGCGAAGGGCGCTGTGAGGACCTGGTAAAAGGGGGTCAGCACTCTGTAACGCTCACCTGAATCCCACAGAGGCACTGGCCTGGTTCGCGCTGCTGTGACCTCTTCTAAGGTGATGCGCAGGGTTCGGAAGACGGACTGGACCGGGCCCCCAAATCTGGCTTGTCTGGCTCGCAGAAGTATCTTTCTGTAGGCGAAAATAGTGGATTACTGTCTGCGGGGTAATGCAATCAGCCTCCCACTTTCCCCTCACACGCTCCTCGAAACCCTTCTGTGATTCCTCGTAGCGTCTCACCTTAGGGTCTGGAAGGACGAGCTCTCCATCCTGCTTCTGATGCAGGGGCGCGTTGGTATCCAGTTACTTCACTGGATTTTCGGATTGGTGAGAACCAAACTTGCTTGGCTTCCAGGTAAGTTTTTTGATAAGAGGTTCCCCTTGTGTCCATGCATTAATGTACTAATGCTAGTGTCTTTTTCCACATAGGGGCCGGGGTACGGAATGCCGGGGAACAGGCACCGACCCGAGATGAGAGGTGAAATCCTTGTAGAAATCAGGTAAGTCTTTAATGAGCGTTTTTTTTTTTGGTAATATCTTTTCATTCGCTCATTAATGCTGATGTTTCTTTTTCCCCTTAGGAGCCGGGGTCCGGAAATGCCAGGATGCGGCGCGGACCCGAAATGAAGAGGGAATGAATCAACAGGTAAATCTTAACATGGAGATTTAGCTTTCCGTATTCCCTTCTCTCTCTCACCTTTTGTTCTGGTCTTTTTCTCCCTAGGCGCTGGGGCGTGACTGCGAATCCGGATGATCGCTGCTGAACATGGAGGCGCCCTGTTAAGGTGAGTGGAATGCAGCGCTGCAGCGAACGACGCAATGAGCTTTTAAATAAAAGTCTTCCTTTTCAGGATTGTCGGCGAGATGTCTCCGGGATGCGGTTTTACCAGGTAAGGACTTTTCCTTCTTCTGTTCTCTTCTTCTCTTCCTTTGCAGGTGATCCAGGATGCTGGCAGGCGTGGCAGAAGTCAGGATGCAGGAGCAGACACGGTGAGCGTCCAGCTGCTAGATGCAGAACAACGCGAAGCACGTGTGGCTGTTCAGGTGGGGTTTAAATAGCCTTGGAAGAAGTTCCAGGTATGTATCCTTCCTCCAATCAGGTATGTATCCTTCCCTGACCACGACCGGATGGTAAATTAGTCCCACAGGTAAAGTAGTTCCTTTCAGGCCTCAAGGAGGCCGGGATCCTGCAGCATGGTCTGCATCAGGTAAGTGCACCCAAGCACTTCCATAATGAGCCTGGTGCCTATGGCGGGAGGACTGATGTCTTTTATGAGCCTGGCGCCATAGGCGCCAGGACACTGTCCAAAGGGCCCCTATATGGGGTTGCTGGGTCCTTCCTTGGGGACTGGATGTCCGCTTTCGGGGACGCAGGGCTTGAACCGGCTCCCCGGGAGCGGGCATCATGACAGCAATCCCCCCCAAGGCCCCTCCCAAGGTTGTTCCCTCCCGGGGTTTTGGTTTGACTGGGAAGAGTCAGTGGAATTTCCTGACTAATCGAGGTGCATGCACATGGTCGCTGGGTTCCCACAACCTCTCCTGAGGTCCGTACCCCTTCCAATCAATTAGGTAGAACAGTTTTGACCTAAACATTTTTGAGTCTAAAATGTTTTTCACTTCGAATTCGGGCTCCCCATCTATTAGAATAGGTTCTGGAGGTTTGAGTAGTCGGCTTCCGGGTACCACTGGTTTCAGAAGTGACACATGAAAAACAGAGTGAATTCGCATACTAGCTGGTAAATCAAGTTTAACAGCCACTGGGTTAATTATTGCCGTAATAGAGGTCCCAGATATTTTGGGTTAAAAGTTCGAGGCCCTTTGACTGGTAAATGTCTGGTAGCTAACCACACTTGATCCTCAATCTGATACGGAGGTGCTTCACTCCGATGTAGATCAGCATTCTCCTTGTATTTTCTCTTGGCTTGTTGTAAATGCGTAGTTGCCTCTTTGAAGGCTTGGGTAATTGTAGAATGCAGATGTTCTACTGCAGGCATTCCGAGGTTCTGAGGTGAGTCAAGGTTTGAGGTTCGAGGGTGATGCCCAAACAAAGTATAAAAAGGACTGTGGCCAGTTCCAGAGTGTACCGAATTATTATATGCGTATTCGGCTATCCAAAGAATGTCTTTCCAGTTGCTTTCAGATTGCTGTAACATACACCGTAAGTATTGCTCAAGGGTCTGATTTGTCCTCTCGGTCTGACCATCGGTCTGAGGGTGGTGACTGGTCGATAATATTACGTCGATCTGAGCCATTTGACAACATTTGCGCCAGAAGTGGGAAATGAATTGGCTTCCCCGGTCAGAGATTAGTATCGATGGGAATCCATGTAGCCGAACAATATTTTCGAGGAATTCTTTGGCTAGGACAGAAGCTGAAGGTAAACCTTTCAAAGGAATAAAGTGGCCATTTTGGAAAACAAATCCACAATTACCAGAATAGTATTGTACCCCGAACAAGGAGGCAGGTCCGTAATAAAATTCATTGATAGGGTGTGCCAGGGTGCTGGCAGTATGTCTAGAGGTTGAAGGAGATCGGCTGGTCTTTTCTTTTGACTTTTATTTTGGGCGCAAACACCACAGGACATCACAAAAGATTTAACATCTTTTCGCCAAGAGGGCCACCAAAATTGTCGTTTCACCTTTTCCTCTGTCTTGGCAATACCTGGGTGTCCCTCTATTAATGCATCATGATAACCGGAAATAACTAGTTTGTGTAATTCCTTATGTGGCAGGAATAAGCGTCCTTGGAAATAAGGTAAACCATTATCTATGGTAAAGTCTGATCCCTTTTGTATCCAATCCTGTAAGGTTGTAGGGTCCAGGCGTTGTTTCACTCTGGCTTGAATGTCTTCAAGCGTCTGTAACGAAGTCATGCCTAGAATCCTCTGTTCGGGAATTATTGGTACTGGTTCTGAGTTTGTATCAGATTCTTCCATTCCAATTCGGGATAAGGCGTCTGCTTTGCCATTCTTGCAGCCAGCTCGATAGGTAATCACAAAATCAAATTCAGCGAAAAACAAAGCCCATCGGAGCTGCCGTGATGACTGAGCCTTGGCGGTTTTCAAATACTGTAAATTCCGGTGATCAGTGATCACTGTGATGGTATGTCGAGTGCCAAGCAGATAATGCCACCAGGCTTTAAAAGCGGACTTAATGGCTAACAGTTCTTTGTCCGTGATTGCTTAATTAACCTCGGGTGCCGAGAATTTTCTGGACCAAAATGCTACGGGATGCAGTTGGTTGGTTTCGGGATCTCTTTGGGACAGGACAGCTCCCATGGCTAGGCTGGATGCGTCAGTCTCGACAACATAAGGGAGATCTGGACGCGGGTGTTTCAATATAGGTGCGGAGGTAAACTTAGCTTTTAAATCCTGAAAGGCTTGCTCGGCTTCTTCAGACCATTCAAAACGTTTATTTTTCCTCAAGAGTGCAGTAATGGGTTGTACCATGCGTGAAAATTCTGGGATAAACCTGCGATAGAAATTGGCAAAGCCGAGCATGCTTTGAACCCCTTTTACAGAGCTAGGTGATGACCATTTGAGGATGGCATCCACTTTTCTTGAGTCTATTCGGACTCCTTTCGGTGTCAAGATGAAACCTAGAAATTCGACTTCTGTGGTATGGAAAACACATTTCTCCAATTTAGCAAATAGTTTGTGTTGGCGCAGTTTTTCAAGTACTGCCCTGACGTGTTTTCTGTGATCAGATTCTGAAGAGGAGTACACCAGAATGTCATCGATATATACGACAACACAAACATCGATGAGTTCCCGAAGGACATCATTCATGAAATATTGGAAGGCAGCCGGCGTGTTACACAATTCAAAAGGCATCACCTGGTACTCGAATAATCCGTATTTAGTACGGAAGGCAGTTTTCCATTCGTCGCCTTCTTTAACTCGTACCAGATGATAAGCCCCCCGGAGATCTAACTTGGTGTATATGCAAGCGTCCTTCACCTGGTCAAGGAGTTCAGGGATCAGAGGCAGAGGATAACGGTTTTTAACTGTTATCTGGTTCAATGCGCGGTAATCGATACAAGTTCTAAGGTCGCC
Source organism: Ambystoma mexicanum (assembly GCF_040938575.1). Lineage (NCBI taxonomy): Eukaryota > Metazoa > Chordata > Amphibia > Caudata > Ambystomatidae > Ambystoma > Ambystoma mexicanum. The sequence goes on from NC_090928.1 coordinate 925,292,233, forward strand.
TTCTTTTTTGGGCACGAAGAACAAAGCCGAGGATGCCGGGGACTTTGACGGGCGAATAAAATCATTAGCTAGGTATTGATCCAAATATTGTCTCAAATGCAGATTCTCAGGTTCGGCAAGGGCATAAATCCGTCTACAAAGGGGTTGTGCACCGGGCACCAGATCGATTTGGCAATCGTACGATCTGTGAGGAGGTAACGTGTTGGCCTGTTCCTTTTGGAAGACGTCCTGAAAGTCTTGGTATTCCGGAGGTAGTTGCATGGAGGCAGAGGTTACAGATGCTAGATTAATCTTCAGGTTTTCTGGGTAGCAGGTTTGTGTATAATCCGGGAAGGTTATTCTCTTAGCTCGCCAATCAATTCGAGGATTATGTGTCTATAACCAAGGGATTCCAAGAATAACCTGAAACTGTGGAGCCTTGATTACATCAAACACAACACCCTCCCGATGGCCGTCGGGACCAATAAGAGTCACCTCAGTAGTGGAATGTGTTACCGGTCCAGAGGCAATTTCAGTTCCATCGACTGTGGTGATGACATCTTTGCTGGTTTTAGGACGGAGAGGGAGGTTAATCCTAGAGACCAATTCACGATCCACATAGTTTCCAATAGCCCCACTATCGATGTATGCCTTTATTGCATGCAACCGCTTAGGCTGTTCTGGATCTACGAGAACCATTGGCACAATGAAATGCGAGGTCTGAGAGTTAATTTTCAAGCTCGGCAAGCGGACCCCTACACTTGTCGGGCGGAGTCGTTTCCCGAAACAGAGTCTTCATGGTTTTTATCAGCGGCTCCTACTGCCTTTCTGGGCGGTTTTGCCGGGCAATCTCGTAGAAAGTGTCCAGAATTCCCGCAATAAAGACATAATGTTAACTGCCGCCTCCTTTCACGTTCCTTTTGAGTTAAGGGTCCTTTAACACCTCCAATTTGCATAGGCTCAGAGACATCAACTCCCTTGGGATTAGCATGGGTCTTGACCAACACCCGGGTCTCAAACCTGGACCGATCTTCTTTTATGTTTTGAAGTCTGTGATCCAATTGGACCACTAAGTCTATATACTCTGTGCATTCTTGGGTTGGATTTACAACTTGGGCCAAGACATCTTTAAGTTCTCCGCGTAGGCCTCGATAAAACAACCTGACTATTTTATCCTCTGGCCATCCCGTTTCCACAATTAGTCTATTAAAGGTTGCAATATAGGATAGAAGGTCCTGATTGCCCTTTCGCAGGGATAGAAGTTCGTCATCCAGAGCCTGCCCCTGAGAGTGTCGAGCAAATAACCTTTCCATGCTTGCTTGAAACCTTTGAAAATCACGGAGAATCGGGTCATCTTGAGTAACCAGTTGAACTGACCAATTGGCAGCGCAGCCGCTGAGATATGACAATACAAAGGCTACCTTGGTCTGATCATTAGGGAAGGCCTCAGGTCTGCATAGGAAGTGCAAACAACACTGATTCATGAATACGGCGAATCGTTTGGGGTCCCCAGCAAAGCGTTCGGGTTGGGCCAGCGGCATGTTTCCGGGTAGATTAATCTGCACAGGGTTACTGGAAACCACAGGAGCGGGGTTCCCTCCGGAACCGGGTAGAGGAGTTTGCCCAGCTTGACCTTGCAAAAGCTGTCTGGCCAGGTCATCAGTTCTTTCCTTTGATATTATTAATTCCCTCCTGAGGGCAATAGTCTCTTGACGAGCGGCATGTACTTCGGCCCGTAATTCCCCCAGTAATTGGGCCAACTGATCAGTCTCAGAACTTTCCATAGCGCCTGGGTGGGAATTTGTAGGAAGGCTTCGCGTTCTGTAACGCTCACCTGACTCCCACGGGGGCGCTGGCCTGGTTCGCGCTGCTGTGACCTCTTCTAAGGTGATGCGCAGGGTTCGGAAGACGGACTGGACCGGGCCCCCAAATCTGGCTTGTCTGGCTCGCAGAAGTATCCTTCTGTAGGCGAAAATAGGGGATTAACTGTCTGCGGGGTAATGCAATCAGCCTCCCACTTTCCCCTCTCACCCTCCTCGAAACCCTTCTGTGATTCCTCGTAGCGTCTCACCTTAGGGTCTGGAAGGACGAGCTCTCCATCCTGCTTCTGATGCAGGGGCGCGTTGGTATCCAGTTACTTCACTGGATTTTCGGATTGGTGGGAACCAAACTTGCTTGGCTTCCAGGTAAGTTTTTTGATAAGAGGTTCCCCTTGTGTCCATGCATTAATGTACTAATGCTAGTGTCTTTTTCCCCACAGGGGCCGGGGTACGGAATGCCGGAGAACAGTCACCGACCCGAGATGAGAGGTGAAATCCTTGTAGAAATCAGGTAAGTCTTTAATGAGCGTTTTTTTGGTAATGTCTTTTCATTCGCTCATTAATGCTGATGTCTCTTTTTCCTCTTAGGGGCCGGGGTCCGGAAATGCCAGGATGCGGCGCGGACCCGAAATGAAGAGGGAATGAATCAACAGGTAAGTTTTAACATGGAGATTTAGCTTTCCTTATTCCCTTCTCTCTCTCACCTTTTGTTCTGGTCTTTTTCTCCCTAGGCGCTGGGGCGTGACTGCGAATCCGGATGATCGCTGCTGAACATGGAGGCGCCCTGTTAAGGTGAGTGGAATGCGGCGCTGCAGCGATCGACGCGATGAGCTTTTAAATAAAAGTCTTCCTTTTCAGGATTGTCGGCGAGATGTCTCCGGGATGCGGATTTAGCAGGTAAGGACTTTTCCTTCTTCTGTTCTCTTCTTCTTTCCCTTTGCAGGTGATCCAGGATGCTGGCAGGCGTGGCAGAAGTCAGGATGCAGGAGCAGACACGGTGAGCGTCCAGCTGCTAGATGCAGAACAACGCGAAGCATGTGTGGCTGTTTGGGTGGGGTTTAAATAGCCTTTGAAGAAGTTCCAGGTATGTATCCTTCCTCCAATCAGGTATGTATCCTTCCCCGACCACGCCCGGATGGTAAATTAGTCCCACAGGTAAAGTAGTTCCTTTCAGGCCTCAAGGAGGCCGGGATCCTGCAGCATGGTCTGCATCAGGTAAGTGCACCCAAGCACTTCCATAATGAGCCTGATGTCTTTTATGAGCCTGGCGCCATAGGCGCCAGGACACTGTCCAAAGGGCCCCTATATGGGGTTGCTGGGTCCTTCCTTGGGGACTGGATGTCCGCTTTCGGGGACGCAGGGCTTGAACCGGCTCCCGGGAGCGGGCATCATGACACACACACAGGGGGAGGGGGTCGGAAAAGTTGGCTATGGTGAGAACTCAGAATTAGAGGCTCACAGCACACCAAACACATGGGCCTTAAAAACCCTATATAATGTTGGGGCGGCCAGACGAACGGGAGTGATATATATACATGGGGTTCCTAAACGCACCAGTGACCAGTTCGAATCCGGAGACTCCCTTATAAACAATTGTACCCACTGGCTGAGAACAGAATATGGTTGTTATTCCCTAATAAGAGATGACCTTACTATGCTATAATGAGAGCAACACACATGACTCTATTCGCTTGGATCTAAGGAATTCAAGAATGGCCACTGATTTACTCGGCATATATTTACGATGACACCCAAAGCCCAGTAACTCAATTGGGATTAGTGCTTTTCCCCTTTGCAAGAACATCTGCCCCCCAGGACTGATGTGGATGACGGGCAACAAATCCAAGCATCCACTGCTCTCTTGAGCAAACGCAATCCCATTAGGAATTAAAAAAAACAAATCTGTGGTGCCCATTAATGTATGATGAGGCATCTTGCAAGTTAATTGGTGCAGCATTCCTATTGACGTTGTAGACATTGGATAAGGCCAAGCATTGTTCCAAATGATAACCACAGTCATTTCATATGGGCTCTATTTGGTGATGATCATTATTGTATATGTTCCAAGTGTGAATTTGATGCTGTGTGTACTTTGATGGCCCCATGGCTGAATAAAGTTTAAATGATGATGATGATGATGAAACTACTCAGCCGGTGCCTGACTCTAGTGATACACAGGACTGCAATTTGTCCCAGCCGAAAAATGCTGCTGTTGCACTGATTAGTCAGTCCCTCAAAGAAAATATTGTCTTTGGAATTCGTTCAAATACTAAAAAGTCCTGCCGGCAATGGAGAAGACTATAATGGGGAAAAACTAAAATATTTAAACCCACCACCTCATAAAGAACAGAAAGTGAACTTGGGACACAATCACTCATTGGCAATAACAAGTCCTATCAACCTTATTTGTATGGAAACATCCAACCGTGTTGAACATTTACCTATTATTTCCTGTGACTCTAGAACAAAAAAATCATTACCAAGCCTCAGGCTGGCTCTTTGGAGGCCTGAATTGTCCACACGGACAAGGAGTCACATTCAACTATTCCCAGATCAGACCACCCTGTTGATGTACAAAAACAGTCTCCACTAGAAGTTGCGAGTAATGGAATCATAGATGAGAATCAGAAAATGTCTACCTGCAGTTCCATTGGATCTGCTGTGCAAGTTCCGGAAAGACATTTTCTGCCGGCTATAGAAACTAACTGGGATGACAAATACTTGTGTAAAAGAGGAAAAACTGTGGAACCTTTTGCTACATCGGCCAGTCCTTGCTTGAATCATAAAATGTTATGCAATTATTACATTGCTTGCAAGAGTTACTTGTAATAACTTCAAACAATATCTCATTGGTAGAAATTCCAGCTATAGAAAATGAAGTTAACTGGTCTCTTGTACATTTCATTCACTGGTCATTGTATGATTAATAATGTCCAAATCCCAAAATTCTCCACGTATGGGGTATGCACCAGTAAGTAGCCCTGAAAATGTTTGACCTGTTTCTCCCACCACGATTTCGCAATACATTTGAAAATATCTCCTTATCCTACTTCCATGGATTTGGACTTGATTGCTCAAAACAATATCTTGGCCTTGAACGATTACACAGAAACTGCATTAAAATCCAATGTTTCTAGTTATATGGAGGGAGATTTTGATGGGGTAGCTTGACTGGTATTAAAAATGATATGCCTTTTCCAATAATCACTTGGAATACAATTGCATTTAATTCATTTACTTCCAATTTTCAGGGCCAGTCAATATCATTAGAGTCAGAACTTTTTATTCTACAGGAGACATGGCTAACTCGCTGTTACCAATTGGATGGCTATTATTATATTCAGAGACTGGCCTGGCGTAAGCCCTTATGTAGAACGATTTGTGTTTAACAGAATTTATGCCATTTAATGTAAGTCATTATGTGTTAGCTGCCATTTTAACCATTAATTTATCTCCTCTCTTGCTACAGAGTACATTAATAATTGATGTTTATGATCCTCCTGGAGGTATTCAGACTTTAAATATTCTGGGCTGCATCGAATTAGTGCTTAGTGAATGGTCTTATTTTTACTCAGGTGGTCATTTCATTATTGCAGGTGACTTGAATTTTCAACACTGCCTTTATAGGTTTGTAGATATGAAAATTGATCCTTATTGTAACCTGGTTAAAAATGTGAATGGCATTGTAGCAGCGGATGTGGATTCCGCTGATCAGTTTGATTTTGGGTCAAATATGGATTGGCCCTCCATTATTGAGAAATTTTGCCTGCTCCAATTATATATTGAAGCTGAACCTTCCCTAAACCGTTTTCATGCTTGGTTGAACGGTCTACATCCTCCCTGGATTGATTATGTTTTATTGACTAATTCCTTATTTAAATATGTTTTAGATTTTAAACTTATTCAGAAGACTTTAAGTGATCATGTGGTAGTGAAATATATGTTGCAGCTTCAAGATAATACCACTGCTAAATTTCTTCCAGGTATTTGTGGATCCAATCTGACTGGAAATAGACTTGTTTGGTAGGCGTAAAATATAGAAGGTTTTAATTACTTTGTAACGCAGGAATTCATACATGATTGTTCATGCTTCCTCGATTGGGATGAATATTATGGGAAGAATAAGGAGAGTCTTGAAATTATAGCAAAGATTCAAAGGAAAAATAATTGCTATGCAAATCAAACTGGTAAAACATATGACGCAATTATTGTCACAGAAAAAAAGAAACTCAGTGTGTATGTTAAAAAAGAAAAAAATCAGCATTAACCTCACTGGAAGCTTGTGGTTCAGTGGCAAAGCTAAAAACTAAATTTAAACATTGGCTTAGGGTTCACAAAGAACCCACAACCACTGCACAATGGCAAATTATATTTAATGCCCTTCACTCTACAGATTGACACACAAAATGGGCACTATATAATCGCTATATGATTGATCGCTCTGAAAAATGAGAGCTTAATCCTATTCCTAAAATAATCTGTTGTAAATATGTTTGTGATTTATATTTTAAGAGTGGTGCTTCCACTGAGACTATATCTGTTATAAATACAATATATGATGGGAATTATCTTTCATTTACCATTGAGGATATTATAGTATTATTTATAAACATAAGCCGCCCGAGCTCTGGGTCCAAACAGGGTTACAAATGCAACCTTGAAGAAAGACCCGAGGCAATGGGCAACCATTATTTATACAGTGTTCAGCCAAATTGTGGCCACAGGTATAATCCCAGGAAGTTGGAAAAAATCCATACTTTTAAAAAGGATCTCAAAATTGTCCCTTTCATTATCGCATTCTGACAATGGTAAACTCCCAATCCAAAATATTTTGTTACTTTACATTGGAGAAAGTGTATATATAGATAGAACAGCAGAGAGTGCTCAAAAACCAATAAGAAGGTTTTCGGAAGGGTGGTAATACCTTGCCTGAGTTGTGGTGCTTACTCTATTTAATTCAATCCATGCTTAAGACCAAGACTGATACACTTTACATTTACTTTGTCAACTATGCGTCAAACCTTATGGTATTAACTTCAACAATGGGGATTAGATCTTTTGATTTTATATCTTACTAGCAGAGGTACTCATTTGTCAGAAGGGTTCTATAGACTGATATAATAGCTGTTCTGATTTGCTTATCACTTGATGTGCATTGCACCCTGAAGTAATCTGCACAGAGAATGGGCGCGTGTGGCTGGCTGACATACCCCGGAGCAGACATTAGGGGGAGGCGAGAGATGATGTGCTGCTGCATACTGGGAACTTCTGTGCTCTCTTCCCACCTGTCGACTCACCCTGGTGTGGTGCAGTTTGTTGTGGTGCATTACAGTGCAAATATTATGGAAACTGTGCATTTAGGGCCTGGACCTCATGTTTTGTTTCTCGTGTTGGGACCGGTTCTTCTACAACTACATTGATGTTTCTCTAATTTCAGGCAACCGGCTCATTTGGGGAGGTGCTTAAATCTGGGGATAAGGTTGGGGTGACCAACTGTCATGCTGCTAGTATACCCAAAGAGGCATCGTGTTTTACCATGGTAGATTTGAAGAACACATTCTTCTCAGTGCCACTGGGCCCTGAGTCACAACATTTAACAGCATTTACCCTGGGGGGGAAGAGGTATGAACATTGCAGATTGCCCCAGGGATACCATGAGAGCCCAAGTATGTTCAACAGAATATTACATGAAGATCTTGGAAACATTGACACAAAGAGCACAATAATTCAATATGTAGACAACCTCTTGATTTGTGCAACAAATGAGAATGACTGCAGACAAGACTCAGTAACACTATTGACTTTCTTGCCACACAAAGGATACAAAGTGGACAAAGAAAAATTACAATACTGTTTAACAGAGGTGTTGTACTTAGGTCGGTTGATATCAAAAGATGGCAAAAGGAAAATCCCTGACAGAGCAGCTGCAGTATGAGCTGTGAATGAGCCTAGAACAGTGTAGGAGATACGGAAATTGCTCGGCATGTGCAACTATTGCCGTGCATGGATATCAGAGTACACAGGGTACACAAAACCTCTCCTACAGGGCCTGAAAGAAGCACAGACAGAGAACGTAGCAATACAATGTGCACAAGAGATGCACACTGCCTTCAACACACTGAAAGAGTTAATATCAACTGCACCCGTCCTACCCCCACCAGACTATGAACGCACATTTTATTTATTTTTGCATTGTGATGGAACACTAATGACAGCACTACTGACACAAAAATCATCATTGGGTCACAAGCCTCTGGCATACTATAGTGGTACACTAGGCGCGGTAATGCAGGGACACTTGGCTTCTGAACAGGCTCTCACAGCCGCAGCGTTCGCCATTGAGAAAGGTGCACCAATTTTGTTGGGATGCGCTGTGAATCTGTATGTGGAACATTCATTGTTTACCATACTATGTTATGTTATGTTATGTTATTTTGCACTTATATAGCGCCTTATATACCATTGGTATGGTCTGAAGGCGCTGGTAGGTTGAACGCCCTTGGGAACCGAAGTTCTTGTCAGTAGAGGGAGGAGAGAGGGTCCAAAAGGTGCGAGTGCGCAACTGGTATGTGTGCAGCTGGTGCGAAAAAATTCCTGTGGAAGCTGCTTCATAGCGGTAGGTGTGGTGGCTGAGAGGTCAGGAGTATGTGTTCGAATCTGGCAGGAATTATCCAGACCGAGTGTGGCAGCGTAAGGCCTGAGGAGAACGCCTGGCTGGGGGTGCGAGACCAGCAGTGATTACATAGAGTGATGTGGAGTGAGCGGCGTCATATGTTGATATGAGAACAGTTATACCGAATGGTGTCATAGTATCTCTGTGTTCTAGTTGGGTGGTGGTGTAAGGAGAGAGTAAGCGTGGGGTGTGATATGAGGTATGATCTTTTAAAGGATCCATGCATTCTAGGTATAATATGGACGTCATGCAGTTAAGCAATTCATCCGTTCTGCACATTCGTCGGCCCTCCACACGTCCTCTCGCCACACACGTCCTCTCGCCATACACGTCCTCTCGCCATACACGTCCTCTCGCCACACACGTCCTCTCGCCACATACGTCTTCTCGCCACAACACGTCCTCTCGCCACAACACATTCTCTCGCCATAACACGTCCTCTCGCCACAACACGTCCTTTTGCCACAACACGTCCTTTCGCCACACATGTCCTCTCGCCACCCATGTCCTCTCGCCACCCACGTCCTCTCGTCACCCACGTCCTCTCGCCACACACGACATCTCGCCACACACGTCATCTCGCCACACACGTCCTCTCGCCACACATGTCCTCTCGCCACACACGTCTTCTCGCCACACACGTCCTGTCGCCACACACGTCCTCTCGCCACACACGTCCTCTCGCCACACACGTCTTCTCGCCACACACGTCATCTCGTCACAACGCGTCCTCTCGCCACAACATGTCCTCTCGCCAAGCACGTTTTCTCTCGTCACACACGTCTACTCTCCACACACGTCTTCTCTCCACACACGTCTTCACTCCACACACGTCTTCTCTCCACACACGTCTTCTCTCCACACATGTCTTCACTCACTACACCCGGCCGCCCTCCATACCAGGCCGCTCTCTACACCCGGCCGCCCTGGACACCCGGCCGCCCTCCACACCCGGCCGCCCTCCACACCCGGCCGCCCCCCACACCTGGCTGCCCTCCACACCCAGCCGCCCTCCACACTCATCCGCCCTCAATACTCATGGGCCCTCAACACTCATGCGCCCTCAACACTCATGCGCCCTCAACACGCATTCGCCCTCAACATGCATCTGCCCTCAGCACTCATCCGCTCTCAACACTCATCCACTCCCAACACTCATCCGCTCCCAACACTCATCCGCTCTCAACACTCATTCGTTCTCAACACTCATCCGCCCTCAACACTCATCTGCCCTCGACACCCATCCGTCCTCAACACTCATCCGCCCTCAACACTCATCCGCCCTCAACACTCATCCGCCCTCAACACACATCCGCCCTCAACACACATCCGCCCTCAACACTCTTCCGCTCTCCACGGTCATCCTCTCTATATGCTCGTTCGCTTGTATACGATCATCTGGCCACGCGTTCACCTAGTCTATACGTTTGTTGGTTCAGTAAAGTTAATTTTATACGCCCTCATCAGTTCTACGTGCTCCTTAGTTCTGTTCGCTTCTCTGTATTTGCGTTCATATTAGCTTTTACATACTGCTATGTGCATTTCATCGGTTCAGATCTCCTTAGTTTCTCATTGAATTATTTATCCATATTAGCTTTTACATACTGCTATGTGCATTTCATCGGTTCAGATCTCCTTAGTTTCTCATTGATTTATTCGTAATATCTGCTTCCCTGTATTTGATCTACTTTAGTCGTTTATTGATAGGTCGGTGTGATGGTGCTAGTTTGGAAGCCGGTTGATTTTAGGGGAAGAGCCAGGTTTTCAGTAGTTTGCGGAAGGACGTTAAGTCCTCAGTTAGGCGGATGTGGGGTGGGAGCGAGTTCCACAGGGTTGGAGCTTGGGCTGAGAATGATGTTCCGCCTATCCTGATTGAGTTTGTATTAGGAATTGTTAGGAGGCCGGCTGAGCTTGATCTTAGGGTGCGAGAGGGATGATATGGTATTAGTTTTTCTTGAAGATATTGAGGTCCAGTTTTATGCAGTGTTCGATGGGTGAGGCATAAGGTTTTGAAAGCCACCCTACGGGCTACTGGAAGCCAGTGCAGTGTCTTGAGGGCTGGGGATACGTGGTCTCTTGGACCTAGCGCAAGTAGCATTTTGGCCGCCGCGTTTTGTGCTCTTTGGAGTTTATTCAGCTGGTAGGCATGGATTCCGAGGTATAGGGGGTTTCCGTAGTCCAGTCTGGATATAACGATTGATTGGACGGCAGAGACTCTGTTCGGAAATGAGAGGTATGGAAAGATGCGCCTGAGGGTTTTAAGGTGGTAGTGGCAGGACTTTGAGACATTGTTGACTTGGCGCGAGAGTGATAGGCCGGAGTCTAGGGTGCATCCAAGATTTTTCACTGTGTTGGAGGGTGTCGGTGAGTTTCCCATGGCGGGTGGCCAGGGAAGAGGGTGCGGAAGAAGATCGGAGTGGCCGCACACCATGATTTCTGTTTTGGCGGGGTTTAGCAGGAGGTGGCTTTGGGTCATCCAGCGGTCAATGTTAAGGAGGCAGGCTGCCAGGTCGGGTCGGGAGTTGGGTTTCGAGTTCAGGAATTTTAAGATTAGTTGGGTGTCGTCGGCGTAGTTGTAACATATGATGTTGTGTGAGCGAATTATTGGCGGGAGGGTGATCAGGTAGAGATTGAACAGCAGGGCAGATAGACATGCTCCTTGAGGGACTCCCGTGTCGACTGGTCGAGCTTGGGAGGTAAGGCCGGAGAGTGTAGTTATTTGGTGCCTGTCTTTGAGGAAAGAGTCTATCCATTTAAGAGCGGTTCCACGGATTCCTAGGTAGTGGAGGCGGTCTAGGAGGATTGAGTGATTGATCGTGTCAAAGGCAGCGGATAGGTCAAGGAGGATTAGTGCTGCGCATCCTGCGGCGTCTGCTGTCATTTTGAGGTCGTCCCAGATCGACGTTAGGGTGGTTTCGGTTCTGTGACGTGATCTGAAACCTGATTGAGCAGGGTCTAGGAGGTTATTGGCTTCGACAAAGGCATTTAGTTGGGAGTAGACGGTTCGGTCAATGAGTTTGGCAAGGAACCTGGTGTTTGAGATTGGGCGGTAGTTTTTGACCTCGAGAGGGTCGAGCGAAGATTTTTTTATTAGAGGTTTGACGTATACCATTTTGAATGCCTCAGGAAATATACCGGAGGAAAGGGAGTCGTTTATGATAGATCTTGCGTGCTCTCCTGCGCAGGTGGAGGCAAAAATTACTTTGAGAGTTTTGGCTGGGCAAGGGTCTAGTGGTGATCCAGATGGTTTGCGGGCAGATAGAAGTTTGAGAAATTGCTCTGGTGATAATGGACTAAAGGATTTGAACGTTGGTTGCGTTGAGGTCGCAGGTGAGGGACTGGCCGGTGCGGGCGGCGGAGTGTCAATTGGTTGTAGGAGAGCCAATTTGGTGTTTACAGTTTTAGTCCTTTCAATAGCCGTGGTGTAAAAATGGAGGGAGAGTGAATCACACAGTGATTGTGACAGGGTCGGGATGGTTGTGTTACAGGCTGGATTGGTGAATTCGGAGATGATTTTGTGGAGTTCTTTGCTTGGGTTTTTGGAGTTTAGGATTCGGGTGTTGTAGTGGGCTTTTTTTGCTTTCCGGATTTCGGCCTTGTACTGATACAATTGTCGGGCCAAGGTGGTCTTGCTCTCTTGGGTTTTCTCTTTCCGCCAATTGCGTTCAAGGTATTTGTAATGCCGTTTAGTGGTTTTTAACTCAGGAGTGAACCATCTGGGAAAAGGGCCAAGGCGGGATGATGGTTTGCACAGGGGAGTGAGTCGTGTCAGAGATGCATTGAGCCATGAGTCAAAGGCTTCAGGCGTTAGATGGTTGTGGGGATGGTGGGTAGGTGGTGGAGACTGGAGGAGTGCCTCGGCTAGGTCTGGGGTGATTTTTAGTTTTTTCCAGCACTTGCGTAGGTTCGGAGGCTCAGATGTGCGTATGGGAAGGGGGCTGGGAGAGTGGATGGTGAACGAGAGAATAAAATGATCAGACCAGATGATAGGGGTGGGGGGCTTTAGGTGAATCAGGGTATTGGAGCTAAAGATGGCATCGAGAGTGTGTCCTTTAAAGTGAGTCGGGCCGTTTATGTGGGGTTGGAGGTTAATTGCATCTAGACCGTCAACCAGGGCGTGGGTCATAGGGTTGGTGGGGTTGTCGAGCCATATGTTGAAGTCTCCAAGGAGGGTGAGGTTGGGATGATTGATTTGGAGGGAGGCGATGGAGTCACAAAGGTTGTTTGCGAAATGTCTATCGGAGCCAGGAGGCCTGTAGATTATTAGGAAGCTGTGTGAGAGCGACGGGGAGAGGGATAGTTTAACGAGGAGCGATTCACAGGATGGAATGGAGGTTTAGTTGTCCATGATTGTGGCACGGAAGTGAGATTTGAAGAGGAATGCTACCCTCCCTCCTCTGGACCGACGGTTCAGTGGGATGAGGCAATAGTCAGGTGGAAAGGCTTCATTAGCGATTGGGCCGAAGTCATCAGAGAACCAGGTTTCAGTGATGAAAACTAGGTCCGGTTTGACAGAGGTGAGGAGGTCAAAGATGCAGTGTCTGTTTTTAGCTACAGATCGCACGTTAAAAAGGATACAGTTTACATCTGCGGGCAGGGTTGGGTTTGGTTCTTTGGTGGGGGGGCGGAGAGGCTGGAGGGAGGGTGTTAAGGTTGGTGATGCTAGGGAAAAGTGGGCGAGCAGAGAAGTATTTAGGCTTCGGGCGTGGTTGGGTGGTTGCTTGTGATAGGTTGATCGGGTTCGGGGTGGGGGATTTGAGGAAGGGGAGTGGGCGGTTGGGAGTTTCAGTTGCGGTCGAGGAGAAATCGAGGGAGAGGGGTTTCAGGAAAGGAGAGGCCACGGGGGAAGGAGGAGAGTGTGGGAGAGAGGTGCAGGGTCGAGATAGGGGAGGCGAGGAGAGCTGAGGGGTTGAGGGGGACCAGGAACGTTTCCTCTTTAGTTTCTTTGCTGCAACTGGTGTGTGGGAGAGGGTAGGGGGGTCAGAGGGGGAGAGGGACGCGGCTTTGGTTCTTGCTAGTGCAAGGCGTGCAGTTTTTAGGGATGGGAAATGGTGCGGTCGACCAGTGAAAGTGGTAGGGGCATGGGGGCAAGGAAGGGGGTTGGGCGATTGGAGGGTCGGGTGTGCTAGATATGATAGTAAGGAGGGCGGGAGTGGGCACAGTGGGCACTGCTGGCAGGTCGGCGGTGGGGTTCAGGGGATGCGTGGTCTTAGGGTGGGTTGCTCGCCATCGTGGACCCCTGGCTTGGTGTTTGGAGAGGGTGGTGGCAAGGATTGCGGACGAGGGTGGGCTGATATGGGAAGGGGGGGCGGGAGGGAGGGCGGATCGGAGAATGGAGGTGGTCCACGGGAGTCGTTTCTGACAGGAGTGGGGGGAGTGACTGCACTCATGATCGGTGCGAGCTTTGGGTTGATTTAGGAGGGTTTCTGATTGTAGTTCAAGGGTTGATGATTAACGCTTTTTAGGGAGACTTTCGGGTTCAACTGGTCGACGACTTATTTGGTGCTTTCTGGATACAATTGGGAATACTTCTAATGCAACTTTTCTTAGAGAGCTGTTGGGGGCAGCTTCTAGATGTAATTGGGATCAGTTCAAATTCAACTTTTTCAGAGAGGCTATTGGGCGCAACTTCTAAGTGCAGTCAAGTACACTTCTAATTTCCATTAATCATAGAGGCTAATGGGCGCAGTTTATAAATGCAGTTTGGAAACACTTCTAGATGCAGTTAGGAACATTTCTAATTCAACTTTTCCCAGAGAGGCTATTGGGCGCAGTTTCAAGATGTGAATTGCGAGAAACATCTAGGTGCAGTTGGGACCTTCTAATACAACTTTCTTAGAGAGGCTATTGGGTGCAACTTCTAAAGGCAATCATGTACACTTCTAAATTCAACTTTTCTTAGAGAGGTTATTGGGCGCAACTTCTAAAAGCAATCATGTACACTTCTAGATTCAACTTTTCTCACAGAGGCTAATGGGCGCAACTTCTGAAAGCAATCATGTACACTTCTAGATTCAACTTTTCTCAGAGAGGCTATTGGGCGCAGTTTCTGAATGTAATTGAGAACACTCATAAATTCAACTTTTCTCAGAGAGGCTATTGGGCGCAACTTCTAAATGAGATCATCTTCACTTCTAAGTTGAACTTTTCTTAGAGAGGTTATTGTGCGCAGCTTCAAGATGCGATTGGGAACACTTGTAGATGCAGTTAGGGATATATATAATTCAACTTTTTCAGACAGGCTATTGGACACAACTTCTAAATGCAATTATGTACACTTCCAAGTTCAACTTTCTCAGAGAGGCTAATGGGCGCAGATTTTAAATGTGCTTGTAGATGCAGTTAGGGACATTTATAATTGAACTTTTTCAGACAGGCTATTTGGGCGCAACTTCAAAATGCAATCATGTACACATCAGATTCAACTTTTCTCAGAGAGGTTATTGGGCGCAGCTTCAAATCCAGTTGGGAAAAATTTCTAGGTGCAATTAGGACACTTCACGCTTCTAAATTCAGCAATTCTCAGAGAGGAGAGAGGCTATTGGGCGCAACTTCTAAATGCAATCATGTACACATCAGATTCAACTTTTCTCAGTGAGGCTATTGGGCGCAGTTTCTGAATGCAGTTGGGAACACTTCTAATTCAACTTTTCTCAGGGAGGCTATTGGGCACAGCTTCAAAAGCAATCATTTACACATCAGATTCAACTTTTCTCAGAGAGGCTATTCGGCGCAGTTTCTGAATGCAGTTGGGAACACTTCTAATTCAACTTTTCACAGGGAGGCTATTGGGCGCAGCTTCAATATGCAATCATGAACTCATCAAATTCAGCTTTTCTCAGAGAGGCTATTGGGTGCAACTTCAAAATGCAATCATGAACTCATCAAATTCAACTTTTCTCAGAGAGGCTATTGGGCGCAGTTTCTGAATGCAGTTGGGAACACTTCTAATTCAACTTTTCTCAGGGAGGCTATTGGGCACAGCTTCAAAAGCAATCATTTACACATCAAATTCAACTTTTCTCAGAGAGGCTATTGGGCGCAGTTTCTGAATGCAATTGGGAACACTTCTAATTCAACTTTTCTCAGTGAGGCTATTGGGCGCAACTTCAAAATGCAATCATGAACTCATCAAATTCAGCTTTTCTCAGAGAGGCTATTGCGCGCAGCTTCAATATGCAAACATTTACACATCAGATTCAACTTTTCTCAGAGAGGCTATTGGGCGCAGCTTCAATATGCAATCATTTACACATCAGATTCAACTTTTCTCAGAGAGGCTATTGGGCGCAGTTTTTGAATGCAATTGGGAACACTTCTAATCCAACTTTTCTCAGGGAGGCTATTGGGCGCAACTTCAAAATGCAATCATTTATACATCAGATTCAACTTTTCTCAGAGAGGCTATTGGGTGCAGTTTTTGAATGCAATTGGGAACACTTCTAATTCAACTTTTCTCAGGGAGGCTATTGGGCGCAACTTCAAAATGCAATCATTTATACATCAGATTCAACTTTTCTCAAAGAGGCTATTGGGCGCAGTTTCTGAATGCAATTGGGAACATTTCTAATTCAACTTTTCTCAGGGAGGCTATTGGGCTATTGGGCACACTTCTAAATTCAACTTTCACATGTATAGGACAGGGTTTCCAAATGGAATTTATTAGAGATATGGGGTTCTAGGTTGAGTGGTAGGGTAGTATGGCGAGAAGTAATTGCTTCTGTCCCCGTCCTTGCCACACTTACTTATTGTTGGCTTCTTGCTTCTCCTGCGGGTACCTGCAGATACGAAGTGGAGCCGTCACTGTAGGAGCCGTCCTTTGCTTCAGGTCCTTAGCTGATGGGCTGCCAGGCAGAGGGCTGCCTTGGGAGGACTAGCAATGAGACGGGAGCTTCTCGTCTGCACCAATCAGGTCAAAGGAGGAAGCAGATGGGCCTATCACGGGTGGGTGTAGGGGGAACGAGGGACTGGCAAGGAAATGATATGGTCTGGGAGGGGGAGGGCTGCACAGGGTGGGGCGGGCTGGGGGCACAAGGCTATTAGGCCTGGAAGGGTCTTAGCGGGCACAAATACTCACGGCAGTGCGACAGATATGTCAGTCACCAAAAGGCCCAGAGGGTCTTCACCACAGATCTTCTCACCTGCCTGGCACCACGGAAAGGTCTAAAAGTACATTAACAACACAGAGGGCACAGCATATGAGATAAATCTCTCAAGTGCAAACATACACATAGTGAGATGTAAAAAACAGTGAACCCAGCTACATTTCTCACAGAAGCATGTACTCTAGAAGACAGGCAAACGCACGCTTGTGCCACCTACAGAGGGGAAGATGGTACGCCCACTACAAATGAAGATGCACTGACTGATGGAGAGGTATATTTTTATAGATGAGTCAGCCTCAATCAATTGTGAGACAGGGGAAAAACATGTGGGGGTGGCAGTGGTATGATTGGAAGAAGGTGAATATGAAGTGATTGTCCAAAAATGATTACCCGCCCATTTTTCAGCACAAGCAGCAGAACTAGTGGAACTGATTGAAGCACTACATACAGCGAAAGGAAGCGCGGTAACAATATACACTGATTCTGCATACATGACCACCAACGTGCATGGGGGACTGCCCCGCTGGGGAAGGAGAGGGTTTCAAAGCAGATGGGTCCCCGGTGCAGCATGCTGAACTACTAGCAGAACTAATAGAAGCTTTGAAGGAACCAGCAGTCGTGGCACTGGTAAAATGCCAGGCCCTCATACATAAAAACAACGTCACCTAATTAGGGAATGCGGCAGCAGATGCTGCCGCAAAGAAGCGTCCTATTTACCCACGGAAAGATCAGGAGAGTACGTCTTACAAAAACATTTGGAAGAAGAGCAAAGGGAGGGATAAAACTCTATGCCAGTGTCTCAGATATTAGAATTACAGCAGGATGCACCAACAGAGGAAAAAGAGTTATGGGAAAAAAGAGGGTGTAGCCAATCATCCACTGACCTTCATTGGCGACAGAACAACACAGGTAAGGTAGTTATGGCACAGAAACTACTAGAAATAGCCTTCCAACAGTTTCACTTCTCAGCCCACAATGCCAAACAACATATTGCAGCTGAGATACAGGAAAATTAGTTTGTGCCAGGATTGCATGAACAGATAACCAAAATGGTGATAGAAGGTAGTACATGCCAGACATACAATTCAGGAATGATGTTGAGAACGTTGCGAGGAACATTACCCAAACCCATTGGACCATTCCGAGAGTTACACATTGATTATGCAGATATGGGAGAAAGATGCAGTGGATCTCGATATAGGATAGTGGTGGCGTGTTCCTTTTCAAGGTGGGCAGAAGCAGGCCCCTCCACCCACCCGGACGCAAAATGTGCAGCCAAGTTCTTAGTATGGGAAGTGTTCTCCCGCTGGGGAATATGTGTTGTAATATAATCCGATAATGGAACGCACTTCGTCAATTACTTGTTCAAAGCAGTAACAACAATGTTGGGCCTCACTCCTAAATTATGCACAATTTATCACCAACAATCAAATTGCGTTGTGGAGAAAATAAACAGACTTTTTAAGAGTAGACTATCAAAATTATGTTACACACTAAAGAAAAATTGGGTATATTGTTTGCCCCTGGCCCCTGTTCGAATTGAGAAACCAACTCAGCAAGTACCACCAGTTGTCCCCCCACGAGATAGTGACAGGCAGACGCATGTACACAGCACATTCCCCCTTAAAGAGACAGTCAGATGCGCACAGGAGTGTAACCGTGCTGTGGGAAGAATTCCACGAGTATCTGAAAAAACTCATGCAAGCTGCACGTATGATTACAAGACAGCTAGCACCCCCATTCACACAAGAAGCAGCTAATGATACAGTAACACCAGCCACAGATAGTCCAAGCTGCCAGCTCATTCCTGGGGAGATGGTATACGTGAGAAGTTTCGTACGTCGGTGGAATGCACCCAGATTCCATGGCCCATATGAAGTTATATATTGTACACCCACACCAGTAAAGGTAAACGGCCTGAGGTATTGGATGCATTTGTCTGACGTATGCAAAGCTTATGACAGTGTAACACAAAATGCGAAGACTAATTGGCCAGAAGAAGAGACACAAACATAAAAATAAAAGCAGACACAACTGATGAAATCCATGAAATGAAAAAAGTAAGAGAAATAAGATGAATATACGAAAATGAAATGTGCATTCCAGAATGTAAAAATGTGAATATATGTTATAGGTTTCAAAAAAGAATAGTAAGGTTGCAATAACAATGATAATTAAAAATGATCTGTGCTTTCTCTCTCTCTCTCTCTCTCTCTCTCTCTGTCTCTCTCTCTCTCTCTATCTCTCTACAGTAAATTGCGAAAAAAACAATATATATATATATATATATGCTTAACCCGCCTTTATATCTCATTCTGAGGAGTAACCATGGCAATGGAAGGGCCCCCGATGTCAACAATGTTATGTTAGATAGGAATGGAAATAGTGGATTTAATTTAAAAAAGTACTCTTGAGAGTGTGGGTTGTTTTTCTGTGCAGTATTATTCTTCTCAATGTTGTTTGGCCTGGTGGTGTACTGGGCCATAGCATTTCTATCTATTGATTCAACTTTATGAAAAAAGGGGCCCACCTTATATGCAATGGGTTCAAACTCATTTGGGAGCACGGGACACAGAAAAACGGCACACAGTATGAGAACAACAGACCCAGCACAACTATATCAGTGCGCCCCACTGCCAGATATAATGAATCCGAGTTCAATGTCTATGACATGAATGACCCAGACCCTTCCGAATTACCCTGGATATATGATTATCTCGATCCAACTGTATCACTTGTACCTGACTCAACTGAAAAAGATGCAGTATTTCCTAAGAGTGTGGTGAACGATGATGAAAAAACTGCCGAAAGGTTCATGGCCCTATATAACGAGTGAAAAAGGGGAGGGGGGCAGGCAGAACACCTTTAACACAGCACGATGAAAGAAAAGCTCTGGGGCACCTGGGAGGTAATAGAAGAAGGAAAAGGGGGGTGGGACATAAGAAATACGATGAATACCACTGGCCTGGACTAGACACTATAGAAGACCCTCAACACCCCCACCAGTCTAATAAGTGGTACGCAGACATGAGCTCTACTGCAAAGCAAACAACTAATGAGAGCTGCTATGCATGCTCTCTGATACCCCATGCCTCGGGTACTCCTAAAGTGTTGTTATCACAAGAGTCACCGGTTGAAGATGCACAGTGTCTCCTTCATCTTGCACAATGCCGAATAAAAAATACTTTTCAAGCACCGAATGTCTCTTTCGAAAACCCTGGTTTTATTTCATCCTAATGATTCACACATGAGCCCAGAAATCGAGCAAGACCAAACTTAGCAGACCTCAAGGCCCTCTCTCCCCTTTCTTGCAGCGCTGCGCATTCAGCCCCCACCAATCTCCCCCTCATGCTGGGCTGATGGCTAAAGGCCCTTGATTCACTGATGCCCTGATGTAACCTCTCACCCTTCCGCTGAGCCCGCACCAAGTATCCACCTTCTCCCAAGCCCCCTGACACACAATGTCACCATAAAACTTGTTCCACACCCCCAGACTCAGGTTAAAGAAATATGGGCAACAAGCCCCTCATCCCACCGCCTTTTGATGTAACAGTTACATGCCCCCATCGATGTGCTGCCGCAGCTCCCCCACACCACTAATCCCATGTGCAGCAATATATTCACTTCACACTAACTAACAATAAACTATTCTCTCATGAGATCTAAGGGAATGTTGATGAATATGTCAATGTAATATTGTGAATAGATTAGGCACCTGGACCCATGTAGTCTCACTTTGATTGTCCAGGTCATAACGTCTAGTGATATAACTCTTATATGTTAAAATGTACGTTCAAGGTATGTGTGGCCAAAAGGGCAAAATGTTAAGTAGGTTATAACTTCATGATTTGGAAATCTCGTCTGACCCTGCACCTCACCCAGATGAGCCCAGCTGACCCACGTGCTCCATGAAGTAATCAGCACCATGCTAGCCAATCCAGGAGCACCGCCCCTACAGAATGGATACTGTCCTGTCCCCTTAGTGCAATGGCCACAATTCGATGTATCCCCTATAGCACACATCATAGATAACGTGATTTTGTAATATAATGTGCATTTTCTGATGTTTGGGCAGAGCGCTCTCAGAGTTTGCAGAGTTCTTTGCTGCCCTATTTGGTTAGATAAACTTGACTTTTTATCTCCACCCGCACTTGGTCTTGGTCTCATTCCCCTACCGGGGTGTGTCCATTATTGACTCTCGTTGGGGAGTTATCACTGCATGCTCACTTTCAAATGTCATGATTTTCCGCTCTGAATTGGTCATCAGTCGATTGCCTGGCTTATGTACGTTGACAATACCGTTATATTCGGCCGCACCCCCATTAGCCTGCAGCACAATTTGTTTGCTCTACAAAAATACTCCATTGCAAACAATTTCATCATTCATTTAAAGAAAACTAAAATTATGGTTATTAAGGTTAGTAGGACAAAGATCCCAGGCTTTGTTTGAACAATTGACAACACTGTATTACAAATCGTAATGAAAAATATTTACTTAAGGTTCTCAATTTATGATTCCTTGAATTCCACATTACTCTCTAATAATGTCACAACTAAAGTGCAAAAAAATTTGAATGCAATTAAATCTTTTGTGATCAATAGCGGAAGATATTATACCAAAGGACTCCTTAAGATATATAAATCGATCATTGTCTCCTGCACCTTATATGGACTTGAGATTTTCCACAATAAAGAAACCCAGTGGCTAAATGTTTTGGAAAGTAAACTGTGGCGAGTCACACTAGGCCTACTGAAATGCACCCCTTTAGAGGCAATTTGCAATGACCTTGATCACGTGACTGAAACATTTCTTGTAGTCTTCTTTATTTAAAAATGATAGAAGAAAGTAATGATATCACTTCTCTTTGCCCCAATTTCTCTTATAAAATAAAGGAAGAATCTCTGTGTGGGGCACTAGGAGATTGCATAGAGGATGTTACAATCTTCCATGAGGAGATTGGATTCACTGTGACCCACCCCCAAATGTAGGTCACTCTTGTAAAGACATAAAGACAAATGCGACTGATTGGGATAGAACCAATAATATATAATTGATGTGTATGAAATCATTGTTTCGGCACTATGTACAGCAAGAGTTTCCAATTTGTTCTCCTTTTAACTATATCGTAAGGTTTAAAAACTCTAAAGTTAGACGATTCATGATGAAGCTGCGCTTTGATCAATTGCCAACAAATGATCACTTAGCTTCATGGGCTAAACCCCATATCAGTTCAGAATTCATTGAATATGTGGCCTAGAGGTGGAAGCGTTACACCATATCTTAACCACCTGCTCTTAGTTAATTCCTACGTATAGGTTATGGGACGTTTGTTAGAGACTTGAAGAGTGTTCAAACAGATCAATTTTGGGATTTTTATATTCTGGAGATGTTTCTATTCTCAATTTCACAGCATTTTATATATGGCAAGAATTTGTTAAAACATATTTCATTTAATCATAATATTATGGTGATGTATATTATTGGAAATGATATTATAAATGTTATTGTATTTATCTGTGATTATGTGATTTCTCTATTATTATACAATTTTTTAACGATGTGCGGATGTTGTAATAAATGGTGTTAAAGGTTTTCTTAACCCACCCACCTAATAATACAAAATAAACAAAAAATATGTACATGATGCAAAGTTCCTTGGAGAATGCTGTACAACCCTGTGGCCCAGCCTCACTTCCACAGTATATGGATGCAGGGGAGTGTACTGGCAGAGAGCGGACATTTTCAAATTCAGAAGACTTTCTTCCTTTGTAAACCTTTCTCATTCCTAGCATCAAAGTGTGTATTGACTGCTTGAACTAAAAAAATAACCAAGGAAGACTAGTTTCTGTAGGTATTGTGAAAAAGTTTGAATTAATTGTATATTTAATACATCTGTAGAATATATATATGAAAGTTTTATGGATTACATTGATGAACTGTTTAAGACACTCTAATTGGTACCTGTGATGGTGTGGGAGCAACAGAACACTGGTCACTCATGGAAATGTAATAACTTGTACTGCATGGATGATTGGATGAATTCCTATGGGAAGTAAGGGGTTATAACTGAACAGGATACCTGTGTTAGAGAATTAAAATGTTGTATCTTTTTGTGAGTAATAACAGTCCATTTTTCAATCGTAATAATATTTTGGAAATATTTCACAATTGCAAACCTCTTCAAGTAATTACATCTAAAGAGATTGTGCTAGTTGAAATGTCAGATTCTACTTATGAAGTAAATTGGGCAATTGTGCAATTGGTGTCTCCAATAATAGTGGAATTGATCTTCGCTCACTCTCAAGAATTACTAGATATGGCTATACTATTGTGAGAAAACAAGTTCCTACTTCTAAGGGAAAGATGCAGAGACAATTGAAAAGGGACGAAGTTCCCCAGGGATTTTCTGCACAGAACATTGGCTATCTTGCTCAAAAATCATGGATGCCATAAACACAATAGATGATCTGCAAAACCACTATGCATGTCATGTAGAAGAAAGCGAGTTCGACAAGATCGCCTGGCAATATGAAGATAGTGAAAAACCTTTGAAGTTTCTGTCCTGGAACACCAGAGGATTCAGCTCTTTCACTGTTGGCTAAAGGGGGCTTGCCTATTATATAATACAGAGAAGAGCCATATGGAATAACATGGGAAGACATTCAGGGGCCTAATTATAGCAGTTAAGAGCAGAATTTATGTGAAGGAACCTGCGCGAAGAACCCCTAGTGTCAATATTTTGGCTGCCGCAGTTCGGTTTAAGATAGATACCCATGACCAACAGGTACTAATATATAACATCCCCGGGTAATATCTTGAAAGAGGGGATAATCACAGTCCTGAAAAATACTTCATAGGAATGGCTCTATAATAACTCAGAGGATTGTTTCTTGTAACAGGAGATTTAAACTATCAATGTAGACCCGACAAGGGGAATGTGGTGATTAAACCTTCAATGAAATGATATACAATATGTGTGACACTAATGCGACAGAGGTCACAATTGAGGAGGAGGTTGATTGGGAGAATGACTGTTAGCTCTCTTTACTTCCATAGACATAGTACAATTACCGGGATCAAAGGGTTATCTACCAAAAACCTATTCAAATGATTGCAGCAGCTAATGTCTAGATCATGTTCTAGTCTCAACAAATCTATTTCAATGTGTACTCAACTTTAGTTCATGTAAAACTGACTTCAGTAATCAATTTTCCCTAAAAGGTTATAATATAAAAAGCCATGATAGACTTGCGGGGACTATTGAAGTGAACTCAGCGGGAAACGGTATACTATGGTCAGAGAAGAATGGTCTAACCTTCAATGAAAGAATATTCACTAAATGCTACATTGAGGGCTTCCCTAACTTTAGGGAGATCAACAAGTATGAAGAGTGGTTGGATGAGGCCCTGCAATTGACACTAATGGCTCAGAAAAAACAATTCAATGGTAAGAGAGGGACAGAATCAATGATGTGAGCATAGTAAATACATAAAAGAATGTAAAGGGAGATACAAGAAATTAGAAGAAATGTCAAAAATAGCCTAATAAATAGCAAAGAATACCATCACACAACTAAGAACCCACTATAACAACTTGGTAAGAGCCCACAAAGGGTCTCCCGCGACTGCCCAGTGGCATATCATGTTTAGCATGTTGCGTGCTAATGATCCAAAACAATTTTGGGTGATAATCAAACAGCACTCTAACCCCCAAACATATAATCAGGAAGTGAACCTGCTTAGAGAGCACTTGGATTGAGTACATTGAGGATATTTATTTCAAAGCCAAGTAAGTGCCTTACCCCCCTGATGCTATTGAGGGCATTGAGGAAAGAGAATTTGCTGTCATCGCTGCCTAGGATATTGAGGAGGCTATCGCAAGGCTCAAATTGTCCAGAGCACGGGATCCTGATGGGTTAGTCAACATCCTGATTAAACAGGATCCAGTGGGCCGGGCCTTGATTATGTCTAACCTATTTAAAATCATTATGTAATCTGGAAAAATTCCAAGCAGCTGGAAGAAACCAATTCTTATTCAGGTGTTCAAAAGGGGGTTCGGGATATGTGGAGAATTACAGAATCCTCGCCATGGCAGGTATTACATCAAAGATATTTTATTTTCCTCATTCTTGCAAGAGAAGGTTAACTCCTGGATAAAAGAGAGAAACCTCTTGAGTATATAACAGACAGGTTTCAGAGGAGGAGTGGGTACTCTAGCCAACCTGTGGTCCTTGACGTACTTGATCCAGGCCTCCCTCGCTTGTACGTATACCCCATTATATATATGCTTCATTGATTATCAAAGCCTTTGACACCATGAACCGCATGGGGCTCTGGGCTAAGCTGAAGCATTGGGGCCTGCACCAAGGCATTCCTTTCTTCATTAAACAACTTTACTCTGACCCCATGGTACAACTCCAGTTAAATGAAGAGGGCTTGCTCAGAGTCTAAATGTAAAAAAAACAACTTAGGGGTGAAACAGGGCTGTACCATGGTGCCTGTATTATTCAAACTTTACACAGCAGAGTTGAAATCATTTTCCTCTGCGTGTTGGCCCGCATCGTATGATATGGCAGTCCTACGTGAACAATAGTGTCCTTTTATATAGCATCACAGTCCTAGATGAACATGCAGATAGAAACCACTTGATCATAAATAGAAATAAGATTAGGATTATGATCATTAAATCTATGAAAAGTGGGAGCAAAATTCAATTGGAATATTAGAAGGGAATCGGTGGAAGTGATCAAGAAATATGTATATCTAGGTATACCGATTACCAATACACTTAGTGCAAACCTTCTTGCACAAGACATCATGAGGGAATAATCAAGGAAACAACCAGAAACTCCATCCTAATCCCCAACTGTACAGAATCAAATCATGAACTTGTCTTCAAAATTAGATGAATTTAGCAATTACTTTAAAGAACGTGTAATTCATGCTAAAAATGATGTTGTTAGAAATCTTGATTATTCCTGCCCTACTTGTACCTTTCCCCCTTTTCCCCCCCAATCACCACAATCATTACCAGAAGACTCTCCTAATAAACGTTTTTATGACATTTCTATCCCCACTTTACTCAATCATGAAAATATTCAAACTCCATATTCCCCTATGTATGTTTCCTACTCAGATTCCCCATCTATGTTCCTACTAAGATTCCCATCCCTTTCTTGAAATAAATAATTAAAAATCTCATCTGTATTTATTAGTCCCACTAATTATTTTCTTTGGAAATATATAATGTAAATGAAAAAAGTAATGTTCCAAAGTTTGTAAAAAAGATTTTTTTAAATGCCAATTTGATGTCCACGGACTGTAATAATGTATGTGTCCGCATATTTACAAGCCAGTGGTGAAGGATGGATGTTTTGGTGTCCACAAATGTATTGCTTAATTTGCAGAACGTACAGCGCACTTTTGAATGTGGCCGCAAACGTCATTGTCTGGGTGTGGATGCCACACTGTGCATGGGATACGTCAAAGGCCATGTGGTAGTTGCAGACGTTGTATGCGCCTGCAGATGTCCTGGACATCATCATGTGACTGCGCCCATGTGGCAAAATGATGTTATCCGTGATCGATTTCCAGGCTTTGCAGACATCTTTAAATTCAATTTTCAGTCAAAGTAGGGACTTTAAAGTTCAAACGTTGCCCCTGCACACCTATGAGAACCATTGCCAGTGGTTCTATAAACCTTTTACTTTTTAGGTATTTTCCTTGTACCGGAAGTTCGAGGTCTTGTTACATCATCGCGTATGTCCCCAGACATTGTCACGTGACCGCGCTCGTGCAGCATGATGACTTGTCCATGGTCGATGTTCGTGCTTCGCAGACATCTTTTTATTCGTTTTCAGCAACTCTAGGGAATTTTAAATGAAATGTCTGCCCTTCCAGAGCTCCTAGTACCACTCCCACTTCAATCCTAAACCTCTGACAACTTATCAAGGCCTTATTTAAACGCCAAAGTCTGCTGACATTTCCTCCAAGAGGACCTACCCATTTCTGTTAGTTATTCTCAATCTGGCACAGCAGAGAGGACATATTTTTACAGAGCACACAGCATGATGTTTTTACCATGGCATCTGCAATGGCCATGCCCCCTCATGCTACACAGGGGCCACCACCACCACCTGGATGACCTGGACAGGGGAACAGGGGACCTGCAGCAAATAACATGCAGGAAGAAGAGGATGTAGTGGAGAAGTCCCTACTACATCGGGTGGGCAGAAGGAGTCATAGGTGTGCAGGTTATTTATCACCATTGCAGGAGTACCAAATGCTCAGGCTGCCTGTGTGCAAAATTGTACTCGGTTGCGTCCAAAAGGGGCAGTACTCCTTTGGTACTACATCCATGCACCGACACACCCATACCTTCCACCCAGAAGAACTGGGAAAGGCGATACCCCTCCTCAGGGAATAGGCTTACTTTGACCACTACACCCTTGACTAGCACGACTGTTGCCACTCGGGACACTGCAGTGGGACAGAGGATTCCTCCTGCCATCTCGCAGGCCATACAGGAGGCTGTTGACCTATATCTTGCATGGTTAACATTCATGTGTATGTACTGTGAAACAATTATCTGCAGGGGGAGGGCATCTGAAACACCTTTGAGGCGGCTATGAAGGCATGTGAAAAGGATTTCCCCCTAACTTAGATTTTTGCAGCCCTACATCTTCTTGTGTTCAGCTGTCTTTCCCTTATGGTGGTTGGTGCACCTTTCCTACCTCCCTCCCTCTCTGCTTTGCTTTTTCCATTTGTGGACAAAACACGTTTGAACGTTTCCATTTGCCTTTGAGTAATTTGTGGAAAAATGATCTTCAAAACTGGAAACAGTTCCATTAGTCTATTAAGCATATCTGTCATGACAACCTGCAACAACAGTCCAGTCACATACCCCAAACTATTGCCTCCACAATGAATTATAATAATTTCAGGATGTTTTGATTGAACCATATTCTCCCATAGTGGGAACAATCCAGACAGTTTAATCCTTGAACTCCATACCTGGAAACTTCAACTTCTTCCAATATAAGAATCGCAGAGATGCCATGGTGCTCAGTGTAAACCTTTAACCAGTGTACCCATGCATCTCCCAACCTCGACACAACCCGCTTCTTCATAAAAATAGCTATCTTTCCAACACTTCACACAAGTAAGAAAACATGTGCTACCCTGTGTTCCTGTACACTTCAACTCCTCCTCCACAACCACAAAACCTGATATGCTAATCCCCGATGTCCACAGACATTGCACCTGTCTGCAGTTTCCTCAGTCCTATTTCCATGCCAGGCATTCTTAAAAGACCCGGATGGCATGTGCAAGTCCGTGGACTGTCATGGATGTCCACAGACTCTGTCGCACAGGGCAGCTCTTCTATCCTTTTTACTTTTATGTTTGTAACACTCAATCAGTGTCTACTTTCAAACAGTCACACATCCATCCACTAATCACATCCAGAAACTCTATGTGTAACCCTGTCACCTCAGTTCAACACTACAGCTGTACATTTCAACTCTCAGAGTACATATTTCCTGTCATTCACTGCGTCTAGCATAAAAAATTGCTGTGGAACTATCCACGATGTCTATGTGCAGATTCAACAATATCTACACCTAACAAGATATAGTACATGTGTCCTTATATTTTTTAAGCAATTTTTTTGAACACCTCTATTAATAAATATACATAGGGGTTGCTGCCACTTACCCTGTAATAATCATGAGAATAAGAATATTCCCTGCTTTCAAATGCAATGTATTGTAACATTCTGCACCTTGTCACATCAAGTGGCAGTTACTTACATGTTGGACTTCCTCACACCAACTGCCACTTATCAGTGTTCAACAAATCTTTTGCAACTGCATTTCCCTTACTTGTAGCACAAAATGACAAACAACAGCATGTTTCCTTATGTAGAAATATCATATTTTCCAACCCTTACAGTGCCACCATTCACCACCTGCTGTGTGTACACATTTTCCCCTTTCAATAAATTCCTACTACAAACATGGAAACCTAAATGCAACACGTGTTCTTACATAAAAAAGACTAGTCTTTTCCAACCACTACTACAACACACCCTATACTAACAACATACACTACTGTAACTGCAAAGTTCCACAGTATTACCACAGTTTGCCCTACATTTTGAAAACACTGCACAACATTACAAATCCATTGCACCACGAAAAGTGCAATTTCCATATTAAAAGTACCAGGACAAAAATTGCCCTACTGCAAAAATGTGCATTTATCATGCATTTTTGCATCAATACAAAATATGCTGTGCAGCTAATACCATTCCATATTAGCCCCAGTGCAAACTTTCCTGTGCTCTAAAAATGAGCTAAATATGCATCTCTTTTACGCTATGCCACTTTTTACCATGTTTCTTATAGTATGCCAAACTGCACTTGTCATAGTGCAATTGTTGTAACAACATGGCTAACATACTTTACCACTTCACACATAACACAACCTTTTTCACTCTTGTTTCCAATAACTCCTCCTACCTTAATAAATAAAAAACATTTTTAGTGAAACTAATTCACAATTAACACATATACCAACAAAATTTCTTTTACATTTACAGGAAAAAAGAAGCTTGACAAAGACAGCTACTGAACTAAGAAAACTTTTCACGCCCTACAAAATCAGTATATTAATAGAGCATGTATATCTCTCTAAATTTAACAATGTATTTTCTTATTAGCCTAAAGTATTATTTTCTAATCAACAATATTGTATTTCATACTTACTTCTATTGCAGCCTTCACACTCTGGCTAATCCTATCTGAAATTCCAAATTATTAACACACATTAGCACACATAGACACTCCTCTTCCTCACCCCTTTTCAATTACACCCACACAGCCCTCATACCTATACACTAAATCATACAATTACAGCAAACACTGCTTTCCTCAACACATCATAATATTCCTAGTTATTAAATTGAACTACCACTCCCTTACCCATTAACAGCATTACTGCTAAACAAATTATACTATCAATACTTTATTACCCATTCGCCATCACATGAATTATACTTATTTTATGCAACACCACCCGATTTAAATGTCATATTTACGCAAGCCGATCAAACCTATACAGCTTCTAACTCTTTCAACCTTCCCAACTACACTATTCAACACACTACACAATCACACCACACCCTATTGAGCCCTCCCCTTTACACCCAGATATCCATGCATAATACATGCATAATAATTCCACAACTTTAAACACAACCTTTCTTAAAAGTAGTCCTACAATTGAACCTAACTCTGTATCTACCAATTTTAAAGTAGCCACAGTAAAACATTCCAGAAAATCAATTTTATAAAACCTTTTCCACCGTAATGTTCTTAGCAATCTCATACAAAATCTAAAAAGTCATGTTCTACGCTTAAAATCTGCTGCAGAAAAGTAATCCTCAAAGCTCTTATTGACAGCACATTTCTGCTAGAGAAGAAGTTGTTTATATTAATTTAAAACAAAATAAAACCACTAACTATGTTAATTAATACATTACAAATAGTACTTGTAAACATGTGCAATGTCAACACAGATACCTTTTCAAACTTCTGTAAAGGTGAATGATTTCACACAAGCAGCACAGAACCATATTTCAATGAAGACACTTATAACAAGAACAAATAAACCCAATTGCCATAGACAATATTGAGCGAGACTATGAAGTGATAGGAAACACAATTATGGCAAAAGAAATATTTATAAAATAAAGTTCAACAAACTTTCAGCCAAATGTTCCTTTTGTCCAAACAAACTGTCCAGTGTACAAATGGACGTGCAGCTCAATATGTAACGTACTCCCATAATCTTTCAAATTTTTACGACAATTCCTCAATCAGTATGTAAAATCAAAAGACAAAAGTAGAATCAAAACTTTACAAACCATAACCTCCTGCCCAATACACATCCACACTGGACTGCAAGGACATTCATCCTCTGCATTTCAGGAACTGCTTGCAAAATCACCTTCCATCACAACAAAATGTTAGCAATACACCATTCCACTCTACAGAACATTGTGCATAGATGGTACTATGCAAAAAGTCCTGCTCTTGAGTTTAAATAACATTCTCCTACATGGAACAGCCAAAGAACAGCCAAAGAACTCCATCTGCCCCTGATGTCATGGAACAATTAAGTCAATAAAATATAACATGCCTGTGTTTAATGCCAAAGCTTGCAAGCTGTAGCCAATTCAATGATAAAATGTAAAAAAGAAATGCAACCCATAGTGCATATAAGCTCCACAGACAAACTAGAAGTCCATGGCACTCCCTATCTGTCAATAAGCAACAGCACAACTTACAAAAATTCACAACTTCACAACTTAGAAAAAGGTATCCCCAACACAACCAGGTTAGAAAAACTATTAAATATGTGTCTGAACTGCAGAGTCATTCTAAAACGTAACCTTAACATAGAAGAAGGTTTAGTCAATGGAGCAATTGATAAAGTTGTTGGATTCCAAACACATCCACATGACAACAACATTCAGTTTGTCAACATCCACTTTGATAAATTTACAGAAGTTAAAAGAATAGGCCGCTCAGTAGCATGTTTCCTTCTTTTCTAAGACATGTTTGTACACAGAGAACAATTATCTCTATCTTTTGCATATGCTGTCACTATTCACAAATCACAAGGTCCAAATCTAGATCATGCACTGATCAATATTGCCAGCACAGTCTTCAAAGAAGGTCTGAGTTACAAAGCACTTTCATGTCTCTTTATAGTCAATGGTCTATTCCTAGTTAACTTTGATACAAATAAAGTTAACACTGACATTCCTTGCATCCTAGAATACAACAGGCTATGTACACTGTACACCCCATCTAGATATGTACCCTATAACTCAAAAAACAAAACCTTTAAAAAGAAAATGAATACAACCAGAACCTTTACCATATATCCCTGCAATACCACCAACAAAACAAAGAACTGCTGTTTCATCACATAATACAAGCACAAAACTGCCTAGTCCAAACAAAACTGCATGTCCATCAAAAAACAAACAGACAAATATGTATTATCAAAAAAAAACTGCCGTCCTATCAAAGGATACATACAAACAACTCTCTGGTCCTTTTAAATTCAGCAACACAACTGAGGTAAATTGCTATGCAAATGTAGCAATCAATCTTCTCTTCCAATTGCCATCAATTGTTCACAACATTTACTTAAACGGCTCAGGCCAGTTGTGTTTGCAAAGGCCCGTTCTCTTACAAATGCCACAAATAATCCTGACAACACCTACAGTGTCTCAGGTATAAGGCAAGAATTGGATAACTGTGCATGAATGGTAAAATTCACCATAAACACACAGAAAGATCCACAAGAATTGCTAATGTACTCACTACAAGTACTAGAAACCAAAACATCCCTGTAAATGAAATCTTTCACATTTCATACATGTGGAAACATACATGCACTCTATGCAACCATGTTTCACAAGAGTGCGTCCCTAAGGAACGAGCTGTGTATGTGTCTATACCAAATTGTGAATCCATTCCATTACACCGGCTTCCGCAGAATGTAAATCATAGCATATTATGATTTTCTCACAATTCAGACAATCGCCAAAATGTCATACTAATGCTTCGAAGGTACAATGCAGATACTGCTAAAAATAACTGTAAGTTCACTAGCTTTACAAAAGGCCAAGTATCTCTTGGCAAGAAAACCTTCACAACAGTAGGCAAAATCTACCACACTGGTGCCACAACCACTTCAGGCCACTGTACTGCATATGCAAAAATAGAAGTAGTTGGTTTGAATGTAACAATACTTCAAAACATAATTCACCAGCAAATCTAACAAATGCCTATCTAATATTCTTGCAAACCAAATATACTCACTAAAGTATATTACAATACACAGAATACGCCAAAAGGTATGCACATTTTTTAAACATACTCTTCATCATAATACACTTCAAAAATGCCATCACAGTTATACTTACAAAGTACATCCACAGTCCTACAATACTACTTTTTTTTTAAATCACTTTATTGAACATTACAATGTACAAGTATCAATACAATAATCAGCAAAACTCAACAAAGCGTCATATTGTAAAACTCATAAAAACAGCTGAATTGAAGATGAAGAAATATCCAAAAACATGAGCCACCATAGCTATTACAGAAGAATATTGCGGAACTCTGTAAAAAACATATTACACACCAAATCAAAGACAAAACAACATAAAACATACAACTAAACAGTCCATCATCACCCCCCACTCAAAGAATAGGCCATCAAATCCAGGAATCTATTATTCAACCATATAGGTCATCAAAAGGCCCCCAAATCCGATGATAACGCCCTTCTCTTCCTTGACCTAAAAGCATAACCTTGTCATATTTCGACAAGACTTGCATGTCAAAAAGCCATTCTTCCACCCCAGGTTTCTTTCTAGATTTCCAAACTCGCAAGATCTGTTTCATTGCCAAAACCAAACCTTTGTTAATCCAATCCGCATTCTTCCTAGCCCTATGACCTCTCTCCCTGTTGGACAACAATATGGTCAAAAGGAATGTACGTGGAAGTTTCTCCTCCAACACAAGATCTAACCTGTCCAATACATTGGACCAGAAATCAGAAACTCTCGAGCACATCCACAACATATGTATCAAAGAACCCCCACTACAACCACATCCCCAACACGAATACTACTTTTAAAATCCAATAGAGTTACAATATGCCAACCAATATCTAACTACTTTAACCATAACGTTCATTTCAATACACTTCAAATGTGCTATCACACATACACTTACATAATATATCCATACTACCACACACATGTATTCTACTTTAATCCCATGTAAATGCCAGAAACTGTATGTAAATACAGTAGTTTATTTTTTAGTCAGCATGGATTTTTTTCCCAATGACCTAATGTTTACGTTTTGTTAATACAACAACAGTGTACCATGCACAAACATTGCACGGAACATAGTACATACAATTTACTATTTAAGAGGGTCAAAAAAGTAAATCTATATGCACAATTGTATGCAATTAAAGGTTGTAAAGTATCTTGTTTTACAAATTATACTGTTCTTTTCTTCACAGAAATGTAACCACAGATTGCATCCTTCTTACCATATTCAACTAAGTACCAACACCCAATATTATACTTTACTTTATCTTTACAAAGAAACAGCCATATATTCCATATGCAGTATCAACAATTGTGGTATGATTATAAATACCATATACACTTCAATGATATCGTTCAACCATATTACAAATACTGTATAGTCCCCTTATGTTACTGTAACCACGCCCCCAAGAATCTAGTCACTGGCCACAGCCACAACAATAGAATTGGACCACATCATAAATCCGCACAATACACCTTCAAATAACCGGACTCATTCAGAGTCCCTCTTAATCCCAATAGTGTCCGCGGACACATGTTGCCTGTGTCCACAGCTCCGAATATAGCCACGGACTCATCAGCGCCTCCAGTGACTTTTTCACCTATAAAGAGCTCCATCTTCACTTATTTTGACTCCCTCACTCCCAGGCACTCTTTCATCCACAAAATAACCCCAAATGCATTTTCCAGAGTTTTTCCTCACTGCTTTGTCCATGGACAAAGCCGTGGATGGTGGGTCCAATATGGTGACCATTTAAAAAAATATGACAACGCTCACGTTTTTCAACATCCAGTCAGCATGCGTGTTTGATGTTCACGAACATCAGTCCATCCTCTGATTGGTACAGAGGTGTCCGTGAACACCAAATCAGGAAATGAGTCACAGACCAGACGCAGATATCACAAATTCTTTTGTACCTACTGTTTGGCCATTCTTAAAAAAACTACTAGACAGATTTATACTGAATTTGCATCAGCACACTTTAGGGACCATGATGCCCCTCCTGACACAAGTTTGGTGACAATCCGTCCAGTGGTTTGGGCTGTAGGCGTGAGCAAAACACATTTTTTTCCATTATGTCTACGAGGATTTCAAAAGTTTTAGGAACCCCCTATAACTTTGCCCCTCCTGGACAAAACCACACCAAACTCCAGAAAATCATTCGGAGGTGGCCATATACTTAGTATTGCAAAGTTTGGAGAGGATTCGTTAAACGGTGTCAAACTTATAAGGCACCCAAAAACTGCTCTTACTATGAGGTGAGGAAATTAACCATAACTACACAGCTGCTAGTGCAGGCTGTGTAATATATATATATATATATATATATATATATATATATATATATATATATATGCTAATCCCATAGAAAGAGCACTTTTTGGGCAGTTTATATGTTCGCTCTCCCTGGATGAATCCTCACCAAACTTTGCAAAGAAAAGTATATGGCCCACTCTGAATTTTTTTGCAAATTTTGGTGAGGTTTCGTCCATAGACTGAATGGAGAAAAAACATTGCTCATGCCTACAGCCAAACCGCTGGACAGATTTTCACCAAATTTGCGGCATGAGCAGCAGCTTGGTCCCGAAAGCGTGCTTTTGTAAATTTGGTGAAAATCTGTCCAGTTGTTTTTTTTAAAACGACCAAAAAGTGGGTCACAAAAAATGTGTGATATCTATGTCCGCTCCGTGGACACACTTCCCCATTGGCTCCGTGGACAGTGCCCTGATTGGCTAATCGGCTTGTGTCATGTCCGCTGACATGTGACATGTCCGCTGATTGGATGGTGAAGAGTGTGGAGTGCGTCAGATATTTTGGAAACGCCCACCATCTTGGATCACGGACATTCACGGACAGCACAGTGACAAATGGTGGAGAAATACAATTTTGGCAAGTGTGTTGGTGTGTAAGAGCATTTGAGGAGGGTGGGGGAGTAAGAGATGGGTCAAATGCTGTATTTATTTAGGTGGCAGGCCCCTGTTGTGTTTGTCTTATCCGCGGACAGCCGTGCTGTCTGGGATGTCCGTAATTGGGCAAATGGGGGTGTCCTAAGGACACTATTCCTGTCCGTACTGTCCGCAGGCAAGTTGAAACTGCTCTAAGAACGCATCCGGTGTCTGGGATGTTCGCAATTAACCAAAATGGAGGTGTCCTAAGGACACTATTCCTGTCTGTACTGTCCACAGGCAATTTGAAAATGTTCTAAGAACAGGCGCGATGTCTGGGTTGTCCGCCATTAACCAAAATGGAGGTGTCCTAAGGACACTATTTACTGTCCGTAGTGTCCGAGGGCAAGTTGAAACTGTTCTAAGAACAGGCGTGGTGTCCGGGATGTCCCTAAGCAATCAAAATGGAGGTGTCCTAAGGACAATATATTTGACCGTGCTGTACGCAAGCTAAGAACATGTTAGGTGTCCGCGGACATAAACAATGCCCATACTGCATGGTTAAAATGTTTGATTGGCCTTCGGCCATGCACCCAAGACTCTAGGCTCTGGCCACAACCACTGCAGCATATCACACCCATAGATCACACCCATAGAATTGAATATGTATGAAATATTTGCAAATCTACAGTTTATGTGCTGTTTGATTTGTATAGTTTGTATGTGAAGTTTTGGGTACATCACGCCATTAAGATTGTAGCGTTTGGTAACAAGAACTGCATATCCATGGAAGTAAACATTTTGCATTGTGGTGTACGGTTACATGTTTGCTTCAATGGTTGTGTTATAGAGCAGTATTTATGAGTTGTACCTATTATAATATACATACTGTTTGGTTTGGTAACTGGAGCACATATATTCTTTAACAATTTCTGTGATAAAAGAAAAGATCATGTTAGTGTTGGTAGTGTGTAAGGACTTATAACATTGAATAATAGACATTTCTGACCCTCATATTTAGTAGATTACAAACCAGTATACTGTGCAATTTGCTCAGTGTCTGTGTTTGTTGTTACATCATTTGGTCTGTGGGAAAAAAATTCCATGTTGTATTAAAAAAAAAAACTTTTTTTCTATTGCTACAGTACATTTATTGTTGTGTTTTCAGTGTCACTGTTCCTGGGTAATGTTGGCTTGTTGCATATTGTTAGATACTTGTTGTGAATTGTAACTGATTATACTTTTTATTTATATTCTCAAGTAGTTAATCTATCTGTTGGGTTGTTGCAAAATCTTTGGGCAGTTAGATATCTGTTGGCGTGTTCTAACAGTTTATTTCTTCTTATAATTTAGTGGTACTGATTTATCTGTTTGGTTGTTGCAGAATCTTGGGGCAGTTAGATACCTCTTGGCGTATTCTAACTGTTTATTTCTTGTTATAATTTAGTGGTATTGATTTATCTGTTTGGTTGTTATAGAATCTTGGGGCAGTTAGATACCTGTTGGTGTATTCTAACTGTTTATATATTTTTAATTGAAGTTTTATTAATGTTTATACACAGATTAGTTATTAGTGGTATTGATTTATTTGTTTGGTTGTTGAAAAATTTTGGATCAGTTAGATACCTGTTGGTGTATTCTAACTGTTAATAGTTGTATTTTTGTTAATGTTCAAGTACAGATTAGTAATTAAATTTTGGTTTTAAGAAGATTAAATAACTGTTTATAAGATTTTCTGGTAATCTCTGGTTTAGAGTAATGGTACTATCATTACATTCGAATCATCTACAATTCTTTTCTATATACCTATTGTTGTGAATGTTTTCTTACCAAGCGATACTTGACCATGTGTGAAACCCGTCAGCTTGCAGTTGTTTTTGGTACCATCTGCATTGTAACGTAGAAGCATTCATGTTACGTATTTACTATGTGTTTGTATTTGAAAAGTGGAGCGATTATCTGAATTGCAGGTAGTACATAATCTGCCATGGTTTGCATTTTGTACAAGTTGCTGAAATGGAACGGATTCACAGTTGGGTATGGATACATACACAAAACGTTCATTAATAATTTGTTCATAGCGCATATTGTTGCACAGAGTGCATGTGTGTTTCCACATGTATGAAATCTGGAAGATTTCATTTATAGGTATGTTTTTGTTTTCCAGTACTTGTAGCAAGTACATTAGAAATTCTTGTGGATCTTCTTGTGAGTTTATAGTGAATTTCACCATTCCAGCACAGTAGTCCAATTCTTGTCTTATTCCATGAACACTGTAGGCGTTGTCAGGATTGCTGGTTGCATTTCTATGAAGGACTAACATTTGCAAACACAATTGGTCTGTACTGTGTAAGTAAATGTTGGCAATAATTGGTGGCAATTGAAATAGAATATTGATTGCTACATTTGCATAGCAATTTACACCAGTTATATTTGAAAATTTGAATGGACCAGATAGTTCTGTTTGTGTGGTGCTTCTTTGAAGAAATACCTGAGTTACTTTGAGTACAAGATTCTTCTTTGGTTGTACTAATTGATGAAGTATTCATTTCTTTTACTCTCTTTGGAGGATTTGCAGTGACATCCTGTTGCATTTCTGTCTGACCGAGTTTTCTTTTACAAAGTTTTGCTTTTTGTGGAACATGATATGTTTTTAGATGGGGGTGTGTAGTGAACGTAGTCTATTGTATTCTAAAATGCAAGGAATATCAGCGTTTACTTTACTTGCATCAAAGTTGATTCGAAATAGACCGTCAAGTGTACGTAAGCCTGATAGTGCTACGTAGCTCATGTCTTCTTTAAACCTGTGCTCCCAATATCTATCAATGCTTTATCTAAGGTAAGACATTATGATTTGTGAATGGTGACTGTGTATGCTGGATTTAGAGAAAATTGTTCTCTGCGTACATACACGTCTTTGAAAAGAAGGAATTCAGCTGTCGAGCGCCCGATCCTTTTTACTTCTGAAAGTCAGTCAAAGAGAATATTGACAAACTGAATGTTGTTGTCACAGGGGTATGTTTGAAAGCCAACAACTGTACCCAGTGCTCCATTAACTAGTCCTTGCTCCACGTCAAGGTTACGATTAAGCATTACTCTACAGTTTAAAGATAATTTTAACATTTTCTCCAAACCAGCTGTGACGGAGATTGAATTTTCTAAGGTATTTAGTCTTGTTGTGGCTTGTTGACACATGGGTAGTGTCATACCATGTACGTCCAGTGTGTCTGTTGCGGAAACCTTTCAATTATTGGTTGCATTTCTTTGTTCAACATTGTTTCATTGAATTTGGAACAGCTTGCAAGAGTTGGCCTCAAGGACATACAATTGACATTTTTGTGTGCTAAGTGTTCCATGACATCAGTAGCACCTAAGTCATGTCCGTAAAGTGCATGGATGTGCCGGGTTTTTAATATTGCTTGTGCTTCTTGAGATAGTACACCAACTCTTTTTAAAATGATGGCGTAGGTGAGGTCTGCAGGCTGTCGCATGTTTTCTGTTAATTCTCTGCATTGGAAATGTTCAAAAGGTTGACATTTCCTATGCTGCCAACAGTTTTACAGCAGAGTTTGAGTCCAAAGGTTTTAAAAATAGGTTCACCTTTCACTGGTGTCAATTGATGAAGATCTCCGAAAACAATAATGTGTTTTCCTCCAAAGAGCTCTTCGCAGTTTGTTTTAAGTACTTCTTGTGATATGAGGTGAATCAAAGCCAATATTAGGTTGGAGACCATGCTCACTTCATCTATTAGTAGAATTTTCATTTGTTTTAACACTCTGCGTAGTTCCATTGCAGCTTCTATAGAAATTTTGTAATATTCTAATTTGTTTTGGTGTTCTACTGGCAGGAGTACTAATCGGTGTAAAGTGACACCACCTATGTTGTAGGCAGCTAAACCTGTGGGGTCAGTTACAACAGCTTACAGTTTGTTGTTTGTCAATTGTTGAAGGAACTTGCTGATGATTTTGATTAAGAATGTTTTGCCTGAACCACCTTCACCACTGACGTATAGTAGTATAGGTTTGTAATTTTGGCAGGTACATTCTTTATTTTCATGTTGTACACCATGTGCAATTTCTTTTGTTACTTCTTGAAAAATGCTACGCTGCTCATTGTTCAGTTTTTATTTATCTTCATAGTGACACATGGGGCCTCATTACAAGTAGCCCGGTAAAAACGGGTCCATTACCGGCATGCCGGTAAGAGCGGGTCCGTGCTCGTATGAACCCGCCAATAGCGGGTGATTACGAGTGTGCGAACACACGCGAACCCACATGCCAGTAATGGAAATACCGGCATGCTGCTAAAGGCCCTCCAACCCCCCGATAGCGGCATCACGGGACCCACTGATACCGGCACTGCCTAGGAGCAACCCCTACATACCAGCCCGGTAATACAACCATGCTAATACCGGGTTCACAAAACCGGACCCGGAAATAACGTCATCACGCAGGAACGGGAAATGGGCGGGCGGCCATCTTTAAAAACACAATCCATTGCAATCCACCCGAACCACCAGTCGATACTTGGAGAGCACAGTGGAAATCTATAGAGAATGTCAAAGGCTACCAGGAAGACCACCCCCCGGCTGCGGAAACAGCGTTACTCAGATGCAGAGCTGACTATGTTAGCAGACACTCTAGCTGTACATGCAGACATAATCCAATCCCACGACAAGAAGCGGGAGGTGCAGCAACAAAAGAGGCAAATCTGGCAGGAGGTAGCCTGCAAGGTATCAGCGTAGGTACACCCCGCGCAGTGTGAAGGACTGCAGGAAGTGGTGGGATGACCTCCGGTTGAGGGTACGCAATATCATGGCCAGCAGTCGGAGGGAGGCCATGGCCACATGCGGGGGTGCCCACTCCCCTGCCACATTGATGCCCTGGGAGGCGACAGGCTAGCAGTTTCATCAGTCCTGAGTCCATCGAGGGATATGGCGAGATGGAGACGGGTGCGGCATCAACCGCGGAAGGAGG
Source organism: Ambystoma mexicanum (assembly GCF_040938575.1). Classification (NCBI taxonomy): domain Eukaryota; kingdom Metazoa; phylum Chordata; class Amphibia; order Caudata; family Ambystomatidae; genus Ambystoma; species Ambystoma mexicanum. Next base: position 925,332,603 of record NC_090928.1, read on the forward strand.
TGAGTGACCCTGCAGATCCCTGTAGGGGAAGCCATGACGTAGCACAAGTGATGTGGTAGAGAGTCTAGGCAAGGCAATGCATGTCCCAACACCCACATGACCATATCCAAGTCCAGATGGTGGGCCAAACGCTGCCACACTGAAATGCATGCTGAGTGTCAATCCCATAACCAACACACAGCCAACACACCTTGCCCATGTAATACATCATACAAACCCCAAATCAACGGCATGCCACTTGCCATGCAGTGAATGCTAACATGCCCCTTCTGAATACCCTGCGTGACACACCTGTAAGACATGAATGCATGATCAAATGAATAATGAACAGTACCATTGTATGCCTCTGCCATGTCACACCATCACTGATGCCCTGCATCTCTTCTACCCCTCAGGCACCGATGAGGAAGATGCAAGCCAGGAGACCACCGCAAGGGCATCCAGCTCACACCCTAAGAAGAGGGCTACCACCACCACCTCCGCTGGAGGCAAGCAGGCCACAGCCACTGCCAGCATGCCTGTGCGAGCTGGGACACAGCCAGTAACACCTGCTGCCAGTGTGCCTGACACACTACAGACCCAGCAGGCCACACCCACACCTGCCGAAGGGGAGTCCCTGAAAGCACCCGCCTCCACTGTGGATGAACTGGATGCCAATGTAGAGCTGAGGGAGTCACCGGGGTGACATGTCCACCCACCTCGAGCCCCGTGCCCACCCCCTTGCCCCAAAACATGCACTCACCCACCTGCAGCGAACCTGATCTCTGCATCCATGACTGTGACCTACCCACCTCTGAGGAGTACAGTCCCGAAAATGCTGTCCCCGTGACTGCACAACCCACCACTCCAGCTCCTTCCAACACCCTGGAGACACGACTGGCGACGGTGGAGGCCCGATAAATCTTCTCCACCAGTACATAGCGGACGGGGAGGAAACAAGGTGGGGTATTGCCACAGCAATTGCGGGGACCACAGCGACCATCGCCACCAACATAGCTGCTGTTAAACCATTGGCTGTGCTCATGAGGGACTGCCTGGGGGCGGTGACACAGGTGCTGACTTCCATGCTGCTCCATATGCAGCGGCCACGTCTTGCAGGAGGTGTGGAACCTGCCACCGACTCACCTTCAACCTCCACACCAGCTTCATCTGTCGCCACCAGCCCAGTGTGCCATGCACATAGAAGTGCAAGGCACACTGAAATGCCGCCTCCTGACAGGAAGAAGTCCCGGAAGTAGTGTGGGCGGACAATGGGAGTGGGACACATGGTTGAGGGTGAAGGGGTGCATCTTGTGGAGTCTATTAGGGGTATTGGTGTTGGTTGGGGGGTTTGGGAGTTTGTTGGGGGGTTAGGGAGGGGGAGTGGGCACATTTTTGCTGTTGTAAATAATACACAAGTTGTGATAAGAAAAATCCATGGCTGGACATTGTTATTTTCGTGTGCATCCATTTAATGTGTTACGGTGTTCAGTGCCCAACTCCCAACATTCCCTGTGTGCATGTCCACATTGGCCCAGTTTCTGACTGACACATGTCTTTCATAGACACTGTGGGTCGGGAGTATTTGTGGATCTGTGCTTGGCGTACTGCATGGCCATCCCATGTATCACGTACTGGCAGGGGGGCTACTTCACCTCTGTCTACATCCTCATCATCCTCACCCAGTGCATGCATGTAAATGTCAGGTGGCAGTGGGACATTTCCCCAGGTGCACATGTCGTGCAGCATGACACAGGCCATGGTGTTCTTTGCCGCCTACTCATGCCCATAGAGGAGTGTCCCACAAGACCTGAATAGGCAGCGGAAACGCACATTTAACAGGCCAAAGGTCTGCTCAATCACAACACGCGTATGGGTGTGTTCACTGATGTACTCCTCTTCATGGCTGTTCTGCGGGTTCCGCACAGGGGTAGGTAGCCACGGCGTCAAGGGAGGTCCTCCATCACCTGCAGGTGGATACGAAAAGGGGTGGACTGGGAAGTAAAAGAGGCCCTGGAAATAATTACAGGGCACCAAAACAGGCCCTGGAAATAATTTTCAAAGTGGCCCCATATGAGACATTTTCAGCAAGCGCAATGCTTTTCCTATGAGAAAATTTGGAAATACCACACAAATGAGGCCCAGGGTGCCCAGGCCCATCGGGAAATCTCTAGAGTACCCTATAGGCCAGTTCACCCCTGGATACGAATGGGGGTGTGTCACTCAGAGCTGCCACCTTCAGGAAGCACAGTGATGGCCCCACCTATATGGTGCGGACATGCACATGTCCCTGTACATATGTAAGGATGTTACCACAATGCATACTATACTGCTATGAGGTGTGGTAGTCTGGATGGCGCTCAATAGTTTATGCAGGGTATAATCATGCATGCTGAGGCGGATGTACTGTGGTAGTACGACAATGTTTAGCCTCCCATTCAAGCAGTTAATTCTACACTATGCATGGTCACACTAGCCACATTGGCACAGTTGCCTTCCTGTACAGTCATGCATTGCTTTCCATCACCATGGTGGCCTAGTTGTGCCTTATACTTGTTGTCATCAATATGCATTATTTGTTTAATTTGTGCCGGTGATGTGTCATGTTCCATTTGGGAGGTTCAGGTCTGGAGTGTTTAGCTCTGCATGCATTCTCCAATCACAGACAATTGCCACCCAGGTGGAGTATGCTCCCCCCCATTCCCAACCAGGTGGAGTATGCATCCCTACACATCAGTACCCTAAAGCACTGCCATGGCCCAGTTGTGCAACTCACCAAGCAGCCAGGCACGTGCTCCAGCATGTCGCTCCATGTGACGGGGTAGGGTGGAGTTGCGCAGTACCATGGCATCATGTGTTGATCTGGGATATCGGGCGCAGCAATGTGTGATGATCTTGCTGGAGTCACATACCATTTGCACATTGATGGAGTGGTATTGCTTGTGATTGCGGTACACCGCCTCTATGGCATAGGGGACTACCAATTCAACATGGGTGCAGTCCAGGGAACCAACACAACTGGGCATGCCTGCCAGTGCAAGGAAGCCTACTTTGGTGTCGGCTATCTCCTGGGCAGTCCGTGTTAGGGATATGTGGGTGCTTGCGTGCTTCAGGAGGGCATCCAGCACTTGGTTCAACATGCGTGAAAAAAGTGGTTGTGAAATGCCATGCAGCTGCCCCACTGTGTGTTGATAGGTGCCTGTGGCCAGGAAGTGGAGCACGGACACCACATTTAGTAGTGCGGGGATGGCAGTGTGTATTTCTATGAGGCTGTCTATGTCGTTGTGTTTCATGTTCAGTATGGTGGTGATGGTGTCCCGGTCCAACCGGTAGAGGGTGTGGATTTGCTCAGAGGTTAGGTTAAATGGGCTGAGTCTGGTGTGAGGGATTGGTGGCTGCCTACAAGGCACTGCTGGCTGGGCTGGTGGTAATTGCTGGGCCTGTCTCACCCTCCTTCTCCTCCTGCGTCTCCTCTGTGCTGCCTGTTGTTGCGGCTGTAGTTGTTGTTGTGGTTGGTGTTGTTGCTGTGGTTGTAGCAGTATTGGCATGTCCTCCAGCGCCATGATTGCAACAGCTATTGGTAGCATTTTGGTGTTGGAAGGGGTGTGGTGTTTGGGTGTGCACATTTTGTACAGGCCCAGCCTCCATTGACTCCACCTGTGGGGATTGTGTGCACCTGTAGCAGTTGGCTTGTTTCCTGATTGCTGTTTGCGGGTGGTCCGCGATGCCTGTATGGCCAGCATCGTGCAGCCCATGATTACTGCCTTTGCAATGCCAGTATTTGCATGTCTGTGTGGGTTGGGATGTCCTCCTATTTCCGGCATGCAGGTATTTGCTCCACGAAGGGGTACGTGTACGTGCCCATGCCGCTATTAGCAGCACCGTTATTTAGGGTGCCGCTAATACTGGGTTACCGATTCAGAATACACCGGAGCAGTACGTTTTTCGCTTACCAGCAACCTCGTAATGAGGCCCCTGGTGTTTTCTACTTCTGTCGTAGCTAATTCTGCCTCATTTGCTATTAGTGGCTGTCCCAGTGGTTCTTGGCTTCCTGTTACAGAAGGTTGACTACTGTCGGGAGTGCCCTTATCTAGTTGGGCCTGGAGTTCTTCTTCGTGTTGCTGTTCACTGTGCAATATTGTTTTGTACTGTGTAAAGTTTACATCGGTTATAGTGCTTTCATTTGCTTTGAAACCGTCTTCATAGGAGTCATAGTTATCTAGTATCTCTTTTTCTTTTCTCCATGGTTTAAAGAGTTGTAGCAGGGACATGTAATATAGTTCTTTATGTTGAGGAGTTTTTAATGACAATTTGATATGATCAATTAAACTTGGTTTGGTAAATTTTACTAAGCTGCCTTTACAGTTTGTCACTCTACCTTTTTTTCATTGGGTTTTATATTATTTTTGTATGTGAAGTTTTGGGCTATGTGGTATAGACACATGGTTTCCAAAGTGGTACTTCTGTTTGGGTAGAATGTTGGGATAATGTTTGGCTACAGTTTCTATGATGTTGTATGATTTGAGAACTCTTTTTTTTAGATTTAGCAGGACCAAGACTTAGCCATATTTTCAGATTTTCCATACAAAGCAGCACCGGTTAAATGATCTGCAGCTTCATAGCAGCCACATTCTCTATAAGAGAGTATTTTTATTCCCAAGCTGTACAATTTCTGAGACACTGTTTTGTCTGATGATAGGTCCTTCCAGAGGTCTTGAAGCTCTGTTTTTCTGCTTTGGTTAAGCAGGCTGTAACATATTGTGCAACTGCAGTGGAATTGTCTGCAATGTACTGCATTCCATAATAGGGCAATGATTGTATTGTAATCATTGATATATTTTGCTTCTTCTGTTAATTTTATGTAATATGTGTTTTTAGGTGATTTACCTTTTCACACTATGTCTAACTGAAGACATGAAGTTGTTCACTTCACCTGTTTCTGTAACTGGTCTAGGGAAACCAAAGCGGCATTTGGTGTAGTATTTCCCTTTGTATTTGTATTTGCGACGGCAATATTTGCCATATTTGTGTCTTTGAAATTGTACAATTTGTGCATGAAGATCACTATTTGTTGCTTCTGATGGAATTTCACAAGTGAAATATTTTTCGATAAACTGTAAAACAGTGGCATCACTGTCTTGATCCAATTTAGGAGCATCTTTAATCCATAAAAGCATGTGAATATGTGGTGCTCCTCTGGCTTGGTATTCTTTTCTCCAAAAGAAGTGTTGCACTTCTCCTAGGGGAGTAACATTTTAATTACAAATAAAGTGTAGCATAGCAATGAAGCGATGATGGAAATATCTTGAAACATTAACAGGATCTACAGAGCAAAGTTCTCCAGGTGTTAGTATATCTATGTTTGTTTTGTTTTTGTTTGATATGCATAGGAAATCATGTAAATCTTCCCATCCATATCCTGCACAACTTAATGTAATAAACCAAGTGGGTGGGCCAAGGTTTCTTATCATACAATTTACATCTCTTGATGTCAGAACCAGTACTCTTTAGTACCACGCATGTTTGCTAACAGATTTGTAATGCTTCATTGTAAAACCTCATCTTTTTCTTGCACTTTTTGTAGTAATTACATAGCTGACATACTTTGAAAGTGTGTTCCTGATTTTAATGTGTGTGCAACTTTGTAACATAGAGTTGCTAGTTAACTTTCAAAGAGTAGGTGGAATATGTATTCCACATTTTGTCTAAATCTGGGATCTTCAGAATACATTCGTAACGAGCTGTATTCTGATGCTGTTATCTGAATAGGTCTATCATCGTACCTTCCTCCTTTGCCAGGAAAGAGTAGAGGAAAAGCATGTACTTCTATACTTTTTTCCCATATGCTGATTGGTGATCCTTTGGTTTGATACATTTGGTATGTTTCTAGTGCATCATCTATGATGTCATTAGAGTGTAATGGATGAATTGTATAATGGTCTAAAATGTTGGATACTGGAGCAGGATCTGGAAGTTCAAATTGACCAGGTTCAGTGACTCTTCAATTATTTCAGTTCTTTCCCTTAAGTTTTCTTCAATATTTATTTCTTTGTAGTAGTCATTATTATCTGTTAGAAATTGCAAGGCTTGTCTAACTTTATGTAAGTCTACGAGTTGTTGCCAACATTTTTTGTCTTTTGTAGGTACACCATTTACTAAGACAATTAAAGATTGCTCTATTGGACGTTGCACTCCCAGAGTGTGCAAATTGTCTTTTAGATCTAATGGTAAATAAACTACTTTGACACAAATTCCTTTCACCAATTCAGAGGGAGGTAATTTTGCTGTTTTTGGTGGAAGGCGTATTATTGCTTGAAATGGGTGCACTGTTTGAATTATGATGCTCTTATATAAATTGAGTTGTTGCAGGGGTTTTGGTAGTGGGAATAATTCCAAATTATTTGTGGTAGCACGTGAAGGAGTTTGATTGTTGTCAAGTTTTGTAGTGCAGTAACTGCAAAGTATTAAGAGGTCAGTTATTTCCTATTTGTTTTCTGCTATAAGGTAGAGAGCTAATTCAAACCATTTGGAATCTTAATTGTCTTCTATTTTGTATGTTAAGTCTATAGTTTTTGGGTTACTTTTATAAAAAGTTCTGCGGTAACACACACACACACATGGCTTGGTATTTCAGCGGATGCACTTTTAAATGTTAGTATTTCTTTTTTGTATGTGTGTAGTACAAGATTGCCACCTGTACAATTGTTGCTAGTCTGTTGTACAGCTACTGTATTTTGTAAGTGGCTTTCACTTCCAAAATATTTCTTTTGGATATGCTCTATTTTTTCCAGTAGGTCTTTGGCTGTACCATGTAGAAGATTGTTATTTAAATTGGCTAGTTCTAAAGCAGGACTTTTAGCATAGTACAGTTTATAGACCAGATTTCTTATAGTTGAATGATATGTTGATATCATTTTGATATGATGGTAGGTGCTTTTGCAAATAGGTCCTGAAATGCAGGGCAATGAATGTCCTTGTAGTCCTGTGTATTTGCGAACTGGACAGGTATCCATATTTTGCAGCAGTTTCAGTTTGATTTTGTCTTTGCCTTTCACATATTGATTGAGGAACTGCCGTAAAGATTTGAAAGATTTTTTGGCAATGTTACACATTGACGTGCATGGCCATTTGTGTACTGGTTGTTCTGGTTCAGTCGAATCGAGAGTTGATACTGAGTTTTCTGGGGATATTTTTGTAAGCAGTATTTCTTGTTGCATTATGGTATTATTAAGTTTTTCATGACCTTGTCCACTGCTATGTATGGCAATTGTGTTTTTTTTTATTTTGTTTGTATGCTTCTTCATTAAAATATCGTTCTGTGCTCGTGGTGTGACTCCATTCACCGCCACAGATAATTTAAAAGTTATTTTTGTTGACATTCTGTTTATTTTTGTAATTTAGTATTTAGTTTTGTTAGTGGTTTGATTTCTGTTTAACACTAAAATAAATAACTTTCTTTTGAGAAGGATTGCACTGTCTATCAAAGCTTCTAAGATTATTTTTTTACAGTAGGTTTTAAGGGTTGTGCATGATGTGTCTCCTGTTTTTATAAGATTCTGAAGGATTCTCTGGTGGAACATTATTAACAATATTTTGTAAAATACTTTTTTTGGTATGGTTACTTGCCACTACATCAAGATGTATAGCAGCAGTGTTAGCAGTAATGGTACCTGAGTTTTTGTTAATCACTTTTTGTTTCGTTTTGTATTTTGAAAGAGGAGGCAAAGTTTCTGTACTGGAAGCTTGCTTTGTTTCACTTAATGACCTTATTAGCTGTTTTGTTTGAGCTTTTTGTACAGATTCTGCTAGAGAAGGATGCTTATTTAGGACACTTTTATTTTGATTTGCTCTACTTCTGCGTTGCTTTCTATAGAGTTGCTTTTTGGTAGGTATTCTTTGGGGTTTGTTGGAAAAAAAGAAAGTATGGGTTGGGCTGTTGTGCAATTTATGTGTGCTGTGTGCATGCGTGTCTGAGTATGATGGTAAGGATGTATTTGGAGGTGTGTGATTGTGCAATGCCCAGCTACAACAAGTTGGGAGGGTTATACTTGTATTTGTCTGTTACTATGCTGGGGTTCAGATGACAATACAAAGTAAGCTAGTGGTGAGGGGAAGCATTAATACTAAATCTAATGGTATAGAATTAAGACAGTTCTTTGTTCTGCAATACTAACATTCTAGTGTTTTTGAGTAACAGTTAGAACATTATGGTAGTATTGTACTTATTTTTTGTATGGAAAGAGTAGGTTTCTTCTGAGTTGTTGTTTGTACTTCAGATGCTGCTGCTTTTCAGGAGAGTGGTCTTCACTGCAATTGTAAAAGAAAAGGTGTGTGTTTATAGCACTGTTGTTAATTTAGACGTTGAGTTTTATGTTTTTGTAGTAGTAGTGTTTTTTGATAACTGAATATAATGTGTACATGCTGTTTCCTTTGCCTATGTGCAGCCTGTATATTTTACCTCGAATCTGTTAGTTGAATATGCTTTGCAACTAAGCGTATGAAACTCACTTGGCTTCTTAAGTCTGTATTATTGGATGTTAGGAGATAGAAGAAATAATCATATACTTATTTTGCTATTCTTGTAGGGTCAATGGCAGAAACTGTATAGAAAAGCATGGAATGTATGCATTTGTGAAGGTGTGGGTAATAAAGCAGAAGGATGTGATGTAGAGGCAGTGGTGTTGTTTCAGCTGGGAGTTTTTTTAATGATAGTGTCTACTAGTGTGAGTGTATAAAAATGCATGAACTCATCCTGGCTGCGTGTAATTTTATAATACACTAGAACATGTTTTTCTACAATTATACTGTTATTTATCTCATCTTTCTCTCATCTTTTATATGAAATTACACTTTTTTAGATAGCTGTGTGTCTAAAAAAAAAATTGGAGAGCAGACAGGTTTGCAAGTGACAGTTGATTATAGCAGATGGGAAACATTACAGTAAGTTCATTTTGTAGGTTATACAGGTTGAGTGGCAGTTACCCTGTTTATATGCATTTATACAAGAGCTGTACATGTATTGTGCAGAAAATATGCATGCCTATAGTTTGTATTCATGCATCTGGATATGCATGAAGCTGCAAGTAGAAATCTTGGAGACTTGTACAGTAGTTTTTGTAGTAGGTGCTTTCCAATGACATGAGACTTGTACTCAGAGTGATCAACAGTACATCTGAAGTGCTGAAGTATGATGATGGAGTTAGATGTAGAGTTCTTGGATATGATTGGTGGATGGTTGTGTGACTGCTAAACTGTAGCCAATGAGGGAATGGTACAGAGAGTGAAGTGGAAAGGGTAGAAGGGCTGCCCAAGATTTATACGCTCCGTGGACACCGCGGCTGTCCACGAACAGGGCGTGCCACATCCAGGGTTTTTCAGCAAATCCAGCATGGAAAGGTGACTGTAGGGATTAACCAATCAGGTGTTGAGGTTGTGGATTTGTGTTGAAAGAGGCTGTGTGAAGTGAAGATGGCAGAGATGGAGAAAGTCAGGGTGTTGGTGGTTGGAGATATGTTTGTGCATGGTTTGGAGCAGTATGCTTAATGCAGGAATGTAACAAACAATTTTGATGTTAAAGGAGTGGAGGTGGTGTAGAGCACTGTGCCTGATTTCAATGTGCAGGGAATTGTACAAGTTTGTGAAGATATGGGCACGATGAACAGTCCCTATATGGTAGTTTTGCATTGTGGTGCTTTGCATTTCGGCTATGTCAGTGCCCCAACTTTGTTGGCAGATTTGGAACATTTTGTTCAAGCAGTAATGAAAGTTCTTCCAAATGCCAAAGTTAATTTTTCTGGTTTAGTACCTAGGGTAATATGGGACAATAGTTCTGCTTTTTGTCCTCAGCAAAACATTGCTAGGTGTGCAATCAACCGAGGCATGTTTGCTTCCATGCTTAGAGCTGGTATGTTCTTTTGTAATAATGAGAACATTGATTGTGGTAATGCTGTTTATTTTAAAGAAGATAGCATTTCTTTATCTTTTATGGGAAATGCCATGCTTATTTGGAACATGACGGTTGCTTTGGAGAAGCTAATGTAAAGATTTTAGGAGTAAAATAAGAAAGAAAAAAAAATACAAAATAAAAGGTGTCTCGCCAGCATCTGCAAAAAAAGGCTCTTTTCAGAGCCAACCTCAAAGGGGAAATGGGGCTCACTATTTACATTTACATTCACCACGCTCACATTTTTCTATTTGTCCGCGGACACCACGGTTGTCCGCAGACAACACATATTAGATACGGGGATTTTGGGGTTGAGAGGCATGCAAATGAGACTGAGCAGAGCAATGGATTGGTCAATAAGGTTTACTGGGTGTTTTTTTTTGTATGGAGGGCATTTGTCAGAAAGTCTTTTTCCTGAGAGAAGAACAGATAGCTATGGCTGTGTGTTTCAGAAAACAAATTATCTGGATTTTGGGAGACTCATGGATAAATTGGTTGGAGGTGCATGTAGAACGCTGTGGAGTGACTGCACATCTTGGATTCCCTCATGTAGAAGTGCACTGTCATGGAGTGTGTGGAATGAAGTGGCTAGATTTGGCACCACTTTGTGCTACTTTGGTGACACAGCGTCATCCAGACATTATTATTATTCATTGTGGAGGGAACAGTTTAGGACATGTGTCTGGAATTTCTTTGCAATTGCAATGAAAGAAGGACTTGGGAAGGTCATGGACATGTTTCCAAATTTCCAAGTAATTTTTTCCCGTATTGCGCAGAGACAAATGTGGCAGCGTTCTTCTTAATCTGGTCCACAAATGGAGAAAACGAGGCGCAATGTCAATAAGGCTGTTTGTGCCTTTTTAAGAGATGTTGGCATGTCCTCTTTTCACAATGAAAATATTATGTTTCGTAGCACATACATTTTTCACAGAGATGGAGTACATCTTACTTATGTTGGCAATCAGATTTTTCTGCGAAATATACAAAATGCATTGCAACCTTTTTTGTAATTACATTAATACATTTTGCAGTAGCTGTAAATTATTTGAAGTTTTTGAAAGTAAAAAAACACCAAAAGGCTCTTGTCAGAGCCACCACGTCCTCGCATAGAAAAGTGCAATGGTTCTGATAGGGTGGCACCTCCAAAAAATAAATGTCCGCAGACTGTCCGCAGACTTCTAAAAAATGCACAGGGCGCTGCACTATTTATTTGTCACTTCTATTTTTAAAGTGTGAAAGGCGGCTTTGTTTTGCTTTTGTTTTTGTTGTTTTATATTTATTTTGTTTTTTTAAACACAACACACAAGGAAAGGAGGCGAAAAGAGGCTAAGGAAGGGACACCAACCACGGGGATAAGAAATGGCAGGTGGAGAGAGGAAGATGTAGGGTGGGCCTTATTTAGGTAAGTAGCAGACCTTCTCATGCTCCTTGACCGCAGTCTCGAAAGCATTCCGAAGGTTCTCCCCCCTGCAGAGTATTTTGTCACAGTACATGCACAATAGTGTGACCCTCAAAAGGTAAGGATCAACAGCATCATGAATGGCTTGTGAGGCAGTGGGATGGATGTGCTGTTCCACAGGAGTATCTCTTGTGGTGGCAGAAGCGAAAACGGAGGATGCTGCAGGGGTACTCAACCTACTACGTTTATCGTAAGGTACAACCTTACGAATATACCCACATGGAACGACCTCAGGTGTCGCTTTATTGATGTTGTACCGTAGCTGTATGTCATGAGCACTGCTCCCGAGAAGCCAAGTCAAGCCCAGCATCCCCGGAAGCAGGCTCACGACCCTCGTCCCCGGCTCCAGCAAACCCCTATTGGGGCCCTTTGGACCATGTCCTGGCGCCTCTGGCGCCAGGCTCATAAGGAACCTCAGTCCCGGCGCCAGGGGCGCCGGGCTCATAATTCTTGCAAAGGTGCTTGGGTGGACCTACCTGTAGCAGACCATGCTGCATACTCACCTTTGCAAATGCTGGCAGGATGAAGTCCCCAGCCTTCTGCTGGGAGGAACTATTCCCTGAACTAGGACTACTTTCTTACCTGGGTGGGGCTGGTGCCACTCCTTAGCTCTGGAACACAGGAACTCTTTTACCTGGGCGAGGCTGAGGAAGAAGACACCCAATCACTCCAACACTATTTAAACCACACCCGATTGGGAAAACGTGCTTCGCGTTATTCTGCATCTGCAGCAGGACGCTCACCGAGTCAGCTCCAGCATTCCAGTGACATCTCCAGTTTCAGCTCAGCAACCTGTGGAGGAAAGACACGAGAACTATACTTACCATCCAGGAATCCAGACACCGGCAGAACCTGCAAGCAAAAGAAACATAAGGTTAGCAAGTTGCAACACGTTCTCAGCCGCGCTCGCTTACCTTATCCATCTGTGCCTTCACGGATTCTTCGCGGCCTTCTCTTCAGCAGCCTAACGGCACCTGTAAAGACAAAGAACATTGTTAAGTAGGAATCGGGTGAAGGCGGCCGCATTTACTTTTCTTACCTGCTTTTGTGCGCATATTACGATCTCTTCAACCGCAGCAGCCCGGCACCTGAAAACAAGAAAAGAACATTGTTAGAGGTGCTATAATAAGGTCACAGATCATTATACTCACGTACTTCGCACGTGCAACGGACGAACAACGCCCGCAACATCTCAAGACCTGAAAACAGAAAACAAGGGACATTATTGAGGTGTCATTGAAATTCCAATACCTATGTACAACCGCACGTGTCGCGCTCTCAGTGACCACGCCCTTAGCATCCAGGCACCTGAAAAAGACAATGAAAAGACTTCATTAAAGGTGCCCATCTCTTCAAGACTATAAACTCTTTATACCTTCTGGCATCCGCTCGTGCAGTAACGGCGGCATCACCTTGCCACTTCTAAGGCCACAAAAGACTTTGAGGACCTCCAGTGACGTAACTGGAACCCACGCACCCCTGCATAAGTCGCAGGATGGAGAGCCCAGCATTTATACGCCTAAGGTGAGAGCTCACCAGGACATTGGACTTTCGGAGAGTTGGCGATTAGTGAGGAGGAAGTCCAGCCAAACGGTCATTAACCCTTTTTTCTTCCGCCTGCAGAAACCTTACCCTGCAAGCCAGACGGTCAATAAGAGGAAGCCCAGTCCAGAGAGTCATCCGAGCTCTACGCTTCTCAATTGAAGAGACAATAACAGTTCAGCCGGGACCAGCGCCTCCGTGGGAATCAGGTGAGCGTTACACTGTATGAACCAGGCTTTCCACGACTCAGCACCATGCGGCACTGAGTGCCGATCACCTTATTTGCACAAGCTTTCGGCACTCCATCAAGTGTGGTAAATAACCGCCACACCCAAGACTCACGGTGAGTGCTGGTAGTAGGGACTTCCACTACCTCATCCTCTTCATCCTCTTCATCCGTCTCCTCTGCATCCTCACGCCTGTTCTCCTCTGCAGGCCTTTGGGGAGGTGGTGGTGGTGGAGGAGGTGGGGGTGGTGATGAAACTGAAGCAGCCATGGTTGCCATCTGGATAACAGCAGGCGGAAGTCACCAGTAATGCAGTCAATGCAGGTCTGAAGCAATGCTCTGTCAGGTAGCCAGAAGAACAATGAGGAGCAATTTTCGGGTGTGGCCTTTTATAGGGGTGCTGGTGCACGCTTTGCGGACAGGGTCGCTGTCTGCGGGCAGATCGAACACCAAAAAAAGGCTCAAAAAGTTCCAAAAAGTATGTTGATCACCAGGGACATTGTCTGGGACATGTGCAATGGTGAACTTTTACTGTAAAATACCTTGGATTGTCCATAAAAGTGCTTTTAAAATGTTTGGGGACCCAGGCAGTGTCCGCAAATTAGGACACACGCTCAGCGTGGGTGCGGTCACATAATGATGTTGCGGACATGTTCGCGAATGGGAAGGATGCTCGTAGGACACCAAATGTGCATGTTCAGTTGTGCGCATGCGTGCGGGTGTTCTACGGACAGTGTTCTAGTCCCTGAACTAATTTAAAGTGCGACACATGTGCGATGGACAGTTACGGACAAGCACAATGTTCGTAGGACCCATGGGTGTGGTGCGCATGTGCGTGGATGTTCTATGGACAGTGTGGAATGCCCTGAATAAAATTAGTGTGCGTCATAACATTGCAGACAGGCGGACGGGTTAAGTGTTCTACTGACATATTCATTCTGGTTGCAGACATTGCGAACAGGGGGATGTTCTTAGGACTCTTTAATTTAAATAATTACGGACATGCAAACAGAAGTTGTATCCTGTGGACACTCCCATTTTAATTACGAACAGTACGAACAAGTATTGTGTCCTTAGGACACCTCCATTTTGGTTAATTATGGACATCCCGGACATCGAGTATGTTCTAAGAACAGTTCCATTTTGGTTGCGTACAATACGGACAGGTATAGTGTCCTTAGGACACCTCCATTTTGGTTTATTGCGGACTTCCTGGACACCGGATGTGTTGTAAGAACAGTTCCATCTTGATTGCGGACAGTACGGACAGGTATAGTGTTCTTAGGACACTTCCATTTTGGTTAATTGTGGACATCCCGGACATCGAGTGTGTTCTAAGAACAGACCCATTTTGATTGCGGACAGTACGGACAGCTACAGTGTCCTTAGGACACTCCATTTTGGTTAATTGTGGGCATCCCGGACACTGGGTGTGTTCTAAGAACAGTTCCATCTTGATTGCGCACTGTACGGACAGATATAGTGTTCTTAGGACACCTCCATTTTGGTTAATTGCTGACATTCCGTACACCCGCGCTGTCCGCGGACACCTTAACTGCCTTTAAAAAAAAAAGATAAGACACAGAGGAATAAAGTAACAACACACATAATATTTTATTATTATATACAAATATAAAATGTATGAAAGAGAGGGGGAAGCAGAAACTGACACAAATACAGGGGAATCAGGGGTTTGGAGATGATGGATGGGAGGGGATGAAGGGATGGAAGTCTCATGATAACGTTTTTCTTGGTGGTGAGGGTTTGGGGATAGTTGACTGGGACATGGAGAGGGGGAACTGGTACATGTGGGACAGTGATATTTAATGTTTTCTTTTATGTGGTCCTCCACAAAATGTTTTAATAGATTGACATTTTTCATTAGCATATCCATATTTTCTAATGTCTCTCTTGGTATTATTTTCACTGTTACTATGGTCTGTTAAAAAAAAATTGTTATGTACACATAAAGAAATGGTTATTAATAGGCTTATATAGAGAAGTGCTATGTTTACCATTAGTATCAATGTCTTCATTAATTTCATCACGTGGGAAATTTCCTTCAAGCCATTCCAAAGTACTGGACATTTCTGTGTAAAAAAATATATATTACTTTTAGTGTTCCTAATACAGAAAGCTTAGAAATATATAAGAAAAAAGATGTTTACTTACTAGTTTTTGGTAAGTTTTGTTGTTACTGTTGTCTAGGCCTGCTGTTGCTTTTTGCTGTGCAGTTTCTGTGAGGTAATTATGTTGGAGGCATATATGTTTTGTTTTGGTATATTCCATTTTGGTACATATGCAGTTTAAATGGACACTTGTTCAGTGTTTATATTGCATGATACACCAATGTAAGATACCCCCTGAGTTTTTGGGTAGTGTTCATGTTAACCGCGTCCGTCCGTGGACATACACACAGTCCGCGAACATCAACATCACTAGCTGGGGGTTCAGTATGTTCTGTGTTACATGTATATAAACTAAGGGAATCCTAGTAAACACCTATCAAATTCACACTATGTATATCTATATTCAGTAAAAAAAAAACTTTGGTAAAGAGAGGTTATGGTTAAGTTGCGCTATTAAAAATCTATGAAATTCAGTAAAAATTCTTTCTTAAAGGGACGTTATGGTTAAGTTGTGCTATTAAAAACCTATGAAATTCAGTAAAAAAATCGTTGTTAAAGGGACGTTATGGTTAAGTTGCGCTACGAAAAACCTATGAAATTCAGTGAAAAAACTTTGTTAAAGGGACGTTATGTTTCCAAGTAAAACCAAAACCCCCTGAAATTCACCAGTTATGAAATGCTAAGCAACCATAACTCGTGCCACTGATTGTGGAACTAACTCCTTCCCCCCACCAACTCCCCAGCATACATACTCCCTACCCCCACCAACTACCCAGCACTCATACTCCCCCTCATCAACTCCCTAGCACACATAGCCCCTTCCACCCACACAGTGCCAATGGGTCCCATATACCTATTCTGAATTGGTCATATATTCTGGTAACGCTGACACCTACCCCCGCTGTGTTTGAAATCGTGAGACTCTGAGGGTGGCAAATCAAAGATCAGCCCCTGTGATAAGACATCCTATAGTGAAGGCCCTCACTCCCCAAACTGATATACACACTTATCCTAGACATTGATTAAATAATGATCATCACTATACCTTTTAAGTATATATTAGAGGCCTATAAATTGCACACATGTGTTTGTACTATCCCACTTTGGGTCACTAGCGAGGTGAAGGATGTGGGGATCTTGCACCTGAGGCAACCTGCGGGGGTCGGGATTGAAAGCTGACAGGTCTGGCACATCAGAGCTAGAAAGGGAGTGGAGTGACACATGTTACTTTAGGACAGAAATTACTGTGACTGGGGTCTTGTTTTATTGGGAGGCACTCTGGGATGGTCAGCAAGGAAGGGTCACACTTCTGGTACATGAAAAGAATAGTTTTGGAGGGGCACAAGGTTGAACAAGCAGTAATTATCCAGCAGCAGGGGTGAGAGGTGCGGGAGAACATTTGTTGAGATGGATGAACAAGTCATGGTTTGGCCCTGACACACACAGGACAGTGATCTCAGAGGAAGAATTAAATTAATACATGCTTTGTTCGCAACATCTTGTCTTGGCACATCAATGAGAAAGGGACTTGGCAGGCACAGGAGGAAAAAGGTGGGGGCTGTCAGTGTTCGCTGTGCGTGGTGCTGCTGAGGGGGAGGGGAAACTTTGCAATGCCAGAATGCGGCCTAGTCCAGAGTTGGAGTCGAGGGTACACAAAATGGAGTCCAAGTGTGTCTAGCAATAGCCCCACCTCTGCTTATGTCATGGCCTTTTTCCCCATGGCTACAGAAGGGCAAAGATGGCGTCCCCCATGAGTGCAAGAGCAGGGTGTCACTTTCGCGTATAAAGTATTGGGGCTGGGAGCTCAACCAACCCCCAAAACATGCCCCCATGAATATATTGGTCAGAGTGCAGCTATTTCTCACCAACAACCCACTTTGATGTGCTGTTTTGCTCACAGTCAGTAGTTCTTGCATGCCGAGTATGTTATCCAACCTAGGTCTCATCCCTTAGGGGGATGAGTAGTTATTCAGCTATTTGGGCAACTGTTTGGTAAGGCAACTGCAGAACCCCTAAGTTGCTTTCATGCTGTTATCCATCTGGCCCTCCCACGATCAGTGAAGGTCCCACAGTAGCTCGACGAAACTGGGAAGTGTGAAAGCTCAGTGTTACATAGTATGGCATTCGCAAAAATAGTACTTGTTGAAAAAAAATTGACAAAGAGGATAGATTTCAAAATACAAATTGGATGCTTTATTTGGACACTTTATATAAACATTGTTGATCAAAAAAACAGATGGTAACCATTTGTACCTAGAAGTGAACTGTTCCATAAGCTCTGCTCTAGGTGGACCGGGCATGTTTGTAATGTTTTGTGGCAATGTGTGTGTCCTCGGAACAAAATCAAGCGCGATTCCGTGAGTATGTATGTCCAAGACAGTCATAATAAGATCTTTCAGAAAATCGAATTCCATTTCCTCCTATATTGGCTTGACCACCCATTTTTGCTTCTTTTCGTAAAGGCCATTATGTAGGGAAGAGTCCCAAAGTTTCCCACAGTCCTCGATTGTTCACGCCCCACATTCTCGCTATGCCCTAATACCATTAGTAATGTCCTATATTGCAACCCTTCTATGCCGAAATGCAATGTCTTGGGTCTGTACTTTAGGCACATATTGTGGAACACCTCCAAATCTCCACTGTGACAGAATTCTGTGAGTCCCTTCAGATCCATTGATAGAGATTTATCAAACACAATCTTCTCGAGAGTTTTGTGTGGAGGTGAAGATGGAATCAACCACTTATTCTTTCGTTCCTGCTCCGGCGACAAAGGGCCATGTGCACATTGGTGGAAATATTGGTTTTCTATCCAAGAGTGAACATTGGAAGAGTGGTGCATTAGTGACTGCCATTTTTCTAGTAGAATTTCCATAGACCCATCACAAGTTTTGGAGCTGCACCAAAGATGGTTGCTGGAAGACTGGGACTACTGTAAAATATTTTCAGAACCTTTCTTTTTTCCTGTAGCTGAGTTTTTTTATTGATTGATTTGGCAACATGCCATACATCAAATTGATGGCAAATATTTGAAAACTGCTCTCTCATTGTCTTGGCTATTGAAACGTGTCTGTCCGTGGCTATGAGGTCGATTTGCATTCCCCTCGATTGGTGATCTTTCAGGGATTTTATAAAACCAAGTTTCACCATGGCCACAGAGGATTTACATTTGGACAACTGCATGACCACCAAACTCACAATTGTTTTAGTTTCCATGCCCTGAAACTGGTATGTGCAGTACTTTGCTGAAAATCTGAGGCTGTCACAATGTCCATCACCAGCTAGCCTGAACCGTTTTTCGGAGAATGTACTTGAATAGACATTTGTTCAATTTTCCAAGCTTCACTAATAGCAGGGAATAGACATTGACATTGATATTTGTAGTACTGTGTTTTAGAAAGGAACTGGAGTCCCACACATTGACAGAAACGGGACAATTTACTGAAACTAGAGCCACTGAAAAGTAAAGCAGCTGCACACAGTAGATTTCGAGCTGGCAGTTTCCCCAGCATCGGTTGAGCGGACCATGAAAATTTAGCATGGAGCATTTCATAATGCCTTGTATTTTGAGGTTATTGCCTTGTGATACATGAGTCACATTCACCAATGGCTTCCCGCATACTTCCACTCTCACTGATGCACACATTTCAGCATCATTATAATCTCCATCAAGCAGCTGTTGAATACAATGTATTTGGGCTCCTTTATTAGACTATCATCCTGCATGAATGTTGTTTCTGACTCAACTGTGGTTGACATATCAGCCTAACTGGACAAACTGTAGTCGAGATAGTTGTCTAGTTCCTCGGTCAATTGTGTTGATGCTTCCGTCTCTATTATTTCAGCTTCTGTTACTTGAACACGAATCGGAGAAAACATCAATGTTGATTGTTTTTTGGGTGGTCCTTTTTTGGCGGGTGTCGATTGTGTCAAGTGGTCTGCGACTAATTAAAAAGCATCTTCAATACATTCAGTTTCAGCTTCATCTGGTGGAGCTCTGGCATTTTAGATTTTAAAAAAAAGCATGTTATCAAGGCACCAGCACAAAACATTGTTTGAAAATGAAATTGTTTGTTAGTTACCCTTGCTTTCTTGGTTTTCTGTGAAACCTTCTTCTTCACTGTAATGACTGCACCAGCAAGCTGGCCCACCAACTCGGATCCACGTGCCTCCTCCTCTATATCTCGATCTTGTATACATCCCTAGAAAAGAGTAATCATTAAAACTAAGTCATTCGTATTTGAAATCACATTATTCCATCGCACACACGGATAACACAGATACCCTCGTACACCATGTACATCACATAGTCAAAATATAAATTTAGAATTTCACCTGATTGATGGCTAGTTTACTCGATCAAAGATGACTGTGCGAAACCCACTGATTGAAATGTTGCACTGAAGCAATTTGCAAAAGATGCTTGTTTATAATAATGTCACTGTATAATGGTATCATATCTAGGACCTCCTTTCTTTTATTCGAGGGAACTGTCAGTGCACATACCTCTGGCTCTGTATCAGCTCCAAAGGACGATGTAATTGTAGTCGAAGTACCAGCACAACTCTGTAACACAGTACTTGTTTTAGTATGGATAAAAAAAGTGAAATTGAACACACACAATGTGATGCAGACAATGGTACATATCAATAAAAACCCATAAATGAAACATTATGTAAACAAACGACAGGATACTTAAATTTGATCATATTATCTCAAATTGCATGCATAAAACATTTCCGAAACTGAATGGCTAAATAAAACTACCTGATGCACACTCGAAGTTGCTGTTGACTCCAGGAAAGACATTGATGCAGAATCTTGCTCCTTCATATTTAGTGCATTGTCATCGAGTTGTAAAGGGAAAATTAGATTTGATTTAGAAATGCCAACCTAAAAAATTGACATGTAAAGCAACGGATTACAAAACGATTATGCTTGTTTCCAAGGGCACTATAGCATAGTTATCTGTGCCCATAAATCGTTTTCTATGATGCTCCTAAAACCAAGGACAGATGTTTAGCAAAATGGGGTTTAGTTATAAAGCAATACAATCTTGTAAATATGAAAAGTATTATAAGGGACATTAACACCTAAAACAGCAATCCGTCCATGTGGTTACCTGTTCAGTACCCAAAGGCCTACAGCTAAATAGGAACTGTGACTCACCTGAGGCAGCGTGTGCATGAATAGAGTCAGAATTGCATTTGGAAGCAATTTACGAGACATTCTGAGTCGATGCTTCTTTATGCACTGCAATTGGTCGTACAAATTCGTGGCAAAGTGCAGGCTGCAGATGCAAAATCGATCACCCCTCGAGTGCCCTAAGACTTCATAGGCTCTACTTTTAAGCTGTCCGCTAATTCACAATATCTGACCCATTCTCTTATTAGATCTATATTCCTCGGGAATACATGCATTCTAGTGCCTTTAGGTTTGTTATGGGTCTTAGAGCGGCAACTGTAAACCGTACATGCAGGCATTGTTGGAAATTCTGTAAAAAAAAAGGTCAACATCATTAGAAAATTACTTTGAATATAAGCGTGAGAAAGATGAAATTATATCATACATTTTTCTATGCAATCTATGTTTTGGTCACCGAAGCAAAACCTGTGTAGCGGCCAGTTGTATTATAGGATAACTTTCATACACAATTCATTGATTTGACGCAAATCGTTACATGTTAGTCGTCCCTTGAATGTACTATCGTGCATCAAAAGGAAACATGCTTATAGACATGGTTCGCAAAGGATGCAATTCGATCCCAATTGACACTGATGACAATTGCTATATATCGATAACATAACAAATTAAACTCAAGTCAATGGCGATGAGATGAATGAACATTACACTATTGGGTACGTTTGTTCAAAATAGATAGAAATTTAAAGAGCAAGGAGATATGATTAGGTGACCTGCCCGTACCTTGACCAACAAACAGTTAGATTCAGCAAGCAGGGTAGTTAGTAGCAGGAGAACAGGGAGATGTTCACAGGTAGCACGATGACGAGCTGACTCGCAGTGGTCACAGAAGTTCTCAGGTAGCACGTTCACGAGTTGACTTTCAGTGCTCAAAGAAGTTTGCATGATAAATATCAAGTGGGTTATAAAGAATTAGAAAAGTGTGTGTGTAAGTGAATGAATGACTTGTATATGGCGTTGTCTTATGTGGATAGCAGGGGTGCGGCCTGCTTCAAGGAGAGCCTGCCTGGAGAAACGGGGTCTTGCTAGGCTATGCGTACAATGGCCACTGCACGTAAGATACCTTTGAAGTGTACATGGTGTTTGGCACCCTGGCTGTTCCCCCCCCTGCCAGGCCCCTTTTGCAACACACATCCACTGGTGCAAAATGCCATTGATAATGGAGGGGGGATGGATGGGCATGAGGCGTGCAGAAAGTCCCGGAACACTGCTGAATGGAGACACATTTATGTGGATTTCAGGGGCGCTGCCTGCTCCAGGGGAGCCTGCCTTGAGACACTTGGTCTGAGGAGGGCATGTGAAAAATGACCCCTGCGTGTAAGATACCTTTGAAGTGTACATGGTGTTTGGCACCTTGGCCGTTCCCACCCCTGCCAGTCCCCTTTGGCAGCGCTCATCCACTGGTGTCAACTGCCTTTGATAATGGATGGGGGATGGATGGGCATGAGGCGTGCAGACAAGGCCCAGAACACTGCTGAATGGAGACACACTTATGTGGATTGCAGGGGCGCGGCCTGCTTCAGGGGAGTCTGCCTGGAGACATGGGGGCTGAGGAGGGCATGTAAACAATGACCCCTACGCGTAAGATACCTTTGAAGTTTACATGGTGTTTGGCACCTTGGCTGTTCCCACCCCTGCCAGCCCCCATTGGGAGGGCACATCCACTGGTGCGAACAGCCGTTGATAATGGAGGGGGGAATGGATGGGCATGAGGCTTTCAGACAAGGCCCGGAACACTGCTGAATGGAGACACACTTGATTCACTGAAAAATTGAAACAACCATTGATAAAAGTTCAGTTGTGTTTTATTTTGTTGCTGATTTTGATGGCACAAATGTACTACACATTATAAACTTCGGGTTGCAGCACAGTGTGGGAAAATCCCCTGTACTGACCGCTGTCACTGGGGAAAGTTTCTCTAATGGCACCAACGCCACCAGCCTGTACCACCTGTGAAAGATAACAATACAAATTGTTTTTAAATGAACAAGATAAGTGTGTTAAACCTTAGTTGAAAATGCAATCTTGTATCCAATGGCATTGTTGCGAATACAAATGTTACTTAGACACTATACAATGTTGAACAACTATGCATTCCATTACATTTGGAACACAAAGAAATATTGTTTCTTGGTTGTACATGAAATAAACATAAGAAGACCACTATGATTTCCCCAAATTGCGAGTGATGTATAGAATTGCAAGACTACATTCGTTTGGCAGTGATAGATCAAACTTACGACAATATAGGAGACGACCATGAACAGTTAGTGGCCCAAGTGACATTACAACTAGAGTACACTTACTCGTTACTTGGATTGTGAGGGCGAACTGTTGCGCGAAGTTCGTGCATAAGCACCATCATAATCCTCAACACGGACCGTGTGAGGCAGGCTGCCCTGAAGTCTGTCAGATCGGTAACGCATTGCGGCCGTGCCTCACCTTCCGATATGTAGGACAAGCATCCAGAGTTTACTCGGCAGCAGCAGTTCTCCTCCTCAGTTGGCTTTAGCGTGCACCGATTGCAGGTACACCAGGTGGAAACGTCGTCCATGCAACTAGGCCCAGGCTCTTGATCTGTTGAATCGTCCTCCCAACTGTCGTCCGAAGCCCCATCGTTTGCGCATCTTTCTCTTTCGAGTAATTCCGCCACAGAATACTCTGGCTCGTACTGGTAGGGCTGCATTGCTGCCATTATGGGCCAATGTTAGGCAGAATCCTGTGCAGTTCCCTTGGGGACCACTGCAAAAAGATTAAGACTACAGGAGTAAGCAGTAAACCCAATTGGTAGCAGTTTGTACCACCCAGATTTACCTGGTAGCTGTGGTTGAGCAGTCAGACCTCTCTCAAGAAGAGTTAGGCAGTATACAGAGGATACACAATAGGGCCAAAAACACAGTAGAACAAGCAAACACTGACCAGAGCTTTGTATCAAAAGTATATAATTATTTACTTAACACACACTTTAGAAAATACCCTAGCACTATTACTGAAAAGCAAGCTCCAGCACAATCAGAAAAGTATTTACACCTCCCTTAGCAATTACTAGACAGGTCTAAGTTAAAACACCACTTTTTGTCAAAACAGAGGGGAGCGCGTTAGAAGGTCTGGGGGCCAACCCAGTTGGTAAGACAAGGATTTAAGGGTCACCTTGGGCAAACCAAAGAAAGGGAGGCCAGGTAGGACACAGTACCTTAAAGAGTGAGGAAGCTCCAGCGGTGGCAGTTGTTCCTGGCAGCGGGTGCAGTTCATGGTTTCGACCAGGGGAAGAGAGGATCTCGTCGAGGAGGAAACGTGGAGTCGTTGTACTGCCCAGGGTAGAAACCAGCCGCAGAGTTTGTTGGTGAAAAGGTGTGTTCCTGGTATTCACGGTCACAGTGGTGCAGCTTGGCTATCCGGCTGCCGGGGTGCTTGGGACAGGCGATTCGACCAAGAGACGTCCTGGAATGCAAAATGGCAAACTGGTTGATGATCCCACCAGCTCAGAGGTAGAAGACTCTTCCAGCAGAAGATCTCCTCATGTTGTTGGGAAAGTGGTGAGGTTGTTGCAGCAGGGCTCCACCGGTGGTGTCATCGTTGCAGATGGCTCAGCTTCTTCCCTCTTTGGATTTCTTAGGTCCTGTGGCGACTTCTGAAGTTCCAGTCCCAAAAGCCCTGCTTTTATGCAGAAAACCCCCCCATTCACCAGCCTAGCTGTCACTCAAACATGCTAAGTGGTGAGCCGGGTGGCTCACCACAGACCCAATCAGAACAGAGTGTGACTTGAGTTGCTAAGGCAACGCAGTCCATGGTGCCAATTTCCCCCAACCACACATCCTGTGCAACCCAGACAGAATTTGAGGGACCCACCCCATGGGTCTCTCTGATTATACTTGTCCCAAAGAAATCGGCAGAAGGATCCATCCGCCGCTGCGTAAACATGTGCCCCCCCAACATGGCCATACAGCGAGAATGGCCCCAAGGATAACAGACATGATCCACCTCCTCATTGGAGCAACTGTATTCTTGAAACTCGATCTTAATAAGGGCTACCACCAGCAGGAGCTAGCCCAGCAGTCCTGCTGTATTACCACCCTTGTGACCCACATGGCACTATTTCGCTACATGCATCTAAATTTCAGCATATCCTCAATGGCTGAAATCTTCCAGGAGGGGATCAACCATATAATCAAACACATCCCAAGTTGCCTGAGTTACAGCAACTACATTCTGGTATTCGGTAAAATGCCCCAGGTGCACAATGACAACTACGTAAGGTCTGCATGACTCTGGAAACTGCTTGCGTAGCTCTCCGCAAAGACAAATCAGTGTTTGGCAAATGGACTCTTAAGTTCTTTGGGCACATATTTTCAGACCAAAGAATGTGTCCCAACAGAGATAAGGTTAATGCCCTACAAGAAGCCCCTCGCCCAGTGAACATGTCCGACCTCAGGTCATTCCTGGGGCTTGCAAGTTACTGCTTTCGTTATCTGGAGACTTTCACGACTGAGAGTGCCCCGTCCGTGAGCTGACCAAAGTCAATCAAAATTTTGTCTGGAAACCTGAATGTGAAGCTGCCTAAGCACACATCCGTGCATGCATCGCTGCAGCAATTAACATGTTATACTTCAGCTCCAACAAAGACATTGAAGTGACAGTTGATGCGAGTCCGGGGGAGGGGAGGCAGAGCTAGGCACAATGCTTGCGCAATATGACACTAAGACACCACATATCAAGAAAGTTGTTTTCTATGCCAGCCACAGCCTGACCGCCACCGAACACAAGTATTCACATGGTGAACAGGAGAGGCTGGCAGCCATCTGGGCTTGTAAACACTTGCACCTGTTTTTTATTTTTAAAAGTCTTCACAATTGTCACTGACCACTAAACTCTCCTCACTATCTATGAAAACCCACAAGCATGCAACCTGAGCACTCGATTGCAGATGCATTCCTAGAATACGTTATCCACCAAATGAAACCGGTCCCTGTAGCATGGAAGACACTTCATCAGGAGTCAGCAGCCGACCCAGTACTTGCGACAATCTCACAGTTCACTGACCAAGGCAAATGACACTTGCAAGAGAGAGGGCTAGACACCTCAATGAGATGCTGCAGGGTGATGTCAAAGCCATGTACAGGATGAACTCACCACCACCGAAGCCTAAAATGATGAAGGCATGGAAGCACTAGGTGTGTCCCCTTACTGCAGTCCCAAGCCGGCTAGGAAAGGCTGCCCAGTCAGAGCAAAGACTAAACCCAGGAGACTCCTTGAAGAAATGGGCTAACACCTGACCATGTATTAAAAAAGCGGGAAGGTTGCCATGTTCAGGTTGATCCACATCATTGTGTCGAAGGCAGGGCTAGGGAGGGGGTAGTATACGGGAAGTAGAGGGGAGTGACCGGAGCCTATAGAAGGAAGGCAATTGAAATAAAGTTGGAGTTGAGACCGGTTATTACCGTGTGGGCCTCTGTTCATTGCTGCACGTGTGGCACAACACACAGCATGAATGTGGTGTCGCGGGAGAGTGAGCATACTCTCCAACAGCATGTTGTGTCCTTCTGGATGTTCCTGAAGGGCATATCTAGGTATCTAATAAATGTATGTGTTTGTTGACCTCCAGAAATATAATACATGCCATCCTTTTATAGACGGAGTCTAACTATGTTCCCCCGTGTAGCTGAAGAGTCTCATCCATACCACTCTGTGGAATTGACCTAAAGGTGTCTCTTACTATTATCATAACTGACCTGAAAACCCTACATGTGGCCCTAATGCTCTCTAACTTAAGAGTAGCGCTATGTATCTCCCCGAACCCCATGTGGGTGAAGAATGTAATCATCCAGTAAGCAATCATCCATGGGATGCCCCCA